>NC_057713.1:44275041-44287297 GCF_004010195.1 Chiloscyllium plagiosum
GCTGTTCTCTCTCTCTCTGCTCTATCTCCACCTACCACAAACACACTCACCTTCACCTTCAGCATATTTCCCACCTTTTCCTAGCTACTACTGGTTTTGATGAAGAGTCACTGGGTCCAAAACATTGACTCCACTTTCTCTCTACATATGTCTTTAGACATGCTGAGTTTTTCCAGCAATTCCTGTTTTTGTTTTAGATTTCCAGCATCTAAAGTTCTTCGTTTTACTCTAGCAGTCAGACAGTCAGTATGCAGCAGTAGGTTTACAACAGTTGAATGATTAGAATCATCCTGTTACAGGCAGCAAAAGTCAGAGAATAAAAGGTCAACTGGAAAGTAATATGTGATGAACAACTATGAGCTCACAGTACTTAGTTTTCTGAATTGTTCTACTGATACTCCAAAGTCAGAATTGAGATTGAAAACAAAAGGGCATATCACATGTACGGAAAGTATGGAAAGAATCAGAGTGCACCAACTACCATTACTCTGGCTTTGCATGGTAGCAATAATGAACCCCGTCAGCAAAGAGGTTGCCCAGGGCCTGGGTGTTACAATACAGCCTGTTTCACCATGCCAGGTGGAGATAGTCAGCAATTTCCCTCAACCGAATGAAAAGGTAACATTGGGCAGCAATGCTCTGTGTATATGCAAGATTAGAGGATGCTGAGGACCAGAACAAGAGGAAACAAAGGTGCAAGACAGTTCAGATTTCACAGATCTCACAGGCATATCAGATAATTTCTTTTTTGCTGACATTACTGTTAATTTGAAGGTCACCGATTTTATTTGGAACACTGAAACAACAGTATCTTTTGCTCTCTGTAAAAAGTCTTAGACTTGAGCTTCTTCAAACATCTAACATGCAGCTCAATGTCTAAAATATATCCCAAGACATGTACTAGGGCAGATGACTGCTCTTCTTAGCAGCAATGGGAGAGAAATCACCGACACATGGAATGTTACTCCTGATCATCTTTGCTCTTTATTAAGTAAAAATGCTGAACTACTTCTGAGCCTCTTTTCATTAACAGTAGCAGACAACATTGGAATTTTTTCATTATGCTGTGAGTAAGACTTCACAGGTAAATGTTATGGATCTTCTATTTACTCTTCAACAGATTCTACATTCAACAGACCTGAGGCAAAATGGCAACCATGCCAAATACTAGGTCTCAAACCTACATTTACTCCATTAGAAAATGGATGCATGAGAAGGAAAGTGCTATTGATGTCAAGCATTCCACAAAATAAGATTTCCTTGTTTTTATTATGACCAGTGTTAATAGTGAGGTGCATTTCTCTTGTAGCTCCACTGAAGCCATCACCTCCGTATATGTATCCGAAGCAAGGAGACAGATACAGAGAATATGATTCCACAGCCAAGAGATAAGGACCTGCAATTGGGAAAACATTTTTTGGCAAAAGAGTAGGACTTTGAGCACATAGAGCCAGAATATAATCTGCGAAATGAGCCATTAGGGACTGAAACACAATGGGTTCTTAAGGCAATCAAACATTTACACCATATACCTGATTAAGGAAATGAATACCTACAAATCTCACATTCCAACACAAGTGAGCTATTAGCAGAATTTGAGGAACAGTACACAAACAGAATGAAAAAAAATATAATAAATTCAAAAACAAGAAATGTTGTTATTGATCTCCAGGAAGATAGTAGAGAAAGCACAGAAACTTGCAACTGAAAATGAAAATATTTCAGAAAAATTCCAGAGGTCATATGCAGAGAAATCCATTGCTCTGGAGAAATTGACATTAAACAGAAATGTGATAAAGTTAAACTTTCAAAGCTTGAAAATCAATGTAAATTTTTTAATGCTGATATTAGCACAATAGATCGGGTTGCTCTAAGTTCAGGAATTCAGAATGTGGAAATGTTTTGGGTTGAGTTGAGGAATAATAAAGGCAAGAAGTTACTTGTGTGAATGCTGCACAGCCTGTCTAAAAGTAACTAAATGATAGGGTGAAGTATAAAGGAAGAAATAATGTGAGCTTCTCAGAAAGGCACAACAATAATCTTGGTAGTTTTTAATTTATATATTGAGTGAAAACATCACATAAGTAAGGGTAGCATAGATGTGGTTTATGTAGAATAGAATAATTTCTGACAACAGCATGTTCTGGAGCTGACCAGAGGACAGGCTATACTAAACCTGATATTATACGACAAATTAGAATGAGTGATTCTATAATTGGAGCAGGTTCAAACCTATATTTTAAAAATTTAAATAGGAACAACTATGAGGCATGAAAGCAGGGCTGTCTCTAGCAGTTGACAAATCAGATTAATTGATAGGTTGATAGAGATGCAGCAGAAGATGTTTAAAGGAATATTTCTGAAGGCACAGTAAATATATATTCCAGAGAGCATCAAAATCCTATCTTTTGTGGTTAATTTGTATTGTTAAACAGAGTATCAAAACTGAAGGAAAACGTATAATTATGTAAAATAGGTGGCTACTCAAGATTAGACAGAATATAAAAAAAGCAATGACCAAAATTAATGAGGGGAAAAACTAGAGTACAAGAGAAAGCTAAACAGTACTATAGAGTAAGAAGTTATATAGATATGTTAAAAAAAGGTTGAACAAGTGAATGCTCATCATATACAAAGTGATTCATCACACTTTGAGAGAAATTAAATATTCTCCTCAGTTCTGTTGTAAATATATGACCCACTTCCTTTGAGATTATACCCTCTGGTCCTAGTTTCTCCCACAAGGTGAAACAATGCCCTTTTATCTGCCCTGTCAAGCCCCCTAAGAATCTTATATCTTTCAATATGGTTGCCTCTCATTTTTCTAAACTTCAGTGAGTATAAACACAACCTACTGAATCTCTCCTCAAAAGAAAATCCTTTCATACATGACACCAACCTAGCAAACATTCTCTGCACTGACTCCAATTCCAGTATAATCATTCCTTGGAGAAGGAGACCAAACTGTTCACAGCATTCCAGGTGCAGTCTGACTAGTGCATTGATTAATTTTAGTAAGACTTCACAATTTTTATACTCCATTCTCTTTGAAATAAAGGCCAACATTCTATTTGCCTTCCCTATTACTTGCTGAACTTACATGTGATAATTTTCTGATTCATGCATAAGGACCCCAAATACCCATGTGCAGCAGCTTTCTGCAGTCCTTCTCCATATAATACTCAGCTTCTCTAATCTTCCTGCTTATATGCAGAACCTCATATTTTCCCATATTATAGTCCATCTACCAAGTCTTTGCAACTCACTAAACATGTTTATATCCCTCTGTAAATTTTTTGTGTCATCATCACTAGCTTCCTACACTTATATTTTAGTTTTTATCCACAAACATGGTAAATTCACTTCCTTATCTTGTTCATTAATATATATTGTAAATAATTGCAGCAGCCCCTGATTCCACTAGTTACAGTGTAATGTCTTGAAAATGTCCCCTTTATTCAAACCTTTATCCATAGTAACAATATTACCTGGAACACCATGGGCTCAAGTTTTATTTGGTAGCCTTAAGTGCAATATCTCATCAAATGTCTTTTAGAAATCCCAATTTATTACATCTATAGGACCCCTTTTATCTATCCTGCTTGTTACCTTCTCAAAGAATTCTAATAAATTCATCAGGCATCATTTCCCCTTCACAAAGCTATTCTGAGTCTTCTTGATTTTATTATGTGTTTCTAAATGTTCTGCTATTGTATCCTTTCAACAGACTAACATTTTCCTATAGATGGATGTCAAGCAAACTGAGTTTTATCTCTTTCTATTTTTGAATAAGGGTGTCACATTGGCAATTTTCCGATCCTCTAACACTTCTCAGAATCTAATAATTCTTCAAAAACTCTGACAGTGCATCTATTGTCTATGTAGCTACTTACATTTATATCTTAGGATGTCACCCAACAAGGACAGGGTACTTACAACCTTGAGCTCAATTAATTTCCCAGTACTTATTGTCAAATGATAGTTGTTTAATTTTTTCCTCCCTACCTTTGCCCCTTGTTTTAGTATTGTTGGAATAAGGTAACTTTGCCTTTACCTTGCATGTCCTGTAAAATGAAATCTAATACAAAATATTTATTTGACTCCTCTGGTTCAATATTGTTATTATTTCTGCAGCTTAATTGTCTGGGAATCCTTATGATCCCTTTGGTTGCTCTGTTCCTTTTGATATAATTAAAGAATTTCTTATTGTCTATATCTTTGACCTCATAGTTTATTTTCTCTCTGTTTAGCTTATTTTTAGTCGTTCTTTTACTCTTAAAAAATCTTGACTCGTAAAACTTTCCCAGCCCTCTAGTTTTTCACTAATCTTTGCTATGTTGTGTTTTTTTAATTTCATTTAACACTACCTTTAACTTCCTTGGTTAACAATGGTTGATTTATCCCTTTCCTGGAATCTTTCTTCCTGACTGAGATATATCTTTGCTGTGAATCATTAAGTATTTTAAAAAATATCTGTCATTGTTCCTCAACCATGTTATGTGCTAAACTCCTTGCTTGCTCCTCTGTAGCCTGTAACGGTATGGCTAACAGCCAAACCTCTACAAAGGAAGATGGGAAAGGAAGCCAACCTCATGTATAAATCAGGTTACTGTAAAAAGGAGAATTAGAACTAGACTGCTGACTAAGCAGAAGCTTGATGCTCACGATTGCTCATCCTTTGTGGTTGCAAAGGTTGCTAAATTAAGGGCTGGTAGGAGACTGACATTGTAGCTGATACGTCCTGTTGCATGGCCCTTAGATGGATAATCTTAGAATCATGATGGTCTTTGGCAAGAAGATTGAATGAAAACGTGTAAAAGAAGGAATGTCAGGTGCATCATTTGCAACAACCCAGTAACAGCCATTGCAGAAGGAAAACCAAGAGATCAGAACTCAAAGAAGATTACAAACCGTCAGAATGAACCTGGCCGATTCACCTCACATGGGTAATATCTAAGTCCAAGCCATGAATGTTGCGATTTAGTGTAATGAGCGACAAGCTACAATAGCGATTTAAATGCAAGGTTTTTAAGAATTGATTGAACACTGGTATATTTTCAATAAAGCCTAAATTGTACTAGATTTTCGTTTGAATGGCTCTTTATACATCATATCAGTTGATACCCTAAAGAGACAATGGGTCAAGAAGCAGCTCTGGCCTCATTGGTGCACATAGGGTCAGGGGTGCTTCAACTAAGGTTTACTGCAAGAAGGAAATGTTCCAGAATGAGAGATGAGGAGAGGATAAAAGGTGTGAATCAAGAAGCCGAACTGCCGTGAAGCTAGTGATAGGTTGATAGTGTGAACCACAACATGATGTGAGTGCAGGGCAAGAAGCTTAATGGTGAATAGGATTAGTGAATATTTCTAGCCTTTAAAGTAAAAGTAAGCACTTTTGGTCCCAATGGTTTCCTTCTCTTTTGTTATAAAAATAGCTGCATGAGTAGAAGATGGATATTGGTGATTTTTGTTGATAAAAAATGTAATTGCAGTAAAGTGTAAAGAGGAACAAACCTAGAGTAATTCATTTATAAATTAAGTCAATGCAATAATTGTGGTAGGACAGCATTGTGTTGCTGCATGTGAAAGCTATTGGACAACAAGTTGATCCAGATCAAACATGTTTGCAGTAAGAGTGTGCAGGTTGAGGATTGTCATATCCAAATTTAGGAGCTGGAGTTCAAGCTGCAGGTGTTGCACCAGATCAGGGAAGGAGATTGTACTGGTCAAGTTTGATCTGTGATCAGGAAAAATGGGATTTGACTGCAGATGAAGCAGGTATCGAGGAGCCTCAGTCTTTGGAAAGTTCCAGTAGTAAGACGTTCTTGCAACCTGTGTGGATGAGCATGGAGCATTAAGAGAAGATAAGCAAGATGACCATGACACCATGGTAAAAAAAGCCATTCACGTTGGAGACGGGGAAGGGAAGAAATAGGAATGTAGTTGTGGGAGGGTGGTTGGCAGGGTGGGGGGCAGTATAATTAAGAGATACATCCTATTCTCTGCAGCCACCACGTGAGCCCTGAAGTCTGTGTTGCTTGAAAAGAACTTGGAATGGGATGAGGGGGATCCACTTGGCATCGTTGGTATCAATGAAATTGTTAGGACTAGAAAGAAGGCCTTTAAAATTTAGCTGCTAAAGTTCAATCCTTTCAGCTTGACTCCCTTTCTACCTGAATCCATAGCAAACTGGTATTGTGTAAATAAAGTCAAAGAGTTAAATACTCAAAGACCACTGTGGATGAATTTCAGCTCATGGGACATTCACACCACTGGGACAGAAGAGAGCTATTCCAATTGGACAGGCTTCACTTAAACTATGCTGAGACCAATATCCTGCCAAATCAAATAACTAGGGTTATAGAGAGAGATTTAAACTAATTAAAAGAGATAGCGCTGGAAGTAGTATATTGTCATGGATAGAGGATTGGCTAAGCATTAGAAGATGGAATAATGAGGGCATTTTCAGGAAGAGGTGATCTTATTGAAACATAAAAGGCTGTTAGGGTATAGCACGGTGGCTCAGTGAGTGGCACTGCTGTCTCACAGCACTAGGGACCTGAGTTTGATTCTAGCCTTGGGCAACTGTCTGTGTGCTGTTTCCACATTCTCCCTTTGTCTGTATAGATTTCCTCTGGGTGCTCCAGTTACCTCCCACAGTTCAAAGATGTGCAAACTAAGTAATGCTATATTGCCCATAAAGTCCAGAGATGTGCAGGCTAGGTGGGTTAACCATGGGAAATGTAGGATTACAGGGAAAGAATAGTGGGGTGGATCTGGGTGGGATGCTCTTCCGAGGTTTGGTGTGGACTGAGTGGCCTGTTTCTACACTGTAGGGATTCTATGATTGGTAGTTTAGGTGCAGAGAGATTGTTTCTCCCTCAATGAGTGTCTTGAAACAAACAACATGTTCCTAATATGAAAGGTCACCCAGTTATGACAGAGATCAGGAGGAATTTCTTCTCTCAGAGAGTTGTGAAGCCAGTGTTTAGATTTTCGTGGACAGGAAATACCACTTGCCCCTTACCTGAAAGTATCATGCAAAGAGAGATGTTTTCAAATACTACAATGGTACCAAGTAACTTAAATGCCATTTGCAAACAAAACATCCATCTCTTGTGAACAAAGACAATCAGTACTTCGAGAACAAAACATGCAAATGACCAGCAATCTGATAGACTGTGAAGATATTGGATAAAACTCAAGATGATACTTAGCTGGTGTCTGAGCTTATAGCAAAATCAAAGAAGCTCCACACCATTGCTGAAACCGTAATCATGCCTTCAGGTAAAAAAAAATTGTTTGTGTGATGTTGGAAGTTAAAGAGAATGACAAAATTACAGTTTTTGATAATATAGTTTAACAACGAATTAATTACATGTTAGCTGATATCAAGGAGGTGCTTCAAGAGAAGTTAGCTACTAATCAGAAATTTGCTTTGCAAGGTGACCAATCCTTCAATGTAAGTGGACACTGCTAGCTGCTGGCCAATTTTCAGTTTGTTAATGGAAAAACCAATCAGGAGAATTTTTTATTTTGTAAGGAGCTGCGAAATCATGCAACTGGTGAACAACTATTTTGGGTAACACATACTTGAAGGAAAACAAAGTTACCTGGACCATGTTAAATATCACACAACACCAGGTTATAGTCCAACAGGTTTAATTGGAAGCACTAGCTTTCGAAGCGCTGCTCCTTCATCAGATGGTGGTCTACCTGATGAAGGACCAGCGTTCTGAAAGCTAGTACTTCCAATTAAGCTTGTTGGACTATAACCTGGTGTTGTGTGATTTTTAACTTTGTGCACCCCAGTCCAACACCGGCATCTCTGAATCATGACTATCTGGACCATGTGTTGGAATATTTTCACTGATGGTGCAGCCTCTATGATGGGGAAAATCAAAATGATTGTTAGCGGAGTGAGATTTGCAGGTGGCCCTCTCATCAATTCCTCCCTGAATCAAGAGTCTCTGAGGGGGCAACAGCAGGTTCAGGTTTCCCAGCAAATTGCAAATCACCTACTTCACGTTTTGCTCTGATCCATTGAATTTATTTTATTATTCTGTTCAATTATTTTAATAAAAATTAGATTTTTAAAAATATTGTCGCAAATATAAAATGTCATCTGCTAGATTCAGAAATCTGAACTGAGTGGAGTGTGTGACATAGTTTTAGGGCCAAGAATTGTTAGGAATAGTTCCATAATGTATTTGTGCTCACAATTGAAAACAATGTTTTTTTTCCTGGTGAATTTGAAACAATTATGCATTTGATCCTTTTTTAGCTTGCTTTATGCACTATGTTGCAGTTCTCTCTGGTAAGGTCATAACCGTAGCAAAAGCAAGTAATTGCAATGTTTATGAGCATTCAGCTGAAAAGAAAATATGTGTGCTGTAGAATTAATATCTCGTTGAAGTGTGCCTTGATAATGAAAAGGTTGGGAATCACTGCTCTGTACTCTAATAGTTTTATCCATTCTCTTCCATGCATATGAAACTTGGATTGCACACTGGTGTAATGTCAAGATGCTCCATTTTCCATTTTCACTTGAGCTCTCTTCAACAGTTTCTGAAGATCAGATGGCATGACAAAACACCAGACACTGAGGTGTTTACCCAAGTCGGCTGCAAAGGATCTGCACCATATGGAGATAATCACATCTGAATTGTGTTGGTCTTGCAAGCAGAATACCTAATATTTATTTGTTAAAGTGAATCGTCTATTGAGAATTTGAGCATGGAGTGCGTTGTCATGTAGGATCAAAGGAAATTCTACAAGGACAGTTTGAAAGCTTCACTTCAGAGCTTTGACATCGACTTCAAGGGAGAAGACTGACCTGAATTGATGTATCTGGTTTGAAAACAAGTGCAATGAAAGGAACTCAGCCAAACCACAATCATCTGGAGCATCCAGTCCAGATTATGAATATTGGTCACCTTAGCCTTGAAGTGTCAACAAAACTTATGACCATATATGTAAGTATAATTTAGTGATATGAACCACAAACTACAATGGATCCAGAATCCTGTGGAAAGCTTCTGAAAATATCATTCCAAGTACAAAAGCATGTGTCAGACTTTATGTGTTGCTTTGTGTCACTAAGCCAAATATGGATTTTTTTAAGGGAAATATGGCACTTTCCCTCAGATTCCATAAGCTTGGAATGTTCTCAACAGTGCATCATGTGGAACATTTTAAAAGCTTCGCTGACATGTCTGTAGGTTATATCAATGATGTCATTTTCATTGACTCTCCAATGACTTCCTCAAAAAATTCACTGGGAGTTGATCCATCAGAACCACAGTCCTTAACAAATTCAAACTGACTGGTCTTGATTAATCCATGCCTCTACGTGACAAAAATAATTATTTTTGAAATAATTTGCCCATCTACCAATATTGCATACGCTGCATAAACTGCAGCTTGTAGTTGCACAGCAGATGTATTTTTTTTATTCATTGACTAGGCATGAACTAATAGACGAAAATGAGGACTGCAGATGCTGGAGATCAGAGTCAAGATTAGAGTGGTGCTGGAAAAGCGCAGCAGGTCAGGCAGCATCCGAGGAGCAGGAAAATCGACGTTTCGAGCAAAAGCCCTTCATCAGGAATGAATGAATAGATCATCCATTCTGTTATTAAAGGAGACTTGGTGAGTTGCTATAGTGCATTTTACAGGTTGAACACAATGTTGTGCATCAGTGATAGAGGAAGTGAATATATAAGGTGGTGGAAAGCAAGCTTCTCCTGGATGCTGTTGAAGTTGTCCATTGCTGTTAATGCTACATAATCAGGCAAGTTGAGGATATTTCATCACACTTCAAATTTCTCTATTTTAGATAGTTGACAGGCTTTAGGATGTCAGGAGATGAATAACACTTTACAGAATTCCTAGCTTCTGACCTTCAGTTGTAATCATTTTTATTTTTATTTATTCACTCATGCAATCTTAGTATTGCTGACTGCCCAGGATTTATTGCCAATCCCTAGTTGCCCTTGAGAAGCCGATGTTGAATTGCCTTCTTGAATTGCTGCAGTCCCTGTGCTGTAGGTAGATCAGCAATGCCCTAGGGAGTGAATTCCAGTGAAGGAACAGCAAGATATTTCCAAGTCAGGATGGTGAATGCTTGGATGGGAATTTGAAAGTGGTGGTGGACCCATGTATCTACTGCCTTTACCTTCTAGATGGAAGTGATCGTGGGTTTGAAAGGTGCAGTTAAAGGATCGTTGGTGGATTTCTGCAGTGAAGCCTGTAAATAGTACTCACTGTTACTACTGAGCATCAGTGGTGGATAGAGTGAATGTTGTGGGTGTGATGCAAATTGAGAAGGCTCCTTTATCCTGGAAGGATCAAGCTTCTTGCGTGTATTACAGCTGTACCCATCCAATCAAGTGGAAAGCATTTCAGCCAAGGGACAATGGTATGTGGTAATCAGCAGGAGGTTTCCTTGATCATTCTTAACCTGAGACTTCATGGGTTCCAAAGTCAACATTGAGGATTCCTCTGGCAACTCCTGATTGTATGCCACTATGCTGCCACCCTCTTGAGGGTCTGTCCTGCTGGTGGGATAGACCTTATCCAGGAATGGTGATGCTGGTGTCTGAGACATTGTCAGTAAGGTATAATTCTGTGAATATGACTGTATCATGCTGTTATTTGATGAGTCCGTGAGACAGGTCTCCTAATATTGGCACTAGCCCTCAGATCTTAGTAAGAAGGGTCTTGCAGGGTCAACAGGGCTGCTTTTGCCATTACTGTTTCTGGTATTTTGCTTCTTTTACAAAGCACCTTCCAGCAGGAGATGTGTGACAGTCTCTGGACCCCCACAGGCACTTAGGGCAATGTGCGGTGGCATGCAGAGTCTGGGCATACATGAAGTATCTCACAGGTGATGGCCTTCACCACTGGCCAAGCGATATCTTGCTGCTTATTGACACACTCTCATTAAAGAGAAACGACTGATAGTAGTTTGACCTGAGGGTCATTACATTTGTGGCTAGTGGCGAGGTTGAGAAGGTGACCTTCACAGTAATCTCATCAGGTGCAGGAATTAAACCCATGCTGTTGGCATCATTCTGCATTGCAGGCCAGCCACCCTGCCAGAGATCAGACTGGTACTAGCTGTATGGTAAATAGTTAAGGTCTTCTCTACTCTTAAATTTTTATATAGTGTGCAAATTGGTGATAATGTTAGTAAAATCTCTGAAGTCAACTTAAGTAAGCTAATGATATAATTAACTAATTAGAATTCATTCAGAATGTTGATCAGGTGATGTATCAAGGCTGCAGCATATGGACATCATTGTGTTCCATGGCAAACACATTTGCAGTAGGTCATAGAGTCATACAGCATAGAAACCGACCCTTCAGTCCAACTCATCCATACCGACCAAGTTTCCCAAACTAAACTAGTCCCATTTGCCTGTGTTTGGTCCATATCCCTCAAAACCTTTCCTATTCATGTACCTGTCCAAATATCTTTTAAATATTGTAACTGTACCTGCAGCTCCCACTTCTTCTGGCAGTTCATTCTACATTCAAACCATTCTATGTGTAAAAAGGTTGCCCCTCAGATCCCTTTTAAATCTTTCTCCTCTCACCTTAAAAATAAGCCCTCTCATTTTGAACCACCACCCCACCCCCTTCCATTGGTAAAACACCTTTGCTAGTCACCTTATCGGTGCCTGTCATGATTTTATGAATGGCGATAAGGTCACCCCTAAACACCCTATGCTCCTGTGAGAAAAGTCCCAGCCAATCTAGCCTCTCCTTATAACTCAAACTCCCCAGTCCCAGAAACATCATTGTAAATCTTTTCTGCACCTCTCCAATATAATAATATCCTTCCCATAGTAGTCATGATTCGGAGATGCCGGTGTTGGACTGGGGTGTACAAAGTTAAAAATCATACAACACCAGGTTATAGTCCAACAGGTTTAATTGGAACCACACTAGCTTTCGGAGCGACGCTCCTTCATCAGGTGATTGTGGAGGGCTCGATCGTAACACAGAATTTATAGCAAAAATTTGCAGTGTGATGTATCTGAAATTATACATTGAAGAATTATACATTGAACAGACAGTCAGTTCTTCAATGTATAATTTCAGTTACATCACACTGCAAACGTTTGCTATAAATTCTGTGTTACGATCGAGCCCTCCACAATCACCTGATGAAGGAACGTCGCTCCGAAAGCTAGTGTGCTTCCAACTAAACTTGTTGGACTATAACCTGGTGTTGTGTGATTTTTAACTT
>NC_057713.1:44289073-44291183 GCF_004010195.1 Chiloscyllium plagiosum
TTGTTGATGTCACTGTGTAGTTTTATCAGTGACTCCTCGCCATGGGTCCAGAGGAAGAAAATGTCATCAATGTACCTGGTGTACAATGTCGGTTGGAGATCCGGCATAGAGAAGAAATCTTGTTCGAACCTGTGCATAAAAATGTTGGCATATTGGGTTGCAAATTTGGTCCCCATGGCTGTTCCGTGTGTCTGGATGAAGAATTGGTTGTCAAAGGTGAAGATGTTGTGATCGAGGATAAAGTGGATGAGTTGTAGGATGGTGTTTGGAGATTGGCAGTTGTTGGTGTTGAGTACTGAGGCTATTGCTACAATGCCATCCTTGTGGGGGATGCTGGTTAGAGTGCGGAAACGTCCATTGTGACGAGGAATGTTCCCGGTTCGACTGGTCCATGGGTGCTGAGTTTCTGTAAGAAATCCGTAGTGTCGCGACAGAAGCTGGGGATCCCCTGTACAATAGGTTTCAAGATGCCTTCCACATAGCCAGAGAGATTCTCACATAGGGTCCCATTTCCCGACACGATGGGACGTCCCAGTGTGTTGGCTTTGTGTACCTTTGGAAGGCAGTAGAAGTCGCCTACACGAGAAATACGTGGGATGAGGACGCGTAGGGAGCTCTGAAGGACTGGATCCAAAGTTCTGATCAGTGTGTTTAAGTCTCGGGTGTGTTCTTTGATCGGATCAGCTGGTAGTTGCCTGTAGTGTTCCTGGTTGTTCAGTTGTCGGCACACTTCCTTGCAGTAATCTGTTCTATTCTGAATGACAACGGCTTCTCCTTTATCTGCTGATTTGATGACAATGTTGTGATTGGTTTTGAGAGCCTGGATGGCATTGCGTTGGGAACGGGTGATGTTTTGCTCTCCCTTGTGGGTACGGCTGATGAATCTGGCATTTATATATTTCCTGACAGTTTGAGCATACATGTGAAGCCCAGGGCAGCGGCCCTCCGGTGGGATCCATGTTGACACCTTCTTTGGTCGCTCCTCTACAGATCCCTGTGATGACTGTTCTAGTTCATCAGTGGGCTCAGTGGGATCACTGCCGGCACCTTGAAAGAATTCCCGGAGTCTCATTTGTCTGATGAACTCCTCTGTGTCTGCTGCCAGAATCAACGGGTCCATTTTGGTGGTGGGGCAGAAGTTGAGACCCCTACTCAGGACTTCAATCTCTTCCGGTCGAAGGGTGTGGTCTGATAAGTTGACAATAGACTTCCCCGCAGTGATAATGTTGTCTACTGTGGTTCCAGGGCGGGCTTTGCTATCACTGGTGAGAATGCCAAGCTTCTCCAGTTTTTTATTCTTGGCATGCATGTACGTGGTGTAGTTTTGTCACCTTGTCTGTTTGGCGATGTCACGTAATTGTACTGATGTATCCTGTGTGCAGGCTGTGAGTGTGGATTCCATCTGAATTTCAAGGTTGTGGCGCCGGCTGTAGAGTTGGTGCACGAGATGATTGACAAGTTTATGAGAGGTGCGGTGGAAAAGTCTCTCTAGTTGACCTAAGTGGGTTCGTGATCCGTAATCCTGCTTGCCTGCATTCCTGTAGAAACTTAATGTCTGTGTCGATATGTGCAATCTTCTTGGAGATCCTCTCCACTTTAAGCCGACAGTTAGTGGTGTCAATAGTAGCCATGATTCGGAGATGCCGGTGTTGGATTGGGGTGTACAAAGTTAAAAATCACACAACACCAGGTTATAGTCCAACAGGTTTAATTGGAAGCACACTAGCTTTCGGAGCGACGCTCCTTCATCAGGTGATTGTGGAGGGCTCGATCGTAACACAGAATTTATAGCAAAAATTTGCAGTGTGATGTAACTGAAATTATACATTGAAGAATTGACGGACACCTGGAAGTACTCAAGGATGCCCTCACAAGAACGGGGTACGATGTTCAACTCATCGACCGCCAGTTCCGACGTGCCACAGCAAGGAACCGTAATGACCTCAGGAGACAGACACGTGCTGCAACTGACAGGGTACCCTTCGTTGTTCAGTACTTCCCAGGGGCTGAAAAATTACGCCATGTTCTTCGTGACCTGCAACACATTATCAATGAGAATGAGCATCTCACCAAGACCTTCCCCACACCTCCACTACTTGCCTTTAAACAA
>NC_057713.1:44291712-44359554 GCF_004010195.1 Chiloscyllium plagiosum
CATTGTGATGTAACTGAAATTATACATTGAAGTATTGATTGTCTGTTAAGCCTTTCATCTTTTAGAATACAGTGATAGTTTCACTTCTTTCATGTGTAAATCACAAAACCCTTTTTTTTTAAGTTGCATTCTCGGGTTAGCTGTTAACAATGGTGATAGCTAGATAATATGTTGAACTATCTTAAACATATTGTCGAGCTATCACCATTGTTAACAGCTAACCCAAGAATGCAACTTTAAAAAAAAGGGTTTTGTGATTTACACATGAAAGAAGTGAAACTATCACTGTATTCTAACAGATGAAAGGCTTAACAGACAATCAATTCTTCAATGTATAATTTCAGTTACATCACACTGCAAATTTTTGCTATAAATTCTGTGTTACGATCGAGCCCTCCACAATCACCTGATGAAGGAGCGTCGCTCCGAGAGCTAGTGTGCTTCCAATTGAACCTGTTGGACTATAACCTGGTGTTGTGTGATTTTTAACCTTCCTATAGTAGGGTGACTAGAACGTAGATAGTACCCAAACATTCAGTACAATCGCAGCATGATGTCTCAACTCCTGTCCTCAAAGGCCTGAGCAATGAAGGCAAACATGCCAAATGCCTTCTTTACCACCCTGTCTATCTGTGACGCAAGTTTCAAAGTTCTTTGAGATTTCAGCAGCTTTGGTTCAGGGTTTATGAGTTGGAAATTAAACTACAGATACTGCAAAACATCATGGAGAGGTAGGTTACCTGGACTCTTTGTACCAGAAAGCAGTCATGCCAATTAGGATAGGTGACGCCATTAAGCCTGTTGAGACTACACCGATCCTCCGAAGACTGACCCACTCAGAACCATCACACTACCTTATCCCATAACCCTGCATTTACCATGGTTAACCCATGTAATCTACACATCCCTGGACACTACAGGGCAACTTAGCATGGCCAATCCACCCAATCTGCAGATCTTTGGTCTGTGGGAGGAAACTGAAGCACCTGGAGGAAACCCACACAGACACGAGGAAAAGGTGCAAATTCCACACCGTCATCTATGGGTGGAACCAAACCCAGGTCCCTGGTGCTGTGAGACAGCAGTGCTAACCACTGAGCTACCATGCTGCCCCTAACTGTCAGGGACAGGAGCATGTAATTGTGAGTGAGACAAGTAAGGCAACTCAGAGGATAGGAGTGCAGGAATGTCAGTATCTGCAATTGCCCCAATAGACTTGAGGATCTGTCAGCCTGATTGAATGAGTGCTGCAAAGTGATGCAAGATCCTGTAAGCTGAATGTGGAAATTGACTATAGTGTTATAATACAAGACAGCCAACAAGGGTAGTAGTATGTGATAATACAGTGAGACACCATTCTATGCAGCAAAGAACAGAGTCCAGACAGCTGGTTTACCTGCCAAATGCCATGATTTGGGATATCTGCTCAGAAGGAGACATGAGCTTGCAGTAGATAGTGGAGAATCTGGTGGTCATTGTTTATATAGGTCATGACGATGTGATAGAACTAGGAAAGAGGTTCTTCCTAGATAGTATGAAGAGTCAGGCATTAAATTCAAAAGTAGAATTTCAAAGTTTTCATCTCTAAATGCTACTTCCTGACATGCTTAATGCTAGTGATGAAGTTTTTAGAATACTAATGTTAGTGAGAATTAAGATTGGATTGAACTATTTTTTAAATATCTGCTTCATTCTATGATCTGCCAATATTATCATATTCTTTATTTAACCCTGAAGAGGGCACCATTGTGTAACAGAGAGCTATTTAAAAAAAGAAGCTTCTCGTGGTATTTTAGGTGTTAATCACTTAGCTTATTTGCATGTCACTTTCTGTATCACAGATGTAAGAAGTTAACATTTCAAATGAAATGTTATATGAAGGAATGTCATACAAACATGTCAAGTGTTTGTCGACTGATATTATCAAAAGTAATAACTAGGCGGTTACATCTCCATGATCCAGTATCAGCCATGCTGTATTCTTCACTCCCTAAAGTACCCAAACAACAATGCTATTTTAAATTACAAATATTTTCCACTGTCAATAAAATAACTAAACAATAATAAGGATTGTACTGCTCTTTGAGAAGGCGAGGACTCATATATGACTATGGAAACTTTCCATGAAAACAAAATTGAAAGAACCACATTTTGTATTCAACTAAATACACCCCTCCCTGTTTAAATTTTATCTTTATGTGAAATAACAGATTAATCCATCTTCTCATTTTTCATTCTCGCTGGCTTTATAATCAATAATGACATTGGAGTGTTGATTTTAATTGCAGATATGTTTGATTGAAACTTTTATGCAAAATTAATATTACATATGTAATAAGTTCCTGCAAAATACTAATTCAGATTTATTCCAAGTTGTATGAATAAGTTAAAAATAATCAATCTTAATCAGAGTGACTGGTCCTCACAGTAAGTAACTGAAGATGACCTTAAAAATCTCAACAGCAGCTTTTACCAATTGTATTGTTGTACATTGGCCCACTACTTAGTCAAGTACTGTCTTTGAAAAGGTGCTTTTCAGAGTCTGTGCACCCGAACAAATTAATGTAACCTTACCTTGGAAGGCCGGCAAATGGACATAATTAATGAAAGTCACAATGAGGATTCATTTGATCAAGAGGCATGATCAGTCATCTGGGCACCATGAGAATCTCACAAGCTTTTTCTAAGCTAGTACATAAAAAGAGAGAACTCAATTGTGCAATCGGTGTTGTACTTGAAGATCTTGGTCTTTTACACCAATATCACTGATTTTGAATGAATTGTACTTTTAAATGACACAGCCTGGCCAGACTTTCTAAAGAATTGAAATCTCATGCAAATTGCTACTCCACTCTTTCTTTTTTGACTTTAAGAAAGAGTTTTATACTTCTGACAGGAGATTATGACCAGGGTTTCTTCTGAAATACAGACTAGTACATCCATATAGTACTAACAGATCCCTGCAGCTTACAGCAAGTGGGGAAAGACACAATACTTTTTCACAGTAATCAGTTGTCATATGCTGCAATTTAAAGGTCCAGCATTGATAGTCGGTTTAACAACTCTCGCAAAAAATTAAGTTTGTAAGCTTTGTGAGGTTAAGGTGCATTAAGGGTATTGTGCCAGCTGGATAGATGAAAGGTAAGGAATGTGGGTACAGGATAGGGTGCAATGTCGGTGAAGTGTCAGGAGGGCCGGGGTAGTGAGCCAGGATAATCTGGTGCCAGGTAGTTAAGATACCAGGTGGATATAGGGATGTTTGCAAATTATAGGGTGCTGGCACATAGCATGCCACTTACAAAGGTTTGCATGTAGATAATGTGTCCAATGGGTAGGGGTTGGATGCCTGGGGATATGTTGGTGCTAGGTGGGTACAGTACCAGGTCAGTTTGGTATCAAGTTGCAAGGTGGCAATGGTAAGACATGGAGTGTTCAGGTGGTTAGGGTGGGAGATGAATGGTGTTGTGGTTTTGTGTCCCAGAGTGTGGTTAGGGGGTGCTGTCACACCCAACATGAGGGTGTCATGTTCCGGGAGATGTGGGAGTGGGGGTTAGAAAGGTTGTCAGGTTCCATGGTTAGGGCTGGAATAGGGGAAGGGGGTCTTTGTCAGGCAGTATGGGAGGAGTGTCAGGTCCAACAGTAAAGAGGGGGTCAGGTTTGGAAGCAACAGATGGGGCTGGTGGATGTCAGATCCAGAGCAGTGGGTGTGGAGGGAGATCCGGGTGCTAAGGAAGGGACTCAGGTTTGGTGGTTGGGGAACTGTAGTTGGATCCAGAATTGATGTAGGAGGTGTTGGAACCAGTGGTGGGACAGTGGATGTTGGCTCCTGTGGTGGTGGGTTGTTGCATCCAGAGCTGGAGATGGGGTGCGGGTGGTGATCATGTCCCAAAGGAGTAGGACGGAGGGAGGTGTTTGGACCTGGGCATAGATGGGAATGTTAGGTAAGTTGGCTAGAGGGTGGGATGAGTGATGGTGGGTCCTGGGAGAGTGTTGGATCAGGGTTTGGAAGAGTGCAAGAGGTCTGGAAGAAGTGTATTGGAGTTGTGTGAGGTAAGTTAGGGGTCAGTTGAAAAGTCAAGAGTTACATTGCATATTTAATAGTCATTGGAAACCTCTGAATTTTCTAATTTAGATTATTTGGAAGGCTTGAAAGAATTGCCCAGCTGAATCTTCAATTTCCTGGACAATTCTATTGGAGTTTGCTACAATGACGATTCTTTAAGGTCCCCAGTGTATGGTCCATTGATGCTGCAGAAACCATGATCTATTTGGTCATTGGAAAATCCAGACTAAAATGTTTAGGCATTCAAAAGGCTTTTGATACTCTTCTTTCCTCATCATAGGAATGTCTAATCTGTCATCAAACTATCTTTGACTATTTAATTCAATCACTAGGATACAGGAGTGCTGTGAAGGAAATAGAAATCTTAAATAAAACTTTTTTAATGATTGAAAAAATGTTACCTCGAATTGAGGATGTAAGATTTTGAGTCAGGAAATATCCCATGGAAAGAGCTGGGCTGGTTTCATTTGATACATTTATAAAGAATTTTATTGTTTTGGCTTGTATTTTATATAAATCAAATTTGGCCACTATTCTTACCAAATGATCTAGTTACATCACAGAACCACTTCTCCTGAATGTGATATCATTATGACCATAATGACTTGCAATCGTGTCAAATTCACAGGTTTACTTACACATATCTGAAGTAAGTTTGTACACACCTGATCAAAAATCACAAATATAATTGCTATTTTTTAAAATAGAAGATCAAAACAGAAAAGACCAGAAACCCATGGGGCCAAGTACCATCTGTCAGGAGAGATTTAGGTCAATAACCTTTTGTTCGAACATCACACTTTGAATTTTGCTTTTCCCGTTATGCATCGTAGCTTTGATCTGATATATCTTTGAAAGCCAAAGCACGACTCTATACATACAATTTGTAGCATTGCCGAGAGACTGTTCAGCTCGCTGGGTAATGACATAGACTCGCTTATGATACCTCAGACTAAGTTAGATATTGTATCCGACAGCTATATTTATTACAAGCCACTAGATATTATTAGTTAGAAATCACTGATTGGCAGTATCGAATTTATTTGTGCAGATTACAATTGTTAAATAAAACACGATAGAGGAACAGAATGATAGAAAGAACAAATCAGACAACAACTCAAAAAAGCAATTCAAAAAGAAATATGAGTAAACCAGAAAGGAGGAAGGGGATAATTTTGATGTTGGGTCGTGTGGAATGCGGAATATTGATTATCCCTCTCTTCGCGTTGCCATTTACATTGAATAAAACTGAGGTAGATTGGGCATAATGGACAAATCGCTCGTTTTACAGGATTATCTATAGTCAAAACTCATCTTAAGCGACAGAAAACAATAAAGGGAGAGAAAGCAAACCACAGGAAAGATAAAGAAAACTGATTTTAAAAATCGGAAAAGGGGCACAAAATAGAAAAGGAGAAATTAGAGTAAGGAGAGAAAGCTGGGACTTGGAGGAGATGTAGAGACACGCAGGAGGAGGGATACAGAGCTAAGAAGGATGGAGAGAAATACAATCAAAGAGATAGAGAGGCGTGAGATCCATGCTGTGATAATAACGTGTCCAGCCAGCTGTACGGTGGATTTTTAAGCAGAGGTAGCGAGGAGCCAGTCAAATCAGTGCTCTCGCCTTGTGCCCGAGGTGATGCTTGTGAGCGACTTCTGAGTGAGTGTGTATCAATGAGAGAATCGCTCCGGTCAGGATCTGCAGTGGCCAGCGGCAGTAAAAGCAACAACAGCAGAGACAGCGAGCTTCTCACAGCACACACTGCTCTTCATATTTCATTCAAGCTCAATCGGACTGAAACACCACTGAGTTTGTTTTCTTTTAAAAGGCAAACCTACTAGACCATGGCTTCTCCGGAAACACTTCCTTCTTCTTCAGAAGCATCTAATTGTGAAAACAATTCGCCTCTACAGCTGAAGAAAGGCTTGTCGATCTTCCGCGATGTGAGTAGCAAATAAGATTCCGTACAATATAACGGTTGTTCCTAACTAACCCGAATTGAAATGCCAACAAGTACAGCCGAAGCGAGCCGTACTTTATTTCACAAGACTAGGAGGAACAGAGACGTGTTATGTGATTTAACAACTCCTAATAGACGCGCGAGCATGTGGAGAAGCGAGAAGGAAAACGTGAATCACGTTTTAGGGAAAGAAGCAGATTTTCAAACATGTTAGGTCTCTTAATAATGAATGCTCTGGGATAGAATCTTTGGAGTCAGTGAAATGATAAAGGGATACTTCAGTTATATGGTGGTGTCGTTTTCTATTGCTGAGAATGGTGAATAATTGGAAGGGTCTTTGATTTATTTTGCATCTTTGCTTGCACTTGGATCTGTGTAGATGCCATTTCAGTGTATATTTTGAGCGTTTAACTGCATTTTTAAAAAAAAATCAGCGACATTAAAGCTACAGTCCTGCTTTATTAAAGAAATACAGTTGGAGAAAAATGATTTCAACTGAAATGACCTGTACGATGTGAGAAAGATGGTTGCAAATCTTTAATGCGATAGTTTTGCACAGTGCCCCGATTTAGGATCGAAGGATTCAACCCGATTAGATGGAATCTTGTGTGGTCCTCGTCTCTGTTCCCTAGATCGAAATGTGAGCAAGTAAAATACTCCAACCTCCGCCCCCCCCCCCCCCCAACACACAAATAAAACAAACATTTGGAATAGAACTAAAAGTACATTCACATTAAAACAATAGTTTTGGAATTGTTTCAACGCTGCTACATAATTACGATAAGTTTCTTTCTAATTGATATTCTGAAGGTAAAGCTAAAAGAGGCAAGTTTAACATGAACCACGAAAACCGTACTCTGACAGACACCAAGTTAATAAGATCATGAGTGGAGCTTGTTTCAGTGACACTCCACACAGTGTTATTGTCGAGTGCACCATTTGATCCGGTAGCCAAGGTACAAGAGACGCCTCCAGAGGCTGGAGAAACTTGGAGAGAAGCGTTGAGCCTCAGCTTAAGGCTCTCAGTTAGGAAGAGGCAACAGCCATGGCGTATCGGGACCATATCTTTCCGCCACATTTTCTGGCGTGAAACAACCATTTACAACGTGTCATCGCTACACTTAGTCCTAAAATTCCATTTGACGGGAGCACGGTTTCAATATTATAATAAGCCTAATTAAATAGAGAGGTAATTTTGCCAATCTAGTAACAAAGGCACCAAATTTGCGGATCTTAACTTTAAATAGGCAGTCATTGTATTGACAATCAAAAAGCATGTTTACACAATAGTCATTGTCAGGTTACTGAAGTTGTTTCAGCATTGCAGCCAGGTTCTTCTGCTATTGATTTGTTGCCCATTGTTTCTACATAGCTAACTGAGTGAAAAAGTGAGATCCCACCTCCAGCTGACCTCCTCCACCATCTCCAAAACCACATCTGGAAAGCAGGTTGGCCTTCTGCCTGTCATTTCAACAGGGTTCAACTGATTGCTTAATTGGTGTTCCTTGAACTCACAGAACTCACACAGCATGGAAACAGACTGTTTGGTCCAATACTAAACCCTTACAATTCATATACCTATCCTGAGCCTTTTAAATGCTATAATTGTACCAATCTCCACCAGTGCCACCCTCGTTAAGAGGGTTTGCCTTTAATTGACACCTATGACATTCCATTTTCAGCCTCCTTTTAGGAAAATTTCCCATTGTTGTGAGTAGTCGAGACATTTTGACTATTTCATGCTGGTCAAGCATGGCGATATGGTCTCCAAGTCCACTTGACATCACACCAGAGCATGTTAGTAAATTTTCCCCTGTTTCAGGTCCATCATGAATTTAGGCCTCTTAAGCCTTTCTGTTTATATATAGAAGAGGACTCAGAGTATATAAAATGGTTAAAGATATAGAATAAGGGGAGTATTAAATTAGTTTAAGCTACACAAGTAAAGTACCAATGACAGTAATTGTTATTTAAATACAAGTTGTGGTATTGTTATCAAAACATAAATTAACTACAATTTTCTAAAAGAGCACATAACTCCCATGAATGGCTACAAAACACCCAGTATTCATTTTATATCAGATCTACCAGCACTCTGCTTTCTAAATTATTGTTTATAATTTTGAACATTAATTCATTTGCAGTAGTGTTTTTGAGTTTATTAGGAAAAAAACAGTTGTTTTATTAAAAGTTGAATAAGGCATTCTTATAAATTCTCAGCTGACTATTTGTCTGCCAAAGATTACAGTGAGCAATCTAATTCTAAGTAGATTAAATTATGTTAAAATGTTGAACAGAATAAATAAAAGTACTTAAAACATCTCATTTCTTCATTCAATTATATCTCAGTACATCTTTTAAAAATTTTAGCCTGTCATAAGCTAAAACATTCAGATATTACCCATATTAGATAAATTGTTTGAAACAGATGACTCACTTGCAAGAACTATGAATAACATTATGAGTCTCATCTCATGAATATTGGCAAGAAAACAAACCAAGGCTGACAGCTTCTGAATATTGTGTTACTTCACCAAGGCTGTTTCTTCTGGGTGTGAAACTAATGCAACTTTTATTAATCTCTGATTTATTTCAGATTTTACGGCGGGCAGACAAAAATGGTAAGACTAATTACACTTTGAAATAGATTTTGATCGTTCCCCACTATTTGTACAAAAACATAAAGCTCCACAAAAGGTAGCAAATGTTCTAACATCCCACAGGTTGGATTCTAGATAAGAATTTGTTTCAATTTGACTTCTTGGTTTCTGCAATGTTACACCATAAAATCTTATTAACACTAGTGCTGAGTTGTTCTTTATTCCATTACAGCACAAATGTTTAAAGAATGAGATGGGAGAGGGGAGGGAGGGTGATGGGTGGAGGAATGGAGACCTGCTTTTCAAGATAGCAAAAAGGTTTGGTGAGTGCATATCAAAGAACAGCAATAAGAGAAGTAGAGAAAATATGAAGCTTTATGAAAATTGGGAAGTGTTAACCATAATACTTCCAACCCAATTATAAAAGCTTTCACCAAGCTGTTTCCAAGTGGCAGTTGGAGATAAGCATGGGGAAAGAAATGCCAGATGATTCCTTGTGGGATTCAAAGTAGAACCCCTGTCCTTCCTGGCACTCAAAGAGATGGACAAAAATCAATTACACATGCTTTCCTGAACCTCTTCTGGACCAGGCTACTCTTCCTGACTATTTTAGCCTGATGAAGGAAACCTTCTTGTTTTCCTGTTCAGGCTTCAAGTTAAAATCACCAGTAAGTGTCCAAAGGCTAAAATAGACAATATTGTTGTCTGCAGTTTAAAATCATACTTGGTCAGATTGGAATGACAAAATGTCCACTCCATTTAAATACCTATTTTAAATAGCAACCAGATTAGAGATGTTAAAATTTAGGCCATTGTGATAAAGGTACTCCTCTACAGAATAGATGGTCAGCTAACATTACAGCTCATAAAATTGAAAGCAGGTTATTGACCTGGTCAGGTGGTAGGAGACAGAAACTGGAGGTAACCAATATGTACTTTGACCTGATGGAAGTGACCATGGTTCCCACAAGGATCTGAGGCCTCAACTATTTATATCATAGAGCAGTAGACCATCCCATGTCCAGGTTTGCTGAAAACACAAAAGTGGGTTTTGTTGTAGGAAGCATTTAAGGAACCATAAACTATTAAAAAGCCATTGTTAGATTAATTGAGCTTGCAAAACTGGAGCAGATGGATATCTACACATGTAAGTGTGAATAATCCTTTTGGGACAAAAAAGATAAATCCACATAGTTTTTAAGTAGTGTAAAACTAGATGCACTTGTACATTAGGAGATTAGATTAGATTAGATTACTTACAGTGTGGAAACAGGCCCTTTGGCCCAACAAGTCCACACCGCCCCACCGAAGCGCAACCCACCCATGCCCCTACATTTACCCCTTACCTAACACTATGGGCAATTTAGCATGGCCAATTCACCTGACCTGCACATCTTTGGACTGTGGGAGGAAACCGGAGCACCCGGAGGAAACCCACGCAGACACGGGGAGAACGTGCAAACTCCACACAGTCAGTCGCCTGAGGTGGGAATTGAACCCGGGTCTCTGGCGCTGTGAGGCAGCAGTGCTAACCACTGTGCCACCGTGCCGCCCAAGTTATGTGGTCCATATACAAAATGAAAGCATAAGAAATAGGAGCAAGAATGGAACTTATGTACTTTGACCCTATTCTGTCAATTAATAAGAAAATGGCTGATCCTTGATCTGATCTCAATATCTGTCAAATTCCTTAGAAACTAAAAAAAACTATCTATCTCACCTTAATATACTTTGCTTTACATCCTGAATACAATTTTCTGAAATTACCTAATTCTAGAAAGGTCCAAATGATTTGGAAGTTCAAAAATGTTGCACTCATTCAAGAAAAGATGGACAGAGAAAACAGAGAATTATGAATTTTTTATCTGACAATTGTTAGGAAAATATGGAATCTATTATTAAGGAAGTTTTAATAATGCAGTTAGTGCAGTATGATCAGGCAAAGTCAGTATGTTTTTTCACAAAAGAAAAATTATGTTTTCTTTTAATAACCCTCTATCAACACCACTGGTTAGCCAGAATTTAACCTACTTTTCTAATCAACCTATTCAGAGATATTATTGCATACCTCTGAAGCAGGTGGGAATTGAACCTGGGTCTCTACCACTAGGACATTAACATTGTACCATATCCCTAATAGCCCTTTGGAAGGTTTTCCTCTTGAATCGCTACAGTCCGTGGAGGGATAGGTACATGCATAATGCTATTAGCAAGTGAGTTTCAGGTTTTGGCATGGGGACAGTGAAATAACAACAAAGGAGTTGTTGAATTGTTACAGTGCATCTTGTAGATTGCACACCATTCTGCCATTGTGCATTCATGGTTGGGGAGGTGAATGGTAAAGGTGTTAAATGGACTAGTTTTATTAGAGTTCTTTGAGGATGTAACTAGTAGGGTAGAGTGAATGTCCACATGACAGGGAGAGAGATCCACTTTTCAAGTATAGTATTAACAGCTATACTTCATCGTTTGAATTTTAAAATGCACTTTGTTGGACTAAAACATAGCTATCACTAAATAAGTGAACTATAATTTCTGGAAAGTTCCAATCAGCAGTTACTAGAATAGAGCACAGATTTCACCCTCCTGATATATCAGACCATTGCGTATGTGGACTTTGAATCAAAAAGCTGAAAACAACAGTGGTAATCAAAACAAGCTATCACAACTCATTATGCCTACAATGGTGTCAATAGCTCACCATCAGTCTATTGCAATGAACAATGAGTTTTGACCAGATGCATATAAATCTGACCCATTATACATGTGGAAGTTCAAATAGCCCTTTTTACCTCCTAAGGTGACTACTAGATCTCTGGCTATAAGGATAGTAGTCCTATTTACTGACTATGTACATCCTTGCAGTAAATTGGAACTCAGTTGAACTGATTCATTACATAACCAAAACTCCTTTGCTCTTTGAAAATTCTTTAATTATATATTTATGAACACTCACCTCAATATGCTAAAAGATTATTTTACTGACAGCTTCATAGTCTGCTAAGAATCTAAATGGTGATTCCATAACCAAACTCCACGCTTAGCTATGAAACCCAGTTCCAGAAGAAAACACAAATGTGCCTGAAAAGTGGACAAAGTGTAAGTCCACAAACATCAAATTTCTGGTCTACATCAATTTTAAAAGAAATTCTTCAACTTCAGCCAACTGTTTCTGCTTAAATCCAAGATCTTATAGAAATGAATCGTCACTGGACACTGAATTTCAGGAGGCGAAAGTGAGGACTGCAGATGTTGGAGATCAGAGTCTAGATTAGAGTGGTGCTGGAAAAGCACAGCAGGTCAGGCAGCATCTGAGGAGCAGGAAAATCAATGTTTCAGGCAAAAGCCCTTCATCAGGACTCAGGACTCAGACAAAAACCATACAAATTGATATCTATATACTTGCTTTGTTTTAAAAGTAATTTTTAATTGGAAATCCTTTCCTTCTTTCTTTCTTCTTTGTGTACATTTTATCTGTCTTCTGTGTATGTGTGTTTGTGTTTGTGTATCTCCATGTGCTTGGGATGAATGACCAAACCATACTTTTGATTTAACCCTAAAGAGAGTTTGTTGCAAATCATTTACAAATTGGATTTCACAAACAGAGGACTTGCAGAAATTATGCCATTTAGTGAAGCCAGTAGATCCAATATACTTCAATTTCCAAAATGTATTGGATCATAAGAAATAAGGCCAGGAGTCCGTCAAGCCTACTCAATTATTCAATAAGATCATAACTGGCTGTAGGTTTGCTTGTTGAGCTGGAAGGTTCATTTTCAGATGTTTCATCACCCTACTAAGTAGCATCTTCAGTGGGCCTCAGGCGAAGCACGGTACATGATTCCTGCTTTCTATTTATATGTTTGCTTTTCTTTGGGTTGGTGAGTCATTTCCTGTGGTGATGTCATTTCCTGTTCTTCAGTGGTGTCATCCGCATAGCAGACCCAAAGCTTGGGTTAGATGGTTGGCAGAGCCGTTTGTTCGAGTACGTAGATAACACCTTTGTCATCACGAAATGAAACAAATTAGAGGAAACCTTCAAGACCCTCAATAATACCCTTATTCGCATAAAATTCACTAAAGAGGAGGAAAACAACAACAAACTGGCATTCCTAGATATTACAGTAGAGCAAACAGCCAATGGGCAACTTCAAACCAGCGTCTACAGGAAAACAACACATACAGACCAAATATTGAACTACAGAAGCAATCATCCCAACATCCACAATCAAAGCTGCATCAGAACATTACTTCAATGACCCAACACACACTGCAGCACAGAGGAACTATGCAGAGCAGAGGAAAATCACCTACACAGTTTATTCATAAAGAATGGATACCCAATGAAGCTAGTCCACTGATTTCTCAGCAACAAACCCAAACAAGCAGACAAAACACGGCCAGAAACCCTAGCCACTCTCCCCTACATCAATGACATCTCTGAAATGATTGCCAGACTACTCAGGCCCTTTGGCATCATGGTATCCTGTAAACACACCAACACATTAAAACAGCAGCTAATGAGCTTGAAAGACCCTATACAGATATCAAGCAAAACTAATGTCATCGACAATGTACCAGTCAAGAAACGTAACAAACACTACATTGGAAAAACAGGCTGAAAACTAGCCACCAGGATACATGAACACTAACTAGCCACAAAACGACATGACCCTCTCTCACTAGTATCCTTACATACAGATAAGGAAGGACACCGCTTCGACTGGGACAATATATCCGTTTAGGACAAGCCAATCAGAGACTCCCACGAAAATTCCTAGGAGCATGGCATTCCAAACGGAACTCTATCAATAAACACATCAAGTTAGACTCCATCTACCATCCCCTGAGAAAAAGAACAGGAAATGTCATCACCACAGGAATTGACAACACCAATCCAAAGAAACCCAAACATATAAATAGAAAGCAGGAATCATGTACAGTGCTTCGCCTGAGGCCCACTGAAGATGTTACCTAGTATGGCGAAGAAACATCTGGAAATGAACCTTCCAGCTCAGCGAGCAAACCTACATCCAGAACTTCAACCTGAGCTACAAATCTTCTCAAAACTCGCTTAAATCATAACTGATCTGATTGTGGCGTTAACTCCACTTTCCCATCTGTATCTCATAATGAGTGAGTCTCTTTTCAGCAAAAGTACATCCAGTTCAGCCTTGAATATAGTCAGTGACCCAGTCTCCACTGCTGTTTGAAGAGAATTCCAAAGGCTAGAGACCCTCTAAGAGAAGAACATTTTCTTAAATTGGAGGCATCTTAATTTTAAACTGTGTGCCTTAGTTCTACATTCTTAACATCTTTTCATTTTGATCTTTTGAAGTTCCTTCAGGATATTCATGTTTTAATAAGATCTCATCTCATTCTTCCAAAATTCAATAAGTGTAGGCCCACCCTGCATAGCCTTTCTTCATAAGACAACCCTTTAATCCCATGAGAAAACTTCATAAAGCAGCTCTGAACACTTTCCTATTCAAGTACATAAGCAGAGCAAAACTGTACACAGTAGCGAGAGATGGACTCACTCATGCCCTATGCTGTTAAAGTAAAATTTTGCCACTTTTATCCTCTATCACCTTTGTCGTAAAAGGCCATCAATCCATTTGTTTCTGAATTACTTGCTGCACTTATACATTGATTTATGTTTCATGCATAAGGGTCCTCAATCCACTAGACTGCAGTTTTCTATTGTTTCTTCATTTAAATAATATTCTTTTCTTGTCATATTGGAAACTTGACAATTACCCATACTGTACTCCAGCTTCCAAAAGTTTTGTCTACTCACTTGACCCATCCAAATCTCTTTACAGACTTTTCTATCATTCCCAACGTTTGCTTTCCTGTCTATTATTGCATCATTAGTGAATTTTATTCCCGTGGTATTCAGTGGTTTAATTGATCTGTGTTTGACTGTAAACGTATGTTGTCTGATCAGTATTCGCTGTGCTATATTAATTATGCCTAGGTTAAGATTCTGAGGGCTAAAGTAAATAGAGCTTCGAGAAATACCTGAGAAGCCAGATTTGTGATCATGTGTAGACATGTTATGATTGTTGAAATATTTTAAAGCAATGTAAATAAACTTGCTATAGACTTAAAACTAATATAATTTCTGTCAACTATCTGTTCTGTGGTAAATATGATATCAAACATATGACAAATCAGTGAATAAAGAACAGTTACTATTACAGTGAAAGGGTGAGAATAATCCTTTATGTCTTCTTCAACTGGACGAAACTCAGGTTTCTTTGTTAAAATGTTTATTCATGCAGGCATGGAAGAAAATTACACAGTTTAGATAGATAACAAGCTTCCATCACAGTTATTTATTTACTCACCCCATCTTCACCTAATCATATTTGCATAGTTCACACACCAAGTTAGGTACACATGATTATATCATTCAATCACATTCAAACTATCCATGCTGCACATCTCTATGACTCTATTGTATGGGATCATGTTATCCAACCATATCATTACGTGTTCACACCTTGACCTGTTGTTGTGTACTTTGTAATTATCACTAAATCTGCAGAGTCTGTTCTTTTCTCTTTTAGTCCTTCCTATTGTTTTTACCATCTATTTTATCTTTCAACAGTCAGTCAGTACCTTCATCCAAGTCATTAAAATAAAATGTAAGTGATGGAGGCTGCAGAAATCTACTCTGTGGAATTCCAACCACTTATAGTCTATCAAGTTGAAAATTACTCATTTGTCCTGACTCTGTTAGTTAATTTCTGTTGGCTAATCATCAATTCATGCTCATTCATGCTCATCACTCCAACCTCACAAGCTCTTAATTTGTGGAGTAGTTTTTATGTTGCAGCTCATTGATATTGTTTTGGAAATCCAAATACTATCTGTAACTATTTGTAACATATTCTCTTTATCCACCTTGCTTAATACATGCTCAAAGAACTTTAATAAATTTGTTAAATATTGTTCCCTCCCAACTAATCATGTTGACTCTGTTTGATTGTATTATCATTTTCTAAATCTTTTCTATTACTTCCATAATAATGGATTCCAATAGTCTCTCAGTGATGGATGTTTGGCTAACTGAACCATCTTTTCCATCTTTCTTGAATAGCAGTGTTACAATCTGCAGTTTTGCAATCCACTGGAACCTTTCCCGTTTCACATTGAAAGGTTGACACAGTTTGCGGTACTTACGGTGAATCACTTATTTTAAACAATGCCACTTGCTGCTTTCATTTAGCTCTTCGATAAATTGCTTTTTTCTTGTTAGTGAAGTTATCATTGAACTTTCTGACCATTGTGCCTCGCTTTTAATTTCTATTTTCTATCCACGTTAAATAATAAAAGAGTATTCTCTGATTTAAGTAGCAGTTTAGTTGCCTCAGGAATAATCCAGCTCAATAACCTTGACAACAGGATCTCAACACAACATGATGCAACTTGCTAATGTACCAAAGCAACATGATTGCATTTTAACACTTGACAGAACATGATTATGTCTGAACAAAACTAGATGCAGCATTTTTAGTGTCATGAGGCAACATAACACAGTTGACTGAATCTTATGTTTATTTGACTAAGAGTTAGTTGCATCAAGCTTTTTGGAGGTTTTTTTTCTGCCACAAGGCCTAATGTGCTCTCTTACTGTATTTTACTACATTTGCCTCATTAGCTATCTGCTCCTCCCCGTGGTGTTACATTCACCTGATTCCAGATCCATCTTACAACCTTTCCCCGACATTTCCCGAAAAATCTCATTGTTCACCATTGTCCTCTGAAAGACTGAAATCCCTTGTGCCTGCACCATCTTTGAAGGGTTGCTGTGCAGCCAGATAAGCACTGGCATTGCCCCTCACTAGCAATGCAATGGTGTTGCGAGCATAAAGCAATGCTGCTTACAGCACAATGTTCATGGCAGGACACTCCATCACCCACACAACCCATTCTCTGGTGTTTAACCACAAGGAAAATTCCATTTAAGCACCTTCTCTAAGTCACCAATATTGTGTCCCAAGTGTCCATTGAACACCCACAGGTTGTCATTGTCCAGTAAAGAAACATCACATACAGGCAGGCAATTGGAACATTCCCGAAGTGAGCTTTTATTTATACCTGCAAAAGCAAATCTAAACAAAATGACCAGAGACACCACCATAATGCAAAACAAATGCTGGCATCATGACCAATGACTATTTGACATTCCATGATGGTCTGCTGTACCCAGCTGTCAACCACTGGAACCTGGTGTCAATCAGGTCTTGTCTGATTTGTATTGTTCAGTGTAGCACAGCCTCCACCTCTGCAATATCCTCATCCTCCTCCTCAAAAACTGCCCATTCACCCACTTCCTCAGAACCCAGCACATCCCCTTCCTCCTTTCTTCAATGATGCATAGCACAGCTTACCACGATGATGTGGCACACTCTGTCTATACTGGAGGGCCTACCCCTCCCAGATGAAGCTGTGGAAGCACATCTTAACTAGCCCTAATGCGTGCTGTACCATGACCCTGGTTGCAGCATGTGCACTAACCTGGTGAAGGTACCTGGCCACCAGTGCTGACAGTGTCCACTGCAAGCTGCATTCCCTGCCATCACCAGCAATGGCTGATATTATATTACATTAGTATATATTATGTTACAGAGGGTTGTGAACACAGTGCAGTTCAACACACAAGCCAGCCTTCTATCCATTGACTCCATCTACACTTCTCACTGCCTCAGGAAGGTAGCCAACATAATCAAAGATCCCCCTACCCCGGTTATAATCTCTTCCAACTTCTTCTTTCAAGCAGAAGAGACAAAAGCTTATACACACGTACCAACGGATTCAAGAACAGCTTCTTCCCTGGTGTTGTTAGACTTCTGAATGGACATCTCAAGTTTTAAATTTAATATTGATCTTGCTCTTCATGCACCTTCTCTGAAACCATAAAATCGTGTTCTTTGGTTTGATCTATTTCCCAAATGATCTTTATATGATATAATTTGCCTGTATTGCATGCAAAATAAAACTTTTCATTGTACCTAAGTATGTGACAATAATAAATCAAATCAAATATTAAAAAAACTACACTTCAACACCCTTCCTAACTCAGACTCATATCAACTTTGAAACTTCTAATTCAGTAAGGTTCCGTGTAATATTTACACATAATGGAGTGATGGTCCTCTGCTCCCACAGCAGCCTTACTGGTTTCACAACTGATAAGATGCTTTTGGTCAGCATTGACCTATTTTCAACCTCCATCTTTGAGAGGACAATGTTCGTCTTGCAGACACTGATGCACAGATTTCCTTTTAAAGCATTTAAACCTTAAGCATGTTCACTCTGCATGCGTTGAAAATGGGCAAAAGAATTACTGCAAGTCAAATGTTGCTGTAGTTTGCAAATGCACACTTCATGTATTTGTTCCTTTAATGTCCCAGCATCCAGCCGACTTGGATCCCATGCTTTCGCCATCAAATTGACACTGGTTCTGACCACTATGGAGTTGTCCCAATCAGTTTTCCAGTTGTATTTTGCATCTAGAGAACAGCAGGTGAAGGCAGAGAATACAGCTTGCGATGGATACCATCAGAACTGGTAGTCAAGCATCCCATACCCTTCCTGTCTTCTTTACTTCGCCCTGCCCCAACAAATCATTCCCACCATCCTTTAAATGGAGATCAACCACATTGAACTTTACCTCTCATTTTCTTCCTTGCCTCTGCAGTCCTGACATTACACCTTCCTGATTCCTATCTGGATAACCATGGTGCCCCATGAAGGTTCCAGTGGCATTCACTGCCAATACCCTACTCCCACAGCCCTTTGATGCTGATCCAGAAACCTCTCTTATGCCTTGAGGATCCCCTAATTACCTTGTCCCCATGTCCCCATCTCAACAAATGCCTCTGCTTTGTCCCCCTCAATGAACCTTGATAGTCTCATCTGTTTTTGCATTGATCCTTCTGTAGTCCCTACAGCCCCATTTGCACACTCCTCAATGCATGGACCCCCTTGGAATGTACTTGCTCCAGCCCTCTGACCGGCCTTAATGAGCAGCCCCTAGACAGATACCTGAACAATGTCTTTGCAGCTCCCGAACTGATGATACGTGATTTGCCTGTCTGCTTGTGATGGCGCAGCAAGACTGGCAGATTCCCATTCCCTGGACTGAAGCCAGACATATCCCCTGACAATGATCAAGTGGACGAATGGCCCTGACCAAATCGCTCAACTATCCGTGTGGACTGTGCCTGTGAGTAATGGTGCCAGGACCCCTGATTGACAGCAACCCTCTCTTGAAATGAGAACTAGCCCCCATCCACTTTCTGACATGGCTATTTAGTTGAATAAATGTGCAATGTATCAGCATTTTCTAAATATCCCGCAAGTAGATTGAAGAACTACCATGAAGATCCTAAGGAGTTAGCAAACCTCAGATGCTTATATCTGTGGATGAAGGCTGCTTGCAACTGGTGCTCATGGACTTTCATGTTTGCCAGGACTGATCAGTCAGGAGGGTGGACATATCGCTATATGGCACCATTCTATATCTGTGCCACACTTACAGCATTTGCCAGTAGCTTACCCAGCAATCACTGCATGTACTCCAAGCAAATGACCATAGCTGAAAATCTAATGGAAGTCATCCTTAATCCCCTCAAGGGAGAATCAAGCAGTGCTATCAGTCACTCAAGAGAATTGTCCAAGGTCAAGTCCAAGATGTTGGACTCAGTCAGTCTTGAAAGCTGAGTCCAACCAGTCAGGGGATTACCACGAAGCCAGTTGGAGATCTGCAGGTAGATCAGTCAGGATCTTGTCCACCCTTAATCAGGAAAAGTGCCGAGGCATTCTGAGTGGGTGAGAAGGAAGGGATACTTAGGGTGTAGGTTTGCTCGCTGAGCTGTAGGTTTGATATCCAGACGTTTCATCACCTGGCTAAGTAACATCATCAGTGGCGACCTCCAAGTGAAGCGAAACTGTTGTCTCCTGCTTTCTATTTATATGTTTGTCCTGGATGGAGTTCCTGGGTTTGTGGTGATGTCATTTCCTGTTCATTTTCTGAGGGGTTGATAGATGGTATCTAGATCTATGTGTTTGTTGAACAAACCACGACAAGCAGACCAAACACAGCCAGAAACCCTAACCACCTTACCATACATCAAATAAGTTTCAGAAATGACAGCCAGACTACGAAGACCCCTCGGAATCCTGGTAGCACACAAAGCCATCAACACTCTCAAACAAAAACTAACAAACTTAAAAGACCCAGTACAACCCATGGACAAAACCAACGTCAACTACACAATTCCATGCAAGGACTGCCACAAATACTACGTAGGACAAACAGGAAGAAAGTTAGACACCAGGATACACGAACACCAGCTAGCCACAAAAAGACACGACCCTCTCTCCCTCATAGCCCTACACACAGATGAAAAAACCCACCATTTTGACTGGGACAACACATCTATCCTGGGACAGACTAAGCAAAGACATGCCAGAGAATTCCTAGAGGCCTGGCACTCCAACCACAACACCATAAACAAACACATAGATCTAGATACCATCTATCAACCCCTCAGAAAACGAACAGGAAATGACATCACCACAAACCCCAGGAACCCCATTCAGGAAAAACATATAAATAGAAAGCAGGAGACAACAGCTTCGCTTCACTTGGAAATCGCCACTGATGATGTTACCTAGCCAGATAATGAAACGTCTGGATATCAAACCTACAGCTCAGCGAGGAAACCTTCACCCTAAACCTCAACCTGAGCTACAAACCTTCACAAACCTTGCAAGAAGGGATACTTACTTGGGGGATGGGTGAGTGAGCCATTGAGAGAAGATGCTGCATACAATAGTGAGAGTGGTAGACCTTGAATCTCAGTGCAAAGTGAGTGCTGTCACAGAATTATACAGAACTTGCAGAGCACAGAAGGTCATTAATCTGCCTGTGTCATTGGTGCACATTGTTCTACACTGTGGACATCACATTGTGACTCAGGTGACTACTTTAAACCTGACTGGAAGCATCTGGTGCTGCTGTCTCCTCACCTTGTCCTGGGGAAAAGTTGATGGCCCTCCTGTCCACCATGCTTTCTCTTAGGATCTCCAGGTCCCTGTCTGTTAAGAAGTACAGCAACTTGTCTTTCTCAGCATATATTTGGAATTACACAGTAACACACTTCCTGACTCACAGTGTTTGAAATGTTGTACAGATAAGATTAAATATGGCATCTGCATCATGAATGCCTCCAAGTCCCAGCATGAATTAGTACTTCTGCTGCTGCTGAGTGCACAATAGTATAAGCGTGGTGCTACGGAGGCAGGATGCATAATTAATAATGTGAGAGATGGAGATTGCATAAGAAAAGTTGTCAGGGCCCTTGGAGGAAAACTGTCTGTGAAGCTCCCCAAAATTGACATTCAGCCTGAATATGGGAAAATTCAACCTTTGGATGCATTGCAAAAGAGATTTAAAACAATTACTTCTGGTTCACCTTCTTATTCACCAATATACACTGAAATCACAAAATAATATTGCAAGGTGTACGTCTGGTCATCCTCAAGTGACAATCCTACATCTCAGGACATGTAAGTGAATAAGCGCTGTGTGCATTAATATTTTATCTAAGTACTATTTTTGACAGCATATTTTTGTAAATATAATTACAGCAATATTTTAAACATTAATTTTCAGCTAGAATATTTAGCATGCAGTACTATGGATATGGTTATGAAGCTAGGAAAGAATTATAAGGCCATCAATGTACTTTGTGGTCAAATATAATGTATCATCAGTTGACAGGAAGCTCGTTGTGGAAGGCATTCTGTCATATTTTTCTAGGAAAATGCTTTTACAGATTATGTAAAGCCAGCAAAATTTGACTCTCTCTGTGTCCAGTTCTCAGAAGATAAGCCAGTGCATCCTAGCTACTTTCCCTTTCCATGCAGTTCATGAGTGTGGAAGGTGCCATTCAGGACAACTCTCAGCACACTTCACAGAGGAGTAGATTTCCTGCTATATTACTGTTTCGCAATCATTTCCTGGATCTGATGTTCTTGTTGTGGACAAAAATAAATCAATTTGAAATAGGAGTGACAATGTGTAGTCTAAAACCACTTGCTCTATCTCTGGCAGGAGGCCTAATCCCACTTGGGAACTCACTCTGAATAAGTATGTTGGGCAAATCCAGAATATATTGGTTTACAGAGCTAGGATGGTTCCTGCCCTCCTATATGGCTCTGAGACATGGACTGTCCATAGCAGACACCTCAAGGCTCTGGAACAGTACCACGAATGCTGCCTGTGCAAGATCCTGTGAATCTGCTGGGAAGAAATATGCACCAACACCAGCATCCTTGACCAGGCCAAAATCCCCAGCATCGAGGCATTGACCATCTTTGATTGGCAACGATGGGCTGGGCATGTCGTCTGCATGACCGACATGAGACTCCCCAAGCAGGTGCTCTACTGTCAACTTTGAAACAGCAGGCAAGCCCCAGATGGACAGAGGAAGCACTTCAGTGATACCTTCAAAGCCTCACTGGCAAAGTGCGGCATTGCCACAGAGACCTGGAAATCATTGGCCCAAGACTGGCCAAAGTGGAGGAGGTACATCCAGGAAGACGTTGAGCACCTTGTTTCTTGCTGTTGAGAAAAAGTGGAAGCCAGGTGAGAGTAGCGAAAGGAGCGCACTGCCACACCAATGCCCACCCACCCCTTCCCATGACCACCTTCTGCCTCAAGCGTAACAGAGACTGTGGAAGCTACATTGGTCTATACAGTATGTACAGATTCATTCTGGGAGTGGAAGAGAGTCAACCTCATCTGCGAAGGATCCCTGATCAATAAATGATATTACCAGAATCAGTGAATCACAAGTCTCAGGTCTGGAAAATAATATTCAAAACTGGAGCTAGATTTTACAGTTTTTACCTCTGTGAGGGAGGTGGAATAGAAGGTCAGTGATCTCCTTGTTGCAGGCACTGTTGTCTTGGCAGGATGACTCAAATATCAGATGTCTGGCAGAAAGGTAGGCGAGTCATTTTGTGAAAGGGGACTCTGCAACCCATTGGATATCTCGGCCTGGATGTGAGGAAAGAGAGAGAGATGGTGTCATGAACTGGAAGTTGATCACAGCTACCAATTTAAAGGCCACTTGTTCTCTCAATCTTCACTTATATGTTATGGCACCCTCAAAGCAACCATGACAGACTTTTCCATCCATCTTCGCACTGCCTTTCTTACCTTGTGTAAATAATGCTCCAACATTTCCCCATCCAACACCTGAGAAATGGAGTGGGCAACAAAACTTTGCATAGACAGAGCAACCTTGACTATCCGAATGACATGGACATGTTCAGATAATCAAATGTTCAAATAATCAAATGTTCGGATAATCAAATGTTTGGATAACACAGTTTACCCAAGCATCGGGACATTGAGATCTTGTTCAGATAATCGAGATTGTACTGTAGACCAGTCTTTAACAAATGCAATGGCTTGTCTATTGGTTATATTAAAATTGCAGGCAAGTGAGCAGATTCCACACTCACTCACTTTCTGTAATATTGGAAATTAGTGTGATGAAAGTGGATTGCTATCTCATCACTTCATACTTCATATAAGTGCTGGGGGAGTTTGGGGAAGGCAACTAATTTGTATTTATAAAATCCAATCCATGATCCTTTGATTGAAACCATACTAATGGTACTTAACAGAATACAGCTACCTGAAAATAATGATTAATAAATTCTGGATCATTTTATTCACACATTAATAAGTTTATAAATTTTGTTATAGAATGTAACAAGAAAATTATGGTTAATAATGGCAATTATTGTTCATAAATCATTGCCACAGATTTGACCTAAATTAAATAACATTTTACAGTCTTTGTTTCTTGCTTAGTCAAGTAATTACCATTACATGCTGCATTGATATTTAAGCTTGAACAACTATGTGGAAGGCAAACATTGTAAAGGAGGAAGAATCCTTCTAATTTTAAAATGCCAATACTTCTGGAAATATGACTAAAGGTAGAATGTAATGACAGGAAAAATGGGAATCCTAGTGACAATATTTCCCACAAAGGTTGATGTATGAATCATTCACTGAGGCAAAGAATCAAATTAAATAACCTCTTTGCCAGGAAATATAGGCCTACGGGATATCATCAGCTGGATCACAATAAAAATGAATAGGTCCCATTTTTGCATGCTACATCTATAATTCTATAAATCAAGTTACTCTTCCCCAGATGCCATGTCATTACAATCATATGTCAAGGATATCTAGACTCTTAAATTTTCACTGAGCCCTACTTACTGACAGTAATCACTTCACTAAAGTATAACATTAAGCATCTTCATGCTTCCCCAGTTTGGAAAAGTTGCCGGAAATCCACAGCCATTTAAGACTAAGGGAAATTATAAAAAAGAGAAGAGAAAAGAAAACTTGTATTTTTTCCTACTCTCCACATGGCCTTAGCAATAGCAAGACACAACAGCCACTGTTGCTCACATTAGACCTTCTTCAACAGAGTCATATCACTTTTTAACCTTCTGGAACAGCTCTTCCATGCCCCATTAATCTGTAAATTTACAGCATCTGCTGTCTAGACTCAGGTGCTTCACTGTACAACTATTTCTCTCAAATGGCAGTTGCATTTGAGCACTTAGCATTCCCTATCAAGATAAATCCATTCACGTAATTACTATTCTTCTCAACACACTGGTGCCCCGTGATTGCAACTGCCACTTTCTTGCCATTATGTATCACAAGAGCAACTGAATCCTTTATTCCCTACTGTTCTCTAATTGAAGGTACCTATTCATTTCTGCTTCCCAGGATGCAACTTCTCATGACAATATGAATTTAGTGGCATGCATTAACTGAGGCAATTTCTAGAAATACCTTGCTTGTCATGACCACATTTTGTTATCTGTCATGCAGTTAGTGAAGCATTTAGCAGGTACCTTTATAATCCTCAGCACTAAAATCTGCTCACATAGAAAAGCACTTTTGCTCCCTTAGCTCAAAATGTTACCACATGCAGAAGGAAATCTGAAATATGTTGATCTTGGAAACAAATAATATGAAATAGATTGACACCTAAAATTAACAGAGCACACTTTAGTGATCAATACATTTTGTAACCAAGTAATTCTCAAAAAGTATAATTCATAGGTTGTCAGTATGATAAAGATGAAGATGGTGATCTGCCTCCTTGAACCACTAAAGTCAATGCACTGTAGGTTTACCCATTATGCCCGTAGGGAAGGAATTGCAAGACTTTTACCCAGAGACAGTGAAGAAAAGACAATACAATGCCAAGTCAAGATGGTAAATGGCTTGGATGAGAACTTGCAGGTGGTGTTGTTCCTTGTCCTGCTACCCTTGTCCTTCTAGATAGAAGTGGTCATGGATTTGGAATATGCTGTTTATAAGGATCTTTGGTGAATTTCTGCAGTGTGTCTTGGAGATAGTACATATTGTTGCTGCAGAGTGTCTACGATTGAGTGATTGAATGTTTGTGTATTAGTGCCAATCAAGCAGGTTGCTTTGTCTGGATGGTGTCAAGCTTCTTGAGTGTTGTTGGAGCTGCATTCATCCAGGCAGCTCCAACAACATTCTATTACACTCCTAACATTTGCCTTGTGGACAGCCTTTGATGAGTCAGGAGTTGTGTTAGCCACTGCAGCGTGTCTAGCCTCTAACCTGTTCTCTTAGCCACTGAATTTATATGATGAGTCTAGTTCAGTTTCTGCTCAATAATCACCCTGAGGATATTGATACTGGGCGATTCAGTTGTAACACCATTGAATGTCAAGGGATGAATCAAATCGGCTGAAGACTGGAATCTGTGAAGGTGGGACTTCTGGAGGAGGCTGAGGTAGATCATTCACTCAGCACTTCTGGCTGAAAATTGTTGCGAATGCTTCAGCTGTATCTTTGCAATGATGTTTTGAGCTTCTCCAATATTGAGGATGGGGATATTAGTGGAGCTTTCTCCTCCAGTGAGTTGTTTAATAATACACTATCTTGCATGACTGAATATGGTAGCACTGCAGAGCTAAGATCAGATCCATTGGTTGTGGACTCACATAGTTCTGTTTGTCACTTGCTGCTTTTGCTGTTTAGCATGCAACTAGTCCTGTTTGTAACATTTGAAATAATCCTTGTGATATTATCAATTAATTAATAACTTTATGTGAACTTTGCTTTCTGAATGCATTCATTGTTAATATTGTATTGTGTTATTTTACTTTAAAGTGGCCCTATTTTCCTCATGTCAAGACTGTTACCTCCAGAGGCAATTCAGAAGTGGTGACAGAGGTGGGGGAGTATCGAGGATGTCTGGTTAGAAGGCCTCCCTCCATTCTCAGATACTTTGGCCAAGTTATATAAAAAGGTGTTCAGTGCTTTAGCCCTTACTTCAAACCCTCCATTTAGACCCATTCCCCCTCATGCCACCCATTCTCCTGATCTTTAAAATCTCTTCCAAGACCTCTCATAACCTCCCTCCACTTCCATTGCCCTAATTCTCTGAACCCACGTCCATGACCCCCTTGCCTCATGCCACTGATTGTACATAAGAACGTAAGAACTAATAGCAGGAGTAGGCAATTCAGCCCCTCAAACCTACCGTCTTTCTCTCCTCCTTAAATTTATTCAGTGTTGTGGCATCCATTGCTCTCTGGGGTATTCACAAACCTTTGAAAATCTATCCCTTCGCATTTATGACTTCAATCTGCCATCCTGCAGCCTAAAACTATGTCCTGTCATTCTAGGTTGCCACAATAAGGGAAGCATCCAACTCTACATCTTTGTCAATCTATTTTAACATCTTAGATATCTTAATTTGATCTCCTTTCATTCTTCTGAACTCTAGTGAATATATGCTAATCTGTTCATTTCTCCTCATAAAACAAAACTTTCATTTCTGGAATTAATATAGTGAGCCTTCCCTGAACTGCCTCCCATGAAACTACATCCTTCCTTAAGTAAGTGGACCAAAACTATATACAGTACCGCAGATGTGGTTTCACCAATGGCTTGTACAGTTGCAAGACCACTTTCCTCCTTTTATACTCCATTTCTTTAGCATAAATGCCACAATTCCATTCCCCTCCTTATTACCTGTGTGTGTTCTTTCAAGGCTGAAGTAGTAGTAATAAAAGAGAATTCCTTTCTGGTCTAACAAGACGAGTTTTGATTAATAAGCAATATTAAGTTTATTAAGTTTATTGCATTACTGCAACTATTTATAAATTTTATTTTACAAAGGTTGTGAGAAGGATACTAGCCTCTTATCAACTTCTGCTTTACTTTAACAAGTCTAAATGACATCATCACAATGAATAGTACTCACTGCCCTCAATTAAGTATTAACAGCTTCAAGTCCTTTCAAACTCACATACAACACCTACTTCATGACCCATTACCCAATACTAATTCCATAGCCACTCACACATTTATCATTGGCAAATGTCAGGAGCTGCATGGCAATGTAAAAATTAAACTTCAAACAATCTAAGAGAGGCTCTCACTTACACTTGGTATTGAAAAAATCCCTCATTTATGAAACCAATTTTCAGAAATCCCCTCAAATGATTAAGCTATTGTAAAAGCTAACTAACTTGTGTTTACTAACCACATCAAAGACAATTAATTCTTAACTAGACTCTGAAAACTGTCAACAAAAATGTGAACATGGTTTCTTGCAGAGACAAGTCATTTTGGAACTTTGAAGTTCAGCCAGGTATTCATACAAGGCTCAATTATAATAACAGCCCTTGGAAAAACGTAACTATGAGATCTTTTCTAAACTGCAGGAACTAGTACATAATGGATATTTTTAACCTATATCAGATGATTTGTCAATCAATTCATTTTAGCAGCAGATGTCTTCTATTTTTCTTCAACTAAAAACTGCAACTTGTTTTTGTAGCGATTGTAATGAGGTCAGCCACCTGGACCTCATAGAATATGTGTTCTCTGATTCAGGCTGTTAATCTAGTCCAATCGGGGAGCCCTGGCTGACAGATACTGTAACTCTAAGAGCTGAGTGTAAATGGGGCAGTGCTAAAATAAAGGACTGTACATGCATAATTAAAGGTTGACTTGCTAATGGGCCACCAGCCTCTGTGGAGTTAGGTCAGTTTACTTCCATAACGGTCTAGGGATTTAAATAGAAAAGCAGACATTTCTGGAAAATCTCAGGAGGTTTGGCGGCACCTGTGAAGAGAAATCAGAGTTAACGTTTCTGGTCGAGTAGTCCTGAAGAAACGTTAACTCTGCTTTCTCTCTACAGATGCTGCCAGACCTGATGAGTTTTTGCAGCAATTCCAATATTTATTTCTGATTTCCATTATCCTCAGTTCTTTGATTTTTTTTTGTTTATCAGTTTAAGTACCTCCATATCATATTACCCATACAGACGCCATCAATTCTTCAAGAACATTTTGTCTCCTCAATAAAATTGTAAATGTCACATGAAAAGTGAAGGCTCTTGGCACAGCAAAAATAGCATCTTTAAACTCAGCACTAATTTCAAATGTCAAGATTAGAGTGGTACCGGAAAAGCATAGCAGGTCAGACACCATCCGAGGAGCAGGAAATATTGATGTTTCGGTCTAAAGCTCTTCATCAGGAATGAAGCTGGAAGTCTCGTGGGTGGAGAGATGAATGTGAGGGGGTGGGGCTGAGGAGAAGGTAACTGAGAGTGCAATAGGTGGATGGGAGTGGGGGTGAAGCGGATAGGTGGGAAGGAAGATTGACAGGTGGGACAGGTCAGGAGGACAATGCTGAGCTGGAAAGTTGGAATTGGGTTAAGGTAGGGGAAGGGGAAATGAGGAAACTGGTGAAATCTACATTGATGCCCTGGGGTTGAAGGGTCCCGAGGCGGATGATGAGGCATTCTTCCTCCAGGTGTTGGATGGTGAGAGAGTGGCAGTGGAGGATGCCCAGGACCTGCATGTCCTCGGCAGAGTGGGAGGGGGAGTTGAAATGTTCGGCCACATGATAGTGGGGTTGATTGGTGTGGGTGTCCCAGAGATGTTCTCTGAAGTGCTCTGCAAGAAGGCGTCCGGTCTCCTCAATGTAGAGGAGACCGCATTGGGAGCAACGGATATAATAAATTACATGTGTGGAAGTGCAGGTGAAACTTTGATGGATATGGAAGGCTCCTTTGAGGGCCTTGGACTGAGGTGAAGGAAGAGGTATGGGTTCAGGTTTTGCAATTCCTGCAGTGGCAGGAGAAGGTGCCAGGAGGGGAGGGTGGGCTGTTTGGGGGGGAGGAGGGCCAGGTAGTTGTTGAGGGAACGGTGTTTATGGAAAGTGGATAGGCGTAGGAGGGAAATATATCCCTGGTGGTGGGGTCCGTTTGGAGGTGGCGGAAATGTAGGCGGATGATGTGATTTATGCGGAGGTTGGTGGAGTGGAAGGCGAGGACCGGGGGGGGTTCTGTCCTTGTTGCGGTTGGAGGGGTGGGGTTCAAGGGCAGAGGTGTGGGACATGGATGAGATGAGTTTGAGGTTATCTTCAACCACGTGGGAAGGAAAGTTGCGGTCTTTAAAGGAGGCCATCTGGTGTGTTCTGTGGTGGAATTGGTCCTCCTGGGAGCAGATACAGCGGAGGTGGAGGAATCGGGAATACAGGATAGCATTTTAGCAGGAGATAGGGTGGGAAGAGGTGTAATGCAGTTGGCTGTGGGAGTCGGTGCGTTTGTAAAAAATGTCAGTGTTGAGTCAGTCATCGCTGATGGAGCTGGAGAGGTCCAGGAAGAGGAGGGAGGTATCAGAGATGGCTAATTTCAAATGGCTCTGCTGAATTTTGGTTTCTTGCACATGTGCTTTAGGACCTGCTCTCTTCCTCTTTACAGCCAAAAAAATGAGATCTGCTGGAATGAGAGTTAAATTGGTTCGTAAAGCCATTTCTAAAGGCCTCCATGGCTAGCCCAACTCAATGAATATCTGACCCTCTATATCTAAAGTTTCATTAACTCCTTTCCAATAAACAGATCAAATACTGGCCATTGTGGCCAGGTCTCTGGCACTGAGCCTGGTTCTGTGGCTCAGAAGCGAAGGGGAGAGAATAGAAAAGTGCAAATGGTAGGAGACCTCAATATTTAGAGGAACGGACAGGAGATTCTGTGGTCACGAATAGGACTCCTGGAAGGTATGTTGCCTCCCAGGTGCCAGGGTCCAGGATGTCTTTGATCGAGTTTACAAGATTCTGAAGGAGAAGGGTGAGCAGCAGTCATGGAGCACATTGGCACCAATGACATGGCCAAGAAAAGGGATGAGGATCTAAAAGGTGATTTCAGGGAGTTAGGTTGGAAGCTAAAAAGCAGGATGACCAGAGTAGTATTCTCATGATTATTAACAGTGCCACATGCTAGTGAGGTGAGGAACAGGGAGTGAGTGCAGCTAAACATGTGGCTACAGTGCTGGTGCAGGAAGGAGGGCTTCAGATACGTAAATCATTGGGGTATCTTCTGGGGAAGGTGGGATCTGTACATGGAGGATGGGGTTGCACTTAAGCTGGAGGGGCACCAATGTGCTGGGTTGGAGATTTGCTAGAGCACTTTAGGAGGGTTTAAATTAGTTTGGCAGGGGGATGGGAACCAGCGCTACAGTTCAGAGGAAAGGGTAGTTATTGAATTGGCAGAAATAGAATGCAGAGAGTTTGGCAGGAAGAACACACAGTTGATAGGGCAAAGGGATGGCTTAAAGTGTGTCTGTTTCAATGCAAGGCCTGTAGGAATAAGAGTGATGAACTTAGAGCATGGATCAGTACTTGGAACTATGATGTTGTGACCATAAGGGAGACATTGATTTCATTGGGGCAGGAATGATTGCTGGATATTCCAGGGTTTAGATCTTTCAAAAAGAAGAGGAAGGAGTAAAAGAGGAGGAGAGTAGCATTTTTAATTGGAGAGTGCATCACAGCTGCACAAAAGAAGATTGTTGAGCAGGGTTTGTCTACTGAGTAGTATGGGTGGAAGTCAGTAACAGGAACGGAACAGTCACTTTATTGGGTGTTTTCTATCGACCTCCCAATAGCAGCAAAGAGATGGAAGAACAGATTAGACAGCAGATCTTGGAAAGGTGCAGATGTAACAGAGTTGTAACAGGGTGACGTCAACTTGCCCAATATTGATTGGATCCTCCTTAGTACAGATGGTCTGGACGGTGCCGATTTTGTCAGGTGTGTCATAGAGTCATAGAGTCACAGAGATGTACAGCATGGAAATAGACCCTTCGGTCCAACCCGTCCATGCCGACCAGATATCCCAACCCAATCTAGTCCCACCTGCCAGCGCCCGGCCCATATCCCTCCAAACCCTTCCTATCATATACCCATCCAAATGCCTCTTAAATGTTGCAATTGTACCAGCCTCCACCACATCGTCTGATAGCTCATTTCATACCCATACCACCCTCTGCGTGAAAAAGTTGCCCCTTAGGTCTCTTTTATATCTTTCCCCTCTCGCCCTAAACCTATGCCCTCTAGTTCTGGACTCCCTGACCCCAGGGAAAAGACTTTGTCTATTTATCCTATCCATGCCCCTCATAATTTTGTAAACCTCTATAAGGTCACCCCTCAGCCTCCAACGCTCCAGGGAAAACAGCCTCTTCCTGTAGCTCAGATCCTCGAACACTGGCAACATCCTTGTAAATCTTTTCTGAACCCTTTCCAATTTCACAACATCTTTCTGATAGGAAGGAGACCAGAATTGCACGCAATATTCCAACAGTGGCCTAACCAATGTCCTGTACAGCCCAGGATGGATTCCTGACTGAATATGGACGTAGGCCAACTAGGGACGAGGTCAAATTGGATTTGATACTAGGCAAAGAGCCAGGCCAGGTGTCAGATCTCTTGGCAGGAGAGCATTTTAGTGACAGTGACCACAACTGCCTCACCTTTACCATAGAGACAAAAAAAAACTGCAGATGCTGGAATCCAAAATAGACAGGCAGGAGGCTGGAAGAACACTGCAAGCCAGGCAGCATCAGGAGGGGGAGAAGTCCTGAAGAAGGGTTACACCCAAAAAGTCGACATATCCACCTCCTGATGCTGCCTAGCTTGCTGTGTTCTTCCAGCCTCCTGACTGTCACCTTTACCATAACCATGGAGAGGGATAGGAACAGACAGTATGGGAAGATATTTAATTCGGGGAGGGGAAATTATACTGCTATTAGCAGGAGCTGTAGAGTATAAATTAGGAATAACTGTTCAGCGGGCAATACATAATAGAAATGTGGAGGCTGTTTAAGAAGCAACGTTAGACAATTTTGTCCCACTGAGGCAGGCGAAGAATGGTAAGGTGAAGGAGCCTTGGATGACAAGAGGAAAGAAGCTTCTCATCAAAAGGAAGAAGGAAACTTACTTAAGGTTGAGGAAGCAAGGATCTGGCACAGCTTTAGAAGAGTATAGGGTAACTAGGAAAGAACTCAAAAATGGTATGAGGAGAGCTGGGGGAACACGGGAAAGCCTTGGCAGGAAGGGTTAGGGAAAACTCAAAGGCATTCAGCACATATGTGAGGAATAAGAGAAAGATCAGGAAGAGGGTAGGACCGATCAGAGGTAGTGGGTAGAACTTGTACTTGGAGTCTTAAGAGGTAGGGGAGGCCCTAAATAAGTTTTTTGCTCTGGAGAGAGGGATCTTGTTGATAGTGAGAACACCATGGACTAGGTTAATAGGCTTGAATGACTTAATATTAAGGAAGTGGATGTGCTGGAATTTCTGGGAAGCAGCATGATAGATAAGTCCCCAGAGCCAGATCAGATATATCCAAGGCTACTACAGGAAGCGAGGAATGAGATTGCTGCACTTCTGGGGATGATCTTTGCATCCTCACTCTCCACGGAAGTAGTACCAGCTGATTAGAGAGAGACAAATGTTACTCCTCTGTTCAAGAAAGAAAATATGGAAATCTCTGGGAATTACAGACCAATCAGTCTTACGTCTGTGACATAGAAAGTTCTGGAAAGTACTGAGAGATCGGATTTAGAAATATTTGGAAGAATATAATTTGATCAAAGATAGCCCGCACATGGCTTTGTGAGGGGCAGGTCATGCTTCACAAGCCTTTTTAATTGTTTGAAGATGTGATAAAACAAGTTGATGAAGGTTGAGCAGTAGATGTAGTGTATATGGATTTCAGTAGGGCCTTTGATAAGGTTCCCTGGTAAGTTCATTCAGAAAGTTAGGAGGTATGGGATACAGGGAAATTTGGCTGTCCAGATACAGAATTGGCTGGTTGAAAGAAGACAGTGAATGGTAGTAGATGGAAAATATTCCGCCTGGCAGTTGATGACCAATGGTGTCCTGCAGGAATCTGTTCTTGGGCCTCTGCTCTTTGTAGTTTTTATGAATAACTTGGATGAAGAAATGGAAGGGTGTGTTGGTAAGTTTGCCAATGACACAAAGGTTGGTGGAGTTGTAGATAGTGATGAGAGCTGTTGCAGACTACAACAAGACATTAAAAGGATACAGAACTGGGCTGAGAAGTAGCAGGTAGATTCAACCTGGATAAATGTGAAGTGATTCATTTTGGAAGGTTGAATTTGAATGCTGAATACAGGATTCTTGGCAGTGTGGAGGAATAACAGGATCTTGGGGTCTATGTACATAGATCCCTCAAAGTGGCCACCCAAGTTGATAGGGTTGTTAAAAAGACATATGGTGTTTTGGCTTTCATTGAGAAGGGATTGAGTTTAAGAGCTGCAAGGTTTTGCTGCAGCTCTAATAAACTCTGGTTAGATTACGCTTGGAATATTGTGTCTAGTTCTGGTCACCTCATTATAGGAAGGATGTAGATGCTTTAGAGAGTGTGCAGAGGAGATTTACCAGGATGCTGCCGGATTGGAGGGCTTGTCTTATGAAGAGAGGTTGAGTGAGCTCGGGCTTTTCACACTGGAGAGAAGAAGATACACAGATGACATGATAGAGGTGTACAAGGTAATGAGAGGCATAAGTAGAGTAGATAGCCATAGACTTTTCCCCAGGGCAGAAGTGACTGTCATGAGGAGTCATAATTTTAAGGTGATTGGAGGAAGGCATAGGGGAGATGTCAGAGGTAGGTTCTTTACACAGAGAGTGGTGGGTGCATGGAATGTACTGCCAGCGCTGGTAGTAGAGTCAGAGACATTAGGGACATTTAAGTGACTACTGGGCAAGCAGTAAATGGAGGGGTGCGTAGGGCCTGTACTGTGCTGTGCTGTTCTATTTTCTGTACTAGTAGTATTAGTCAACATCTGCCTCAAGTAATAGATATTCTGAAGGGTTTACATCAATGGTATTGAAATGAACCACATTCATTTGAAAGTTTCTGTGAAATATTAGCTTTGAACATATTTTCTGTGTTTGATCCTTTATGCTAATTTTACCAGCTGTTTAATATCTGTGATCCATTCAATGTATTTTGAACTGTTGTTATCGAGCTGTTGATTAGAAACTGAAAGGTTTGTAAAATCTTTTCCATTTTTAATCTTTTCCAGTTCTTTTTTTCTACTATATTTTTAAAATGACAACTGAAATATTAACTCTGCTTTTCCACAGATGCTGTCAGACTGGCTACGTTTTGCCAGCAATTTCCACTTTTATCTCAAATCTCCAGCATTTGCAGTTTTGGTGTTTTATTTTGTTCTTTAAGCCAACACTGCAAACTGCACATTGAGAAACCAGTCAAGAGTATCTTGGCTTGTGGGCTTTGTATGTAAACTGTCCCTGCTTCTTGCTTCTTCCATCTAACCATAGCTTTTCAATTTCCTATGTATAAAGCACTCCTTTATTTATATAGTAAATTGTTGATTATCAAATGCAGATCTCCAGTATAGTGTCTAAGACCTCTCCCTTCATTTGCTCAGTCTAGACTGTTGTATTTTATCTTCATGATATCAGAGCGACGTGATCAGTTACATCATCATCTTCCCAAGTTTCTCTCAAATTGGATATTATTTCAGTAGTTGCAGGTGAAGTGTTGGTTGTTGCCATCGGAAAATATGACTTCTTCAAAATATGACTTCTTTTTCTTTGCCTGACCCAATGCTATTTGAGAGTGTGGCTGCTGTTACTTGCGCCTTAACTGGAAAGAAGACTTTACCATAACCATACCTGCAACCTTGTATGTGTAAAGGCATTTTTTGAGATTTCTTTAGTTAACATTAATGTTAACATTAGCATTTTGTTTTGACTTTATCAGGATAGTTTACATCTTTATATTGTATGAACAATGTTTGCTGATTGGTTGGCAAGTGGTTGGTATAGATGTTACCATGAAGCATGCATCAGTTAACTACCATTAGTGGCTTGGAATCTCAGACCTGTGAGGAGTCTGTGAACATTTTACTTCCCACGTAATTACTAATGCTTCTTTCTCTATGATTGTATACTTCCAATTAGTCTTTATCTAAGCTCTCAGCCTAAAATAGACAAGTCTTCATGAACTTGCTTAGGAACAGGTCATAGTCCTGTGGATGATGTGTCTGTTGCTACTATAGTGAATATGTCTGATTGTAATGTGCTAAAACTAAAATCTTTCAAAAGCTGCAGTCTGTTCCTTACTCCAATAACATTGCTAAATATTTTTCAATAGCTCTGTATGGGTTTGAGAAATCTTGCGGGTAAAGATATTGCAACACTTTCCAATTTGATTCACTATGTCTAAGAAGCACTGTGCATCATTTATGCACTTCAGTACTGAAAATTCACTGATCTCTTAGATCTACCATGATGCCTTATTCTTGGATAATATGACCTAGAAATGTAGTTGATGTTTTTTGAGAACTGGCATTTCTCATTTTCTGTAAGGCTTGTATTCTGTAGTGCCTGATGTATTTTCTTGTGTTATTGGGAAGTAACAAAGATTCAGTAGCACAGATTCAGTTAAATTGAAAACATCATAAATAGTAATAAATAGTAAATTTGAGTATTGCTGAAAAAAGATACATTTGTCAAAACATTTTATCAGCATGATTTCTATTGTTATACTGTATGAATTATGTGTGCTGATTTGTTGGTAAGTGGTGGGGATAGATGTTTTCACAAAGAATGCATCAGCTATCTGCCATGCATTGTTCAAATTTAAACCAGGCAAGGTAACACTAGTTGGTCAAGTCATTGTCTTGAAGTACGAACTTCTGTCATCTATTTTGTTCAGTTGAAACAGACAAAAAAACAGGACCATGACTATTAATGTATGTAGCATATTCGTTGTTGCTCTGAAAGAACAGATGAAAACAGATGGAAGAGTTGATTGACGTTTCTCTTTAATGTTGCTCCATCCAGTGTTGTGACTTCATTGGATCTAGGCTAACTGTAGACTGTGGAAACTTCTGCAGATAACCACATCTCTTGTGCAGCTTCTTTGACTCTGACTTTCTACTCGAAACAGAGTACATAGTTTACATTACATTACATTAGATTACATTACATTACATTACAGTGTGGAAACAGGCCCTTTGGCCCAACAAGTCCACACCGACCCGCCGAAGCGCAACCCACCCATACCCCTACATTTGCCCCTTACCTAACACTACGGGCAATTTAGCATGGCCAATTCACCTGACCTGCACATCTTTGGACAGTGGGAGGTAACCAGAGCACCCGGAGGAAACCCACGCAGACACGGGGAGAACGTGCAAACTCCACACAGTCAGTCGCCTGAGGTGGGAACTGAACCCGGGTCTCAGGCGCTGTGAGGCAGCAGTGCTAACCACTGTGCCACCGTGCACCAGTATGTTGGTCATGGGCTATCTTCATTCTCATTTGTTTTGTTTTTCAAGAAATTTGTCATCTTTGAGAACTTAGACAGGTGATGACTTGGCAAGATTGATACTTTTGACAGATATTGTGAAAGCTTGGTGTTGCACTTGTCACTTCTGCAACAAATAATTTCCAATAATTTGTGATCAATTTCCACTGTAAATTGTTTACCAATAACTACCTGTAGAATTTTGTGATATTGAATATCAGAGTCAGTGTTTCATCCTCCATTTTGGAATAATTGGATTATGTGTATGCTCAAACTGCAGCTATTTTGCAATCTTACGTGATGCACACTCCTATCCCTTTCTGAGATGCTTCAACATCCAGGATTGTCTTTTCCTTAGTTCTTTGTAGGATATTATGAATTGTTGGATACAAGCTTCTGTTGAATCAAACATATTTTGATATCTGAGCAAATTACTGCAGATGCTGGAATCAGTACTGAAAACAAAAAATGTTGGAGATCAAAGCAGGTCAAGTAGCATCCATGGACAGAGAGCAAGCCAAACATTTCAGGTGTAAGTGACTCTTCATCAGAGTTGATGTGATGTGTGGAGGAATGTTCTTCTGCCACACATATGGAATATTTATATTAAAGAATGACAATGCTTTGTTGAGAAATGTTTGCAATGAATGGTGCTAGGAAATTTAACAAATCTGAGCCATGTTTACAGTTCTTCTTAATCTTGGGGAGTAGGCTTGTTATGGGACAGATTGCATAAAAAGATGGAGCCAGAAGTGCTGATCTGACCTGGTACTTATTTCTGGTGAAGGCAAGTGCTTCACGGTGAGCTGCTGTTTTAGTGAGTGTGGATTTTGGTTATATTCTTCTTTGGTTTTGTTCATCACTGTAGTATCATTGACGATACATACACATTCCAGCAAAATATTCCAGGAATATTTTCTGTCGTTCTGTCCATATGCTGCTGAAATAGATTTTTACTGACAAATCGACTGAAAGATTGTCTCTGGAAGCAATATCTTCCAATGGATATTTCTGTACATGGCACAATGCTCATTGTTCTTGACATGTTATATTTTCTGACACAGCTCTGCTGGCATGGTAACTGTCATGATCAGATTCAGTGGAACCATCTGGAATGCCTGGGGTAGATTCACTGCCACCAATCTTTTTTCTTTGAGTTACATAAAAATCCCGATACCAAACTGAATTCATTGGATGAGGAGGCTTCACGATTGGTAATTTTGGGAGAGCTCAGCTTATCAGTGCAAAAGACAAGGCTGAAGCATTTGCGACAATCTTCAGCTAAAAATGCCAAGGGGAAGATGAAGTTTAGAATACAGATACTGAAACATTCTGGTGTACAACTCAGAGACAACTTGAGCAAACACTCTTGTTAGGTCCTCCCAGGTACAGATCTTTAAATTCTGACAGATGCAGCTGTGGTGTCAGTTAACTCTTTCAGGTACTACTTACCTTATACAATAATATTCTGAAAGTGGTGATCCCTTCAGATTTATTTGCCAAGATCCAGCCTGGAGAAAAATTTAGTTCCTGTGAAGTTTGGATTCTGGAATGCCGGAATTTAGTTTAGACATCCCTTTAGTGAAAAGTTTTGATGCATTGGATTCAAGTATAACACCTTTCTTTGGCAAGTACGTAATGGAAGTGATATACAGAAGGGAATATGCCAATATGTTACATCCAATTACAACATTTAAAAGACATTTGCACATGGACAGGAAAGGTTAAGACAGATATCAACCAAATGCAGACAAATGCATTTATTTTAGTTTAGGTAATCTTGTCATCATGGTTGAATTAGGCCAAACGGCCTGTTCAAGCCTATTAACTGGTTTACAAAGTTCTCACTATCAACAAAGCCCCCCTCTCTAGTGAATACTGAAGCAAAAATCTCATTTAGGACCTCCCCTACCTCTTTAGACTCCAGGTACAAGTCAATGCATCATATTCTGCAGTGCACTCTTCTAAATGTTATTTTGTAAGAGCAACATCAGCTATTGGACCTGCAGAATATGAAACACACCGACATAGTGATGCTGTGCTTTCATAAGGCTGAAGCCATTCTGTTGTGTTGAACCTGCAAGTCCAGACCTCTCAACAAAGTAGCTTAGTACCTCTGCCGCCTCACAATGCCAAGTTCAATTCCACACTTTGGCAACTATCTGTGCGGAGTTTGCACATTCTCCCCGTGTCTGCATGGTTTCCTCCGGGTGCTCTGGTTTCCTCCCACAATCCAAAGATGTGCAGATTAGGTGAGTTGGCCATGCTAAATTGCCCATAGTGTCCAGGGATGTGTGAGTTAGGTGGATTAACCATGGGAAAAGGGGTTGGGGACTACATGTGAGTGGGATGCTCTTCAAATGGTAGGTGTAGACTCAATGGGCCAAATGGCCTGTTTCAACACTGTAGGGATTCTATGATTCTGTTCTAATTCATAACTATGTGTCAAAGTCTTCCAATCCTATTCTCCTGTAATTGATATCTTCTTTCCTTTCTTCAGAGCCTTCTCCTTTTCCAGCATATTTTTCTAAACTTCTTCTGATGTCTTGGCCTCCATTTGAGGTTTTATAGAGTCATAGAGTCATTTTCCTGTTTTTTTACTCAGCTGTACCTTCTGAGGCCCTGTCCTAGTTTCAGAGTTTTCCCCTTTCAGCTGTGACCTTCGCATTGTTTTAACTTTAGATCCTCTCCCTTACTGGCAACATATTTTATCTTGTGGTTCACGGAGTAGGAGACCTTTCATCAGGTAAGCCCTTCATCAGAAATGTGTAGGTGGACGAGGCCTGAGAGATATATAGAGGGGTGGGGATGGAGCTGGGGGGAAGGTCGGTGAGATGGAGATAGGTGGATGCAGGTGGGAGGTAATAGTGATAGGTCAGTGGGGAGGGTGGAGCGGATAGGTGGGATGGAAGATGGACAGGTAGGTTGGGTCAAGAGGGTGGTGCTGAGTTGGAGGGTTGGGTCTGGAATGAGGTAGGGGAAGGGGAGATTTGGAAACTGATGAAGTCGATGTTGATGCCGTGTTGTTGGAGGGTCCCGAGGCAGAAGATGGCAGATGGGTTTGGTATGACAGTGGAGGAGGCCCAGGCTTGCATGTCCTTGGGGGAGTGGGAGGGGGAGTTGAAGTGGTTGGCCATAGGGAGGTGGGGTTGTCTGATGCGTGTGTCCCAGAGATGTTCCCTGAACCACTCTGTGAGTTGACATCCTGTCTCCCCAGTGTAGAGGAGATCACATCAAGAGCAACAGACACTCCACCTCCACCCCCCTATTTAACTCTCAGTCACCTTCCCCCCTCCACATTCCTGATGAAGGGCTTATGCCCAAAACATAGAACATAGAATATTACAGCGCAATATAACTCTTTAGCCTCGATGTTGCGCCGACCTGTGAAACCAATCTGAAGCCCATCTAACCTACACTATTCCATTTTCATCCATTTGTCTATCTAATGACCATTTAAATGCCCTTAAAGTTGGTGAGTCTACTACTATTGCAGACAGGCTGTTCCATGCCCCTACTACTCTCTGAGTAAAGAAACTACCTCTGACATCTGTCCTATATCTATCACTCCTCAATTTAAAGCTATGTCCCCTTGTGCAAGCCATCACCATCTGAAGAAAAAGGCTCTCATTGTCCACCATATCTAACCCTCTGATTATGTTATATGTCTCAATTAAGTCACCTCTCAGCCTTCTTCCCTGTAATGAAAACAGCCTCAAGTCCCTCAGCCTTTCCTCGGAAGATCTTCCCTCCATACCAGGCAATGTCCAGGCAATGTCCCATTAAATCTCCTCTGAACCCTTTCCAAAGTTTCCACATCCTTTCTATAATATGGTGACCAGAACTGTCCGCAATACTCCAAGTGTGGCTGCTCCAGAGTTTTGTACAGCTGTGTCATAACCTTGTGGCTCCGAAATTCAATCCCTCTACTAATAAAAGCTAACACACCCTATGCCTTCTTAACAACCCTATTAACATGGGTGGCAACTTTCAGGGATCTATGCACATGGACATGAGATCTCTCTGTTCATCTACACAAGCAAGAATCTTACCAGTAACCCAGTACTCTGCATTCCTGTTACTCCTTCCAAAGTGAATCACCTCACATTGTTCTGCATTAAACTCCATTTGCCTCCTCTCAGCCTAGCTCTGCAGCTTATCCATGTCCCTCTGTAACCTATAACATCCTTCGGCACTATCTACAACTCCACCAACTTTACTGTCATCCACAAATTGACTAACCCATCCTTCTACACCCTCATCTGGTCATTTATAAAAATGACAAATAGCAGTGGCCCCAAGACAGATCCTTGCAATACACCACTAGTAACTGAACTCCAGGATGAATATTTCCCATCAACCACTATCCTCTGTCTTCTTTCAGCTAGCCAATTTCTTATTCAAACCTCAATCCCATGCCGCCGTATTTTGTGCAATAACCCACCGTGGGGAACCTTATCAAATGCCTTATTGAAATTCATATACACCACATCAACTGCTTTACCTTCATCTGCCTGTTTGGTCACCTTCTCAAAGAACTCAATAAAGTTTGTGAGGCACCGCCTAGCCTTCACAAAACCATGTTGACTATCCTTAATCAACTTATTCCTTTCTCGATGATTATATATCCTATCTCTTATAACCTTTTCCCATACTTTAACCACAACCAAAGTAAGGTTCACTGGCCTATAATTTTCAGGGTTGTCTCTACTCCTCTTCTTGAACAAGGGAACAACATTTGCCATCCTGCAGTTTTCCGGCACTATTCCTGTAGACAATGATGACATAAAGACCAAAGACAAAGGCTCTGCAATCTCCTCCCTGGCTTCCCAGAGAATACTAGGATAAATCCCATCTGGCCCATGGGACTTATCTATTTTTACACTTTCCAGAATTGCTAACACCTCCGCCTTGTGAACCTCAATCCCATCTAGTCTAGTAGCCTGTATCTCAGTATCCTCCTCAACAACCTTGTCTTTTTCCAATGTGAATACTGACGAAAAATATTCATTTAGCGCTTCCCCTATCTCTTCTGATTCCACACACAACTTCCCACTACTATCCTTAATTGTCCCTAATCTTACTCTCATCATTCTTTTATTCCTGATATACCTATAGAAAGCATTAGGATTTTCCTTGATCCTATCCGCCAACAAGGTTTTATGTCCCGTCCTGGCTCTTGTTGCCATGGATGCTGCCTGACCTGTTGTACTTTTCCAGTGTCACACTTTTTGACTCTGACTCTCCAGCATCTGCAGTCCTCAATTTCTCCTTTATCTTGTGCTTGAAGCCAATCCTGCTATCCAAACATTGAGATGCTAGTCCGCATATCCACTTGCACCATATTTCTAAGTAAAGCTCTTCAACATTCTTTTCTTTACATCAGTACATAGCAAGTTATCAAATACAGCTCTCTCAGATAATGTCTGAGACCTGCCTCTTCATGTGCTCATAATATCAAAATCATATCAGCAGTTACATTGTCCTCATTTACTTAAATCATATTATACCATAATGCAGAAAGAAAATGAAGGTCTGATTCAAAAATGAGCAGGAGATGAGTGAGGTAATGGTTAGGAGTGGGGATTGGGAAATTAATATACCTTGCTGCAAAATATTCAGGGAAGATGGGGGAAAGAAAAAGGAAGTTAGCAGTATTAATCAGAGAAACAGTTAAACTTCTGACAAGCATGTTGCAGTTGAGTGAGCCACGTTGAATGGAATTAAGGAAGAGTATTTTCTACTGAGTATGTAAACTGGGAGAAAGTGAGGACTGCAGATGCTGAAGATCAGAGCTGAAAATGTGTTGCTGGAAAAGCGCAGCAGGTCAGGCAGCATCCAAGGAGCAGGAGAATCGACGTTTCGGGCATTCCTGAAGAAAGGCTCATGCCCGAAACGTCGATTCGCCTGCTCCTTGGATGCTGCCTGACCTACTGCGCTTTTCCAGCAACACATTTTCAGCTCTGAGTATGTAAACTGATCAACATTGAGAAGGAGAGAGGAGGGCAAATTTGGAGTTGAGATACATAAAGTTGCAAGAACTACAGTATAATGATACTAGGGACTTCAGTTACCTTAAAATAAACTGGGATAAGAACAGTAGAAAGGGCAAAGTGGAGAGGTAGTCTAATTTATTACAAGAAGAATGTAATCAGTATGTTTCAAGTCCAATAGGAGGAAAGCATTGCTAGATCTAGTTCTACGGAAAGAAGTGGTGCAAATGGAGCATGTTGCAATAGGAGAGCATGTGGGGAACATTTAGAATAGATCTGGAAACTGACTAGGAAAATCAGATATAAAAACATGTGGTGGAGAACTAGTTTGCATGAGTTGAAAATGATCTGGAATCAAAATTTGATTCCAACAGGCAAAACAGTAAATGAACAACAAAAGGCAGTTATTGAGATGATGTAGGTACAGGAAAATGTGAAGTTCTGCACTTGGCAGGAAGGCTAGAGGAGCTAAATATTTCTTCTCTTAGAAAGTAGTGTATTTATGGAATTCTTTTACTGCTGAGGGCTTTAGAAGCTGGAGTATATTCAAGGCTGAGATAAACAGATTTTAAACCACTAAGAGAATAAAGAGTTGTGGAGGAAATTTAAGAAGGTGGTTTTAGGATTATCAGATTATCCATGTTCCCATTGAATGGAGGAGCAGATTGATGGGTTGGTTGAATGACATACTTCTGCTCCTGTGTCTCATTGTCTTATACAGTATGTGTTTCTGCAAAAAGAAATGGCTTTGTTGTGAAGGATTGAAGTAACTGAAGAAGACTATGCTGACTGGAATTTAGATGAAGAACATCTAATCTTACAGAAACATATCCCATAGATGTAATTGGGTTCATAAACATACATGTTTCCATTTCTGACCAGCAAGGTGTACCTGTGAAAATAATTCTAGGGGACTGGGGAGTATTCATGATATGGTAATGAATGCAAAGTCAGTTTCCAACTATGAACCTCAGAGAAGTCAACATGCCCGAGAGCTAAATTCTGAGAACTTAATAACAACATTGTATTCCACTGCCAGGAAACTGAATTTTTGCTTCTCACCGTATTCAGTTCCGAAGCCCACCCTTTTAAAAGCTATGGTTTACTTGGAAAACTCCATCCATGGTAGTCATTGTTCTAAAATCAATTAATTTAATATACTTTAAATGTGAGTTTCAAGTTACTGTAAACACTAGTTTTGAAAATTTAATACCATTTTGCACTTATCAGTGATCTATTAAATATTGATTCAACATAACCATTTTAAACTGCTCTTGAGAAAAGACTTTAAAATGATTTAATTTACGAAGATGAGAGCTATTATTACAATCTAACAACTAAATCTTTTTTGTTTACAGATGATGGCAAGCTGTCCTTTGATGAATTCAAGGCTTACTTTACAGATGGAGTCCTGAATTCAGAAGAGATGCATGAATTGTTTCGTACTATTGATAGCAATAATACCGAGTAAGAATATTAATACTTTATTCTAGTTGTAAAACAATACAATTCCACATTCATTTATTTTATAAATTGGTAGTATTTTAGGTAATATTCCAAAATTTGGTAACTTTTCACAATTGTAAACAGAAGTAAGTATTAACAGTGCATAGGCATCAAGTCGGTACCGGGTCCACTTTTGTTTGTCGTTTATATAAGTGATTTGTATAAGAATATAGAAGGTGTAGTTAATAAGTTGGCAGATGACACTAAAATTGATGGTATAGTGGATAGAGAAGAGTGTTATCTAATATTACAAAGAGATCTTGATCAATTGGGTCAATGGACTGAGGAGGTGCCAGATGGAGTTTAATTGGAATATTGCATTGTGGTAAAACATATAAGGGCAAGAATTATACAATTAATGGTTGGGTCCTGGGTAGTGTTATAAAATAGAAAGACCTAGTTATTTAGGTACAAAATTCTTTGAAGTTTGCATCACAACTTGACAGGGTGGTTAAAAAGGCATTTAGCATGCTTGCCTTTTTTGCTCAGAAATTTGAATATAGGGGTTGGGACATCATGTTGAAGTTGTAGAGAACATTGGTGAGGCCTCTTTTGGAGTACAGTATGCAGTTCTGGTCGTCCCGCTATAGGAAGGATATTATTACATTGGAGAAAATTCAGAAAGGGTTTACAAGATGTTGCCGGAAATGAAGAGTTTGAGTTATAAAAATAAGCTGGATAGGCTGGGCCTTTCTTCATCAGAGCATTGGAGGTTGACAGGTGACCTTATAAAAGTTTATAAGATCATGAGGGGCATAGATAAGGTGAAAAGTAAGTGTCTTTTCCCAAGGGGGTCAAATTAATAACTAGAGGGCATAATTTTACAGTGAGAGGAGAAAACTTTAGGAAAGACATGAGGGGCAATTTTTTACACAATGCGTTTGTGTGAAATGAACTGCCAGAATGAGTGATAGATGCTGGTACAGTTACAACATTTAAAAGACACTTGGATTAGTACATAAATAGGAAAAGTTTGGAGGGATATGGGCCAAATGCAGGCAAGTAGGACTAGTTTAGTTTATGACTGGAAGTGACATTACACAACTTTGCTTTATTTTTCCAATGACTGACATGAAATTCAGTGTAGTTCAGCTTTGTAATCAAGATATCCTAACCTCATATACTTCTCTCCCTCCGTAGCAATTATATGTGCCATACATTAGGTTAATAGTGGAGGAGTTATTGGGCTGGCTTTTAAGTTGCTGTTATCTTGGGAATGGTGGGTAGTAGCGAACCTGGCATAAGATCAAAGTGTTTGTCAGTGCCTTTTTACACAGGCAGTGTATTCATGTATTATATACAGGTTTCTCCACTAATTTCTCAGCAATCACTCAATGATGGTCAATACGGCCCCCTGTGCAGTTGTTGGTTGTGAGGTGGGTGGGGGGTGGTACGTCTATTCGCTGCTTAACCCTGGTATTCCAGGATCCCTTCTCTCGCAAAAAGGAAATGAGAGCAATGAGCAAGAGTAATGGATAGCAACATGTGGATAGAATACATGTATTGAGGGTGACTATGAGGGAGAAGAGTGACATTGCATTGAGATGATGGTGTATATCATGCTGGATGGATAATTGGGGACATGATATGTATAGCTAGAGAGGTCTGGATTCATCAATAGGTAAGTTGGCATGAGGAATAATGTGGTGTACAAGTTTAAAAGGCAGAGTGAGGGTGACTGTTGTGACACCCATAATAGGATCTACTTAACTTTGTCACTGCTGGTATTCTTCCTGCACTGCTCAAGGCAGTAAATCACTTTTGTCATTGAATCCAGGAACATAACTGTACACTATACTCCTGTCACTCATCAACTACACCTATTTGACTTCACTGCCATGATTCTTCCCCTCATCAATAAGGAATATACAGGTGATAACAAATTGATTTAAAATATCCATCTCACTGTGGAGCCTTACAGGATATAACATTAAACGGAAGCATTATGAAAATAAAGTGAAATGTCATTCTATGTTCTACATTGAATGTAGAACACTACTGCACATGAATACACCCTTTAGCCCACCATGTCTGTGTAGGCCGTGATGTCATTCGAAATTAATCCCATCTGCCTGCACTCCCTCTATTCCCTTAATGTTCATCTATCTGTCTAAATGCATCTTAAACAATACTCTCACTTCCTTGAGTTGTGCTTCCAAATTCAGAATCCATCAAACCTCCTTTTAAATACTTGGATTGAAATTGATTCATACAGGTTGGCATCAGATACTTGTGTGTCAATGGGAACAGCAGCAACTAAGATATTTGGGCTTTCACTTGGTATTTCAGATATTACAATTGAGCAAGGTCAGAGACCAGAGGTAAGGGCAGCAGTGGAGCGACTATGTTAGAGACTACAGGCAAATATTGAATCATGGGTCTATCAATAAACAAGTTAGAGTACAAGCCAAGTATATATACCATAAAATGTTCCAGCCACAATGTGCATATTTGTAGATAGTTTGGGGTGTCTATTGCAACTGCAAATGGCATGAAGTGGCAGACCTTTCCACTGATCTCTTCACCCATGGAAAGACCTAGGTAGAATATCAGATGAGTTCATATAGGCCTCACTGATGTCTTGCACACTATAACTGGAATATAGTCAGCATGGAAGGTTTCCTAGGTACAGGCTTGGAAGACTCAGCTTTGTGGGATTCCAACCATATTTTAAAGAATTCTGGCAAATAATTAGTCATTGTTGGGGTTCCCATTCCATTTCAGGTATTTGACCACACTTTCAAGAGCTGCCAGCCAATGGGAGAGCCAGTAGGCCAGCAACACCACTGAGAGTAATGACTATTGCTGCAACTGTAGCTATCTGAGAGGAAGTCCTGTGAATAGGTTGCCCTTTCAATAGCTTATGGAAATGGTCAGGCATTTTCCAACAAGAGGGAAGTGAATGTAGGAGTTGGTGGCTGTGGGGCTGTCTTAGGTGTCAGAGTTGAGGAGACAGGTTTAAGGGCCATACAGGTGCCTGATTAGGAGGGCAGCTTGATCCATGTCCACATGAAGGCCAACAGTCGTACCCTCACAAAAGGACAAATGGGGTAGTCAATGGTGGAAACTTCACAGCTTAGAGAGTACCAGGAGCAATCAGTATCAAAGTAACCTGACTCTATTTCTTCTGAAGCCACAGGTGATGCACTATATCATAGTGTTAGGAAGAGGAAGAATAAAGATTTATAAATGCAGTTCCCCTTTTGGTGAAGGGTCCTTTTTCTACCAGTAAAATGCGAATGGTGATAGAAGGAGGCCCTTAATTGGTGAGGTAAGTGGTTCAACCAACCTCTGAGCAGGCCAGTTCTGCCCCTCCTTCTCTACATTGGTAAAACGCCATAATAGTGGAAGGCACTGGGTGCTCCAACCCCCTGCCTTCCAGACTATCTCTAATGGGCTGGTAGAGAAACAGCCTTATGAAAACCATCTTACACGGAAGCAATCCTGGCTATCTAATTCCTGACTGATTGACAATTTATTGCTTTTGGATAGACTATGAGAATGATTATGGTGACAGAGAGCGTGGAAGGCATGCCCTCACTGAAGTACAGATGGGGCAGTCAATGGTGGAAATCTCACAGCTTAGAGAGTGCCAGCAGCAATCAGTATCAAAGTAACCTGACTCTATTTCTTCTGAAGCCACAGGTGATGCACTATATCATGTGTTAGGAAGAGGAAGAATAAAGATTTATAAATGGTTAAGATATGTGTTATATTATGTTAATTTGTTAGGTTTATGTTCAGTTCTTGAACCAATTAAATATTATTTGTTTTCACCATTTCCCTTGTTACCCTTTTGTTTATTCCTGTGATGAATGATACAACAGAAGTTTATGACTATTCAAGGCCTCACTTATTAGCTTCCTATGAGTGTCACAGCTCCATTTGAAGTGGATATTCATTTTCTACAAGCAGCCACGGAGAAAGAAGGCATGATTTGTAGGTGCCATTGTTGGACTAGGGTGGACAAAGTTAAAAATCACACAACACCAGGTATAGTCCAACAGATTCATTTGTAGGCACTAGCTTTCGAAGTGCTGTTCCTTCATCAGGTGGTTGATCATCAGAAAGAAGACATAAAAGCTCAAGGAGGATGGACTGCAGCAGGATGAAATATCCATAGCTACTTGAAGACACCAGCAAATGTAGTTGTACAGTATTTGTGGTTGTAGTGACTAGTTGCCCACTAGAGGACTTTCTGGATGCTGAGTACTCCTGAATGACCTAAGGGCATTCACCATTATATTTGTGTTCGATCTGTGACACTCAGTAACTGTGGGAAGCCAAATAGAGGCATATGGCCAAGCACCCACTCATTCTGACTCACAAGAAACCTCATGGCTGATTTAAGTCTAATTGTGTGAAAGGTTTTCTACTGGGAGGTTGCTTTCAAATGTCTAGAGGCTGTTTTGGCACAATGGGAGATTACATTCACAATTTAAGAAAAGTGTTCTGATCGGCACTGGAGGCAAATTATACACAATTGCCTTGCCCTGGCAAACAAGCCATCAAACACTTCATCTATGAGATCATTCTGCAAATGTAGGTAGAATAGAATATAACCCCTACAGTGTGGAAACAGGCCCTTCAGCCCAACAAGTCCACAACGACCCTCCAAAGAGTAACCCATCCAGAGCCATTTCCCTATTGCTTTACATTTACCCCTGACTGATGCACCTAACCTATGTATCCCTGAACACTATGGGCAATTTACCATGGCCAATACACCTAATTTGCACATCTTTGGACTGTGGGAGGAAATCAGAGCTCCCAGAGAAACCCACGCAGACATGGGCAAAATGTGCAAACTCCACATAGATAGTCGCCCAACCTGCCTGTCAACATTTGATACAAAAACAGACATTGCAGGTCTAGCAGCATCTATGCAGAGAAAACAGAGTTAACATGACACTTCTTCAGAGTTTGTTGAGTTCTGCAGAAGGATCACTGGATTCGAAACATTAACTCTATTTTTCTCTCCACACATGTTGCAATTTCAGTTTATGTTTCAGAAGTCCAGCATCTGCAGTTCTTTATTTTGTATTGTGTTACTATTTGATGTTTGATCCTGAGTTTCCTCAGAAACTGGTGTTCTAATATTTCAAGGAAGCATGTCTTCTGCTTTTGCATTCTGTGTTGCGTTGCCCCATGTGAGCTACACTTCATTGTTCATCCCTGTTCTCCAGACAGGCAGCACATTTGTAAGGAACAAGCTGGTGCAGCTCTTGCTGTCAGCACTCTTTTTGTTCCTAGTTCTGCTGGTGCTATTCATGTAATAATCATTAGAGTTACACTAAGTTGAAATGAAACATTATAAGCTGTGCCAGAGTAGAAATCAGCCAAAAAACACCAGAGATTTTGTATTTGTAAAATGCTTTTCATTTTCCCTGTACATACTTTTCAAACAATGATGCAAGCATAATAACCAATTTGCACACAGGATGCGATGATAACTATGTTTGCTTTTCTTCTTGTGTTGATTGGCCAAGATTTTGTAGATAGCTCCATTGCTCATACTGCCATGGGATCTATTATATCCATCCAAGAGGGCACACAGGGCCTTAGTTTCACATCTCATCCAAAAGACACACCCCTCCAAAAATGTAGCACTTCCTCAGTATTGCAATGGAGTTTCAGATTTTTCATGTGGGAGTGGGATTCAAACTGGAAAATTGCGACCCAGAGGGAGAGGTACAGCTGACACAAATCCTTAATTTTCTAAGGCTGCAAAAGTAACCTTGCAAAGTGTGAAAGTGCCTTCTAGACTTTTAAGGGTGAAATCCCCAGGACAAGCACTGTGAACAAAGTCTTTCACAGAATCAGACAAAATCAGTGGTGAGGTTTCCTTGCTTTTTGGCATATTTCTTTGTTGGGTCATCAATCCCTCTCATAGCAGTGCATATTTACATCGCTTTCACGCGCCAGTTCTGGGAAGCCTGGCATACACCTGAGTCCGAAGTAAATTTCAAAAGCCATGTTAATATCATCTTAACTGACCAACCAACCTTTTGAAATTGATACCCTGTCTTTTCAAGGAGTCTGCGTGAACTCAAACTAATATATTCTAGTTAAATGCACAAGTAGGCAGCTGTCTTACAGAAAATGAGAGGTTTGTGAGTGCTACAATGTTGAAAAGTTATTTTGATTCACTTTAGGGTTTACATTTTCCAGTTAAATATGATTTGCACATTTAAGATGGATTGAAAATTTAGTGCAATTCATGCACTATCTGCATACAACAGCATAGGGTGCATACCATGATAGCCAGTAAATGTATCCAACTTGAGGGATTTTTCAGCATCAATTTCTCTCCTATAGCTGTTTCATAAATGTATCATGTCTTCCTCGGACATGTGTACTTTTATTTCTACTATCATTTAGAAAAAAACTCAATCAAAATAATATTACAGATAAAGTGCCAATTCTCCCAAAACTTTGAGGCCAGGTTAATGCCCTACATGAGCCTTCTCCCACGTTATTCCATTTCACCCTAACTATATGTTGCCGTTTATTTAAACTCTCTACTATTCTTTCATCCTCCACCAAAAAACGTACTGATAAAACATTTAGGGGGGATCTAGGGAATTATTTTTCAGTGAATTAAAACAGAAAGGGCTGGAGAAGCTCAGCAGGTCTGGCAGTCCCTGTAGAAAGAAAAAGGGTAAGCATTTTAACTCAACTATGATGTACAAGCAATGACCTAGTTACTTACCTGGTTTTGTGTGTGGAATTTGAATTCAATAAAAATCTGGAATATTTTAGGTAAGAAAAGCAATCATTGTTACCTGGCCTGGCCTGGCCTCCATGAGATTCCAGGACCATCGAAATGCAGTTGACTCTCAACAGCATCCTGAAATATCCAAGGAAGCCATTTGTTATATCAACTGCTGAAAAGTCTCAAAAAAGGGATGTAATGAAATGGACCATCATGCATTGGCTAAAGCGCCAGAAATGACTATGCTAAACACAGCCCAGCTGCTCAAAATTCTACTTATCGACATTCAAGAGCTGGTCTCAATTAGTCAAGCAATGGAATCAACCCTTACATGCTATTTATAAAATATTTAAGAGGAGAACTAGGGAATTATTTTTAAATGAATTAAAAACAGAAAGTGCTAGAGAAACTCAGCAGGTCTATCAATCTTGGCATGGTTCCAAGGAAGGTTCACTTGATTTCTCTCCACAGATGCTGCCAGACCTGCTGAGCTTTTCCAGCAATTTCTATTTGTGTTTCTGGCAGTCACTAACGCAGTCAGATCGTGCAGAGGAGGTGGCACAGTCAGGAGGGAGTTGCCCTCAGAGTCCTCAACATTGACTTTGGACCCAGTGAAGTTGCATAGCATCAGGTCAGATATGGGCAATGAAACTGCCTGCTGATTACCACGTACTGTCCTCTCTCGGCTGATGAATCAATACTCCTCCATGTTGAGCAAAACATGGTAGAAGCACTGAAGGTGGCAAGGCTGCAACATGTAAAGTGGCTGGGGGGTTTCAATGTCTACCACCAAGAGTGACTTGATAGCTGCTACACTGGGTCTGTGACAGGTGGGGTGAGGGAACTACAAGAGCAGAAAACATACTTGACCTCATCCTTACTAATTTGCCAGCTACAGATGCATTTGTCCATGATAGCATAGGAGCAGACTTTATGGAGACAAAGTCTACTGTCAAGTTGAGGATACACTCCATTGTCATGACAAAATATATCCATTTGACACAAAGTGAGATAGATTTTGAACAGATCTTGCAACTCAAGAGTGGGCATCTAACAGCTGCAAGGGCGATCAACAGAAGAATTTTATTCCAACACAATCTGTATACTCATGGCCCAGCATTACCCCAGCCAGAAATGCTGATTGAATCATCCATCCTGACCTTTTTCAGAGGTCCCCAGCTTTACAGATGCCAGTCTTCAGTCAATTCAATATATTCCACGTGATTTCAAGTAATGACTGAAGACACTGGTCACTGTAGAAATTATGGGCCCTGACAGCATACCAGCAACTATTTAAAATGTGCTGCAGAACTTGCTGTGCCACTGGCCTAGCTGTCACAACACTGGCATCTACCCGATAATGTGGAAAATTGTTGCATATATGTCCTGTACATTAAAAAAGGGTGAAAGTTTATGAAATATGTCTTCAACAATGCTATCAAGCAGCATTTGCTTAGCAATAAGCTACTTGCTGAAACTCAGTCAGAGTTCTGGCAGTTTTACTCAGTTCCTGACCTCATACAGCTTTGATGAAATAAGAGCTCCATTCTGGTGATGAGCTGAGAGTGACTGCCATTAACATCAGGGCCAATTTGACCAAATGTGGCATCAAACCTAGAAGTCAAGCAGAAACGTTCCAAAGGTTAGAGCTATACCTAGCACAAAGGAAAGTGGCTGTGGATTTTGGAGTTCAGTCATCTCAGCTCCAGGATGTTGTTGCAAGTTTCATCAGGATAGTGTCATAAGACAAACCACCTTCAGTTGCTTCATCAATCACCTTCCATCCATCATAAGATCAAGAGTGGCTTTGTTTGCAGAAGATTGCGCAGTGTTCAGCACTATTTATGACTTCTCTGATTCTGAAGCAGTCCATGTTCAAATACAACAGGACCTGGACAATTTCCAGTTTTGAGAAGAAGAAAGTGAGGGTTGCAGATGCTGGAGATCAGAGTCGAAAGTGTGATGCTGGAAAAGCAGAGCAGGTCAGGTAGCATCTGAGGAGCAGGAGAGTCAACATTTCGGGTATAAGCCCTTCATCAGGAATGTGGCTTGTGGGCTGGGGGTGGAGAGATAAACGGGAAGGGGGTGGGGTTGGGGCCAGGTAGCTAAGAATGCAGTAGGTAGATGAGGTGAGGGAGAAGGTGATAGATCCATCATCAAACTCTTACTACCCGACGCCTGGAGGAAGAAAGCCTCATATTCCGCCTTGGCACCCTGCAACCACACAGGATTAGTGTGGATTTCAACAGTTTCCTCATTTCCCCTCCCCCCACATTATCCCACTTCCAAGCCTCCAACTCGAGCCCTCCTGTCCTGCCAGACATTGACATTTTTTTAACATATTGGAATTTACATTTAGTTTTTCCATTTGCAACAATGTTATTTCTGAATTTTTCCATTTCCATTATTTCTGTTACATTCTCAATTTTTCTGAAGCGCAAGTGATCTAACCCACTGATCTAATAGCATTTCTTTCTCCCTTGCAAAAGCCACAAACATGTGATTCTCTTAACATGTGACAATCTCATAAGCATTAAGTCGACAGTTTTTGACAGTCTGACACTCTACAGACTGTTCTTCTGCCAAACTGGTCTACACAGTTATAGCTGTACCTGTCAAAACACTTTTTATCATTAATATCCAAAAATTGTTTGACCACTTCATCTGTCCACCCACCCCATCAGATGGAGTAATATATACTTCCAGTAAATGTATGCATTAGGCGTAGATTCTTAATTGCAACCTTGAAATCAGAATCATCTCCAAGATATTCTCTCCTCCTCTGTCGTTATGCTGAAGCTTTTCTTTGGCCAACTCTGAATTCCCTATCTCTTTTGTGTTCAAGATTTTTAAAAAATCTATTTCCCTTTGCTTCTCTTTTCTCAATTTTCATTGTCCTCTGGTTTTCTTCTAGCTGCCCTTTCTCCAAGTCCATCTTTTCTTATTTCTAGCTGTATCTCAGCTAAATCCAACTGTGACATCAATGTCTAGGTTTCTTTTCTTTCAGTTGTAAATATTGGAAACATCTCATCCTTATAAAATCCTACTTTTACTTTAAACTTCAATTTATCTTCTGTCTCAGTTTTGCTTTAGTCAAAAATTTCAAACAACCCACTGTTGTAACTTTTAATTCGAGAAAACTCTTAGCAACATTCAAAGCCATACAGTAAACTTTACCATAACACATCTGTTTTATGCCTAGAATCACAACGTATTTGTTAATTTGAGTAAGAGAAGGAACTCTCTTAAACTGAGTGAATTCAAATCCTTCAAGACCTTCCAATTCTTATGATTATTTATGATTCCTGAACAGTCAGATCTGAGACTGAAATTTGGTTAAAGTCATAGAGTCATAGAGTTTCACAGCACAGATACAGACCCTTCAGTTCAAGTTGTCCATGCCAACCAGATATCCTGTACTGATCTAATCTCATTTGCCAGCATTTGACCTATTTCCTTCTAAACCCTCCCTATTCATGTACCCATCCAGATGTCTTTTAAATGTTGTGATTGTACCCACCTCCACTACCTCCTTTGACAGCTTGCGCCATACATTTAAAAAGTTGTTCCTCAGATCCTTTTTAAGCCTTTCTTCTCTTAACTTAAACCTGAGCCCTCTATTTTGGACTCTCCTACCTTGGGAAAAAGACCTTGGCTATTCATCCTATCCATGCCCTTCATGATCCTTGGTTCTAGATTCCCCAGCCAGGGAAAACAGCTTCCTTGCGTCTATTCTGTTCAGCTCTGGTTATAATTTTATGTTTCTATAAGATCCCCTCTCATCCTTATAAATTTCAATGAATATGGGTCCATTTAAACCAATCTCTCTTCATTTGACAGCCCACTTTTTTTAAAATATAAGATTAATAAGTAAGCGTTTCACTGAAACACAAGCACATGATGTGCAGCACTGGCTTTAACAATAAAAGAATAGATTACTTCTAAAAACTGGAGTCGAGGAGAAGGGGTTGAATGCTCTACTCCGGCTCCTAGTTCCTATATTTGTAAAAGAATAGACTATAATGTAGAATAAACTAAATTATTTGTATATAGTACAAATTGAAAGCTTTCAAAGCACACCACAAAAATAAAATATTCCATTTATCCCAACAGCATCCCTTTAAGTATTCAAACACAAGAGAGAATTCCCTTTTTTATTACATATATAGGTTTGATTTAACTGTTGCTTTTGCTTCCCTTTGATGAAAGTTTGACTTTTATGTATTTGCTTTTCTTAAAAGGGTACTATGGGCAGTCTTTAAATAGGCAATTACTGGAAGTTACTTGTCTTGAGTGGACTTCTTAGGCTTACTTACTGGAAAATTTGCTGCAAAATACCATGTTGGTGTGAAAGTTCCTATGAAAATGGATTCTGATGGTTCCTCAATATGTGCTCTTTACAGTTCATATTGCTCCTCCTATTCCATTTTTTTTGCCTCAGTTATAGAAATTCTTTGTCTTTGCAGCATTCAATGGTTTGAATGTTTTTTAATGTGGGAGAAGACAATAATTTTTCTTCAGACTTGAAAATCATTACCATTGATCTCAGACACTGAGTTAAGGGTAAGAAAAAGATGGTAGGTTCCTTATGAATATTAAAGGCACAGCATTCAACTTTGATGGAAGGAAGACTAGGCATTAGTGAATCAGTAACTTGATTTGCTTTTCCACTGAAGTCAGTTGCACAGTATATCCCTTACCTAGACATAAATGATAAAACCAGCTTCTGGAAGACAGAGGGATAGAGCTTATGATATTCTATTGAAATTTTTCTTTTATCTTTGAAACAAAACTAAAATGGCAAAGGTACTTGCAATGCATTTAATATCTCCCTCAAGTTTAAACATCAAACAATGTAGTTAGCATCTCACAGAAACCACGTAGTGATAAAGGAAAACATTCCCTTTCAGGAAGAAACAGAAATAGGTCTGAGCATGTAATGTTCCAAATTTAGAATGTGAGTGTTACCACAGTTTGAATAGTACAGCTATTAAATAATTCATTGTGGTCTCAATCAGCTCACAAAACCATAGCAAATTGCAGCACAGAAACAGATCATTCAAGTCAGCAGCAAAGCTTTTCCTTACACATACCTCCAAACCTTGTAGAAACACAGAAGATTACAACACAGGACAAAAGCAGATAATTCAGACTATTAAGTATTAAAATGTTTCCAGTAACTGCCAGCAGTTGCCTTTGACAGGAAGGAGTTAACTAAAACCATCATCATTTTTACATTTAGCTCTGCTTCAGCAGGTGCTGCATTTGGTAAAAGCCCAAAACATTAATATTGTTTTTGCAAATTGCAAACTTTAACACCAACATGTGTCAACATGATGCTTAAGTGAAGGAAAACAGTTTTAATTAGATTGTGTTTGATTAATTCTCAGTTCCTCAGCTTGCTAAAATGTTGTGTTAGTCATTCAGCTTAGAGGAAGTTTGCACAGGCAAACGTCAGAAAAAGAAGCAGGCTTATACCAAAATATAGCATTAATGTGTTTTGCTGTCCGTGGGAGTCATCAAAATGATTTGTGAAACACTAGAAGTGAGACGTGAAGCTAAACTGTAGAATTCAAGTATAAATGTGTGCAAACCAAATTATATTCTGAGTTCATAATGGTCTCTTAACCTCATAGATAATAAGGAGTAAAAACAGTCAATGGTGTATTTGAAAGATGAAAATGACTCCTCCTTATCTGAAATTATCATTAATTTGTGATCTATCTGGCAGGGGCTATGAATCATAAACAATTTTTATTCAGATCACGAGTTTCACAGAAAACCAATGTAAATCTTATTTTGTTCCTATAGGCTTTCTATGCCTTCTGTGATGCCAATGCTGTTAGCCATTCCTTCAATGTCTTTGTTGTGGAGGTTGCAGAAGGAATTTAAGCATTCACTGAAGTCCAACAAACAATTAAAAGAAATACTGATTGCTAATCATATTTTGTTTGTTATGCCATTGACAAATAATGGTCTAATTCTAGCTCATGATAAGAAAATGAATTTTTCCTTCAAAGAATTACATCAAGTCATCAGACTGAATCCATAAATTGCTTACATGGTTAGTGATGGTTGTCCCAGCAACAGACTGGTGATAGTGAATGCCTTATTGGTCGTCAGCAATTTTCACTTCAAGGATTTTAACCAGTGAGAAGTTTGAGAGATCAGTGAAATGTTAGAATTAATAATTCAGTTTGGCATCAGTACACAATAATAAATAAATTACTTGACATTTGAAATTAGAATAAACATTGTCAGACCATACTAAATAATTCACATTCTTCAAACTCACCTTGCTAGCTTTTAATAAAAATTATTATTTTTTGCTACTATTGATCATGAGCTGCGTAAATTATTTCTGAAGAAAGTAAAAGCTATTTGGGTCTTAGACATGTGAGCAGAGGTCAATAAAGTCCTGGAGAATTGAAGAAATCTCCATGATACCTTGTGACAGCACTGTATTTCCCAGATGAGGTATATTGCAGCAATGCTTCGCACTGTTAAGTAGATTAGTGCATGAAGTGACAGTTTTATTGTTGGTGGAGTTGTCCTGATTTTTCTTGGATGGATGACTGAATGGGACATAGCTTTGTGGTACATGAACTAACTTCATTCACTGCCTTTAATTTTTTTCTCTCTTCACTCTCAGCTGACAATAATTGAATTGATCTTCTTCAGCATTCTTTGTTACTTTTGGAAAAAAATAATTTGCCTTGGCACATTGTGACACATTGCACCCTTTGAATCACCCACTGAGCACCATGAAGGGCAATCACACTTTCTCACTTTAAAGTTAAGAAACAATATATACATAAGGGGGAATTTGAATTATGCATTTTGATGGGATTGCAGTATTAAGAAGTATGGTATAGAAATCAGCTTTACTTTGAAAAAGCATAGGTGTTCTGGAATTTTGAAAGTGCATTATCTTATACATTGGGACTTGAATTTGGAGCAGCATCTGTTTCCACATGGTTTACAACCAGTAATGACAAATTCCAATGGAGGAAAATCTGGCTGCTTGGCCTTCCCACTCTACTTTATCAATGACTTCACCTTTGCAGTCTGGATATCAGGCTCTCACAGTAATCAAAATAGAAAGTGTTAAAGAAACTCAGCAAGTCTGACAGCACCTGTAGAGAGAAAAGCAGAGTTAACACATTGAGCCCAATATGATGTCTTTACCTCCAAAGGGTTTCTTCTCCTGTTTGAGATTTCCTGACGAATGGAAGCAATCTCTCAGCAATTATCGTTTCAAGTCCCTTCAAAATCTTGAATGTCTGAATGACATTGTTCTAAACTGTAGAGAATATAGATCCAGTTTGATCAGATATTTATTATAGGGCAAATCCCTTATTCCAGAACCTAATGTCATTAACATTTACTGTGCTGCCTTCTTTCTGAAACAGGGAGACCAAAACTGCACACAGTACTCCACATGTGGTCTCCGTAAAATCCCGTTCACCTGTAACAAGACTTCTTCATTCCTGTGTTCCAATCCATTTGCAGGAAAGACAAACATGCCATTTGTCTTTCTAATTGCTTTCTGTACCTCAAATAAGCTTTCTGCAGTCACTACACAAGCCTACCTAAGTCTCTTTGAATATCAATGATGAGAGGTTTATACCTTTAAAAATATTATTTCTCTATTTTTTGTGACCAAAGTGATACCTTCATGCTTTTACTTCCCAACTTTATAATCCATTTGCCATCTTATTTCCTGCTTGCATGGTGGCTCAGTGGTTAGCACTGCTGCCTCACAGCGCCAGAGTCCCAGGTTTGATTCCAGCCTTGGGCGACTGTCTGTGTAGAGTTTGCACATTCTCCCTGTGTCTGTGTGGGTTTTCTCTGGGTGCTCCGGTTTCCTCCCACATTCGAAAGATGTGCAGGTCAGGTCAATTGGCCATGCTAAATTGTCTATAGTGTTAGGTGCATTAGTCAGAGGGGGTGGGTTACTCTTCAGAGGGTCGGTGTGGACATGTCGGGCTGAAGGGCCTGTTTCGACACTAGGGAATCTAATCTAATCTTACTTAACCTGCCTATATTTATTTGCAGTTTCTTTGTGTCCTTCCCACAGCTTCCTATTCCAACAGGCTTTGCATCATCAGCAAATTATATATATATCAACAAATAGATATGTTACTTTCTGTCTTTTAGCTAAGTTCTTCATGAAGATTGTAAATAGTCTACAGCATTGACTTTTGTGGCACTCCACTATGCAATGTGCATCAACTTGAGAATGCCTTGTTTCTTTCTAGCTCTTCTTTGTGTCCATTAACTAATCCTCTATCTGTGCTTATATATCACACCCAACTCTATAAGCCCTTATCTTGTCTATTAAACTTTCATGTGGTCCTTCATCTAATGTCTTTTGGAAACCGAGGTATATTACATTGATGGTTTCCCTTTGTTACATATACTGGTTACATATTCAAAAAGCACCAAGAAGTTTGTTGAACAGGATTTCCCTTTAGTAACACCATTTTGACTTATTTTAGTCATGCTAGGTTTATCTAAATATGTTGTTAAATCTTCCTTAATGATGGCTTTCAGGTTTTCCCAATATGGCCTGAAGTTCCCTGTTATCTCTCACCCTCCTTTCTTAAAAAACAACTTTCAATCTGGTGGGACTGTTCCCAATTCTAAGACATTTTGGAAAATAATGGCTAACACATCAACGTCTCTGCAACTATCCTTTTGTAACCCGAGGGTGAAAGAAATCAGGGGTTGGGAATTTATCAGATTTTAGACGATATATATTCTAGAATACGTTTGTTCATGTTGATATTACTTTTGTTATTCTTTTTCTTAGAAAATGATGACTGCAGTTGGGAGATCAGAGTCAAAAAGTGGGGCACTGGAAAAGCACAGCAGGTCAGGCAGCATCTGAGGAGCAGGAGAGTCGACGTTTCAGGCATAAGCTCTTCATCAGAAATTCCTGATGAAGGGCTTATGCCTGAAACATTAACTTTCCAGCTCCTCAGATGCTGCCTGACCTGCTGTGCTTTTCCAGTGCTACACCTTTTGACTCATTCTTTTAGTGCTTAGTTGCCATCTATTTGTGGAAATACACTTTTGCCGACACAAAATATTTGTTCAGTACCTCTGCCATTTCCTCATTCCCCACAATAATTTCTCCTGTTTCTACTTCTAAGGGACCACCATTTTACTCCAGCTACTGTCTTCACTTTTATATACATATGATGAAGGAGCAGTGCTCCAAAAGCTAGTGCTCCAATTAAACTTGTTGGACTATAACCTGGCATTATGTGATTATTAACCTTATAAAAGCTTCAACTATGTGTTTAATATTTCTGGTCACACTCAAACATTTTCCATATTTACTAGTCATTTGCTGGTTTCTAAAACAATTTCAATGCTCAGAGAGTTTTTTTTGCAATATTATAGACCTCCTATTTTAATATAATAATCCTTAACTCCCTGAGTAAATAATGGATGAGTATTTCTTGCTGAGTTTTTGTTCTCTAATAGAATGTACATCTGTTGAACACTCTCAAAATTTAAAGAAATACTAATGTTCATTTATAGCCATATCTTTTAGCTATATACCCGATTAACCTTAGTCAGTTCTCTCCCCATATCTATGTAATTGGATTTGGTTAAATTTAAAATTCTTATTTATGTTTGGAATATGTTACTCTTAACATGAAAATGAATCATCATGTGATCACTGTTTCTCAGAAGATCTTTAACTGTGATGTTACTAATTAATCTGGCTTGATTTGGAAATGCCGGTGTTGGACTGGGGTGTACAAAGTTAAAAATCACACAACACTAGGTTATGGTCCAACAGGTTTAATTGGAAGCAGTAGCTTTCAGAGTGCTGCTCCTTCTCTGGCTTCATTACACATGCTGAATCTAAGATAGCTTTATCCCTTCTCAGTTCCACAATCTGTGTTCCAAGAAAGTGTCAAGTAAACATTCTGCAAACTCAGTTTTGGAACATGCTTGCTGATTTGATTGTCTTAGTCTACATGAAGGTAAACTTCTCCCACAATTATTACATTGCCTTTATTACAAGCTCCAAACATGAACTGCTCTGTCCACTGATATGACGGCCTAAAGATACTCCCAATAATATTTTCTGACTTCCACTTTTCATAATTTCTACCCATGTTGATTATACATTCATGATCCTATAAGTCAAGATCCTTTCTAACTTACTGCCTTATGTTATTCTTTGCAACCAGTGCTACCCTTCCTTCTTTTCCATCTGTCTATCTCTCTGAAATATTCTCTATCTTGAATATATTTATTTCCCACCCTTGATCTCCTTGTAACAATGGCTCTGTAATGGCGATTACATTTAAAACACCCTACTTTTGTCATTAGTTCATCTACCTTGTTGTAGGTGTTTCAGACATTGAAATGAAGAATATATCATTTAATTTTTTAACTTCTGTTTCCTCTAATGACCTCAAAAACTGACGTACAATTTTTGCTAAACTCTTTGACACCTCCTGTCCCACTCTGCTTACCTTTTCACATATCACGATATTATTCTGATGCTTTCATCTTTCACTTTGTATTTTGTGTTTCTAAATCTCATTTTTCCTGAATCCCCCCACCCCTCTGCCAAAACTCAGCACGAAGAGAATTGCAATGAAACCATTTTTACAGCACAAGGAGAAAGTCTGCAAAAAGTGACAGAAGAAAATCATTTTCTAAATTCAGATTGACTTGCATCTTTAAAAAGGTAAACTTTTGGAAACTGAGTAGAGGGAGCGATGCCCATTATGGTGCCATGTCTTTCCAAATGGGGCATCAACAGGGTTTCTGCTGCTGTCCTAAAGACTACCTCTAACTCTTTCTTGGTGGTCCTTCATGCTAATGACTCCAGAGGAGTGAGATGGGGAAATGAGCTAGTCCTGTGTCCTTGCTATCATGTAGATTTAGCAGAATGATGAAGAACAATGTTTCTTTCAGAAAAAGAATGGGAACATGTAAATGAAACATGGTGCACAAATTTATTGCCCATACCATCCAAGTTTGAATGGAATTGCAGGTGCAAACCTAGTGAACAATGTTACACTGCTTATATAATCTACTATCTTCATTCCTGGTTTATTCTTATCACCATCAATCATTGTCACTTTCATTACTGCTTCTGGCAATCAATTATGTTAATGATCAAGCAGGCAATTGTGAAGCACTGGTACGGCATTTAAGCAGAAAGTATTCAACTTTAATGTCTCTGTGTTCTTGTAAAATTCTCCCCTTGTAGAAAACTGCAGCAACAGTGCATTTTAATAGAGGTACATATCCCAATAGATTGCATCTTGAGTTTGGAACATTTTGTTTCAGTAAAGTAAGTTTGCAGGCTACATCATCAAGCCAACGTGACGACACAATAGTTTAGCAAACCAATAAATTTGTTCACCTTTAACTGAATGGATCAGAATATATCCTAATGAATCATCCATCACATTCATAAGCCATTTCTCAAAACAACTGATTTAATTCTTTTGATATCATCTTCATCATTTTCAATCCGCAAATTTATTTCTCATTTGACTAAAATTATCTCATTTTACTGTGCTATCTAAAATAATTGATATTGTCTAATTTTCTATTTGCAATTATATTGAAAAAGTGCCAATAGAACCCCAATTGCAAAATAATTTTTAAATTTGAATGTCACTGAATTAATACAATCTAATTTATTAATACATTTAAAGATATACTCTTAGGGGACTTTTTAAATATAAGTGTGGTAATACTTCATGAGACAGAGTGCCATATAATAAATATTTGATAATTCTTTTCAGCATCAAAGATTACCCATGTGTAAATAATGTACAAGGCAGCATGGTCAGCAGTATCACTAAAATATATATATTTTTTGCTTTCATTTTAGCAACCTCAACATTGAAGAAATATGTGGTAAGTGCTATGCTTTCACCATGTGCTATGCTCAATAGAGCAGCAAGTAAAATGCAGGAAAAGATTTCTAAGATATTGTATTTTTTTGTATAATGTTAAATGTTTTATTACCCACTTAGCAATATGATCATTTAAAATATGTTTTTTCAAACTAAAACTTGGAATTAAATTTTTAAAAACTGAATCAAACCATTCTACATTTCTGGAGTTGTGTATATGGTTTACTTTTCATGCAAAAATTCATGACAACTGGATGTAAATTGTCTGAAAGAGAGTTCAAAGGGGACAGAGTAATGTAGTATTTATGTGTGTTCCAGTGGTTCAACGTGTCTTCTGTTTTGTCAGTCCGTAATTGATGTTTTCTATTTGTCAGATTTTTGATCATAATTCCACAACACAATGTAGCCCAACTGATTATTTGATTTGTACTGATGCCTGTGGAGCTTATAAATTAAGTTAACAAATAAGAAACAATTTTCTCTTCATGCCAATTGTCAGTATTTGCTTTAAACGCTTCAATAGTTTGCAGAAAAGCCTGGCTTCGACCACGTCTTCGGTAATTTTCTTTACTCTGTTCAGCCATGCCCTGACTCCTATGAATAAGCTTGGCATTATTCACTGTTTTGTGCTAGCCTTGATTCAGTGGCAACATTCCCATTAGATGTTTGTTATTTCAAAGCCAACTTCAAAGACATGGACCAAAGTATCTAGGCTTACACATCAATATAGTGGTGATTGAAGTATTGAAAATGCTGCATAAAATATTGAATATCTCTTGAAATCAGGAACGGATGTCACAATGCATGAATACACCTGGTTCCTTCTGATGCAGATGGGAGACAAACTCCATGTGCATATTGCTCAATCTACAATTCACCGTCAACCATGACAAAATTTATTTCATCAATTGACATTCAAGCTGCTATCAACGTAAATTATTTTAAAATCTAGTTTATTCATATGGACATTAGGAAGGTCAAATTAGTTAATCTAGTGGACTGGCCAGGTCAAGGCTGGGCATCCTGTTTTACAGTGTGCCTTTTTAATGCTCTGATGAAGTGAACACAGTGTAAAATGGTATGGTCCAAACCCACCCGTCTCTTGCAAAATGTATTACATTATAAATACCCCCTTCAAGTTTCAAAAGGAAAGCCTGAGAATCACATATATTTGTTCTGAGAAAATATCATTCCTGCTGAACTAAATACAAGAGTTTATGTAAGGATTGAAATGGGATTCATGAATTCTCCAGATTCAAAGAGAGCATTGCCTCTAGTACTATCCTTTGGGAAACATTTCCAGTCTCAAAAACAGTTGTCATTCTGTGCTTCTTGTCCCTTAGTCAATTTTGTATTCTTACATGATTCTCTCTTATTCTCTGGGCTTTCATATTACTGGCAAGTCTAGTACTTGCAGTTCATCAGCTATATGAAATGGGCAATAATTAACATTCTTGCTAATGTAATTTCTTCATGGAATATTCATTTTTTAAAAGTTACATGAAAATTAATACATAGGCCATTATTAATTACTACAGCACTTTTTGTGGATATCATACTTCCCACATTTTCACCTGAGACAATTAGAAAAAAAACACTAGCAGCATCGGAACGATATGCGACCCAGCCAATATAAGCATGTTTGAGCAAACTTGGTGTATGGCAAGCAGTTCAATAAGTGACTGAACAAAATTATTAGGTAGAAGTCATTAACTTTTCAGTAAATTCTAATCTTATTTATGTGCTTGTCTCCTTTGATGCATACTAAATGTCCAGAAGCAATTGTAATCAATCCCAAAACAAAGATCTAAGGTTGAATAAGGCAATTGCTCTGGAAGAGTTAATATTGAAATTGCTTTGCCAGCAGAGAATGAAAGACAAATTTTTAGAAAGAAGCTAGTTACAGGTGCGTGGGGAAAAGATGGAAGTAAATAATGCCACCAGGCAGAAATAGAAGGCTCATGGAGTAAATTTTGAAATGCCAAAGAAAAGGAGATAATGTTACAAAAATAGTCCAAAGACGAGAAAGGAAGAAGAGAAAAGAATTGTTCTGACTTCAATATCCACAGTATTTTATTTTATTATCCACAGTATTTCTGAACAGAAGAAGTGATGTAGCAAACAATTTAGTTGTTAAGAATGTGCTCCATAACTGCCTTAATGGCAACAAAACATATAATATAACAATGGCCATGTCAATCTTGTGTAAGAATGAAAAGGAGGTAGGAGCAGTGAGGAGAGACAAGATCTGATAAATGATCATCAACTTCAAACAATTTCTTTGTTAATTTGTGAATAGTGATGTCATAGTGCATGCCTCCTGCATTGCAACATTTTCTGAGGTTTATTCTTCTTAGGTTTTCAGCATCAGCAACATTTTGCTTTTGTTTTCATCTGAGTAATCCAGCATGCTGTCAAAGCCACTTATACTTGCACAGGCAGCTTGTCTGACTGCTGTGTTGAATTTCAGGCTACCTGCCTTGATGTGAGAATAGTGTGAAGGGATCTAGTCATAACTGACATTATCTGCTGGGAGCACTCCTGTCCTTGCTAGCTCCAAAGAATTAAAAACAAATCAAAAAATAACTTCTGGGCAATGACAAATGTTTACAATTGTAACCCAGTATAATCTTGGCAGAGTTCAACTGCACTGTTCAAGGGGGATGTATATACATATCTAACATCCTTTTTTGATAACTGACAGGGTTATACTCCAAAATACTCCAAGTGAATTATGGTTTGGTATCTCTGAAGCAATCTTGGTTGGAGGGCTTTGGTCCCTGAAATCTTATGCCAGTCCATTATTTAGGAATAAAAGTTTGAATTCACATTTTAAATATTTTATGGAAAACTATATTATCACTTCAAAATTTGTTTCATTGGGTATAAGACTTTTTTAAAAACAAACAATGATCATGAAAAGCATGATTTAAATAAAGTCACAGAGTCATAGAAATGTACAGCATGGAAACAGACTCTTCAGTCCAACTCGTCCATGCTGACCAGATATCCTAAATTACTCTAGTACCATTTGCCAGCACTTGGCCCATATCGCTCTACACCCTTCCTATTCATGTACCCATCCAGATGCCTTTTAAATATCATAATTGTGTCAGCCTCCACCACCTCCTCTGGCAGATTATTCCATATATGCACCACCCTTTAGTTGAAAAAGTTGCCCCAAGGTCTTTTTTAAATCTTTCCCCTCTCACCCTAAACCTATGCCCTCTAGTTCTGAACTCCCTCATCCCAGGAACAGACTTTGTTTATTCACCCTTTCCATGCCCCTCATGATTTTATAAACCTCTATTAAGGTCACCCCTCAGCCTCCGATGCTCCACAGAAAACAACCTCAGCCAATTCAGCATCTCCCTGTAGCTCAAATCCTTCAACCCTGTCAATATCCTTGTAAATCTTTTCTGAACCCTTTCAAGTTTCACAACATCCTTCCTATAAAAAGGAGACCAGATTTGCACACAATATTCCAAATGTGGCCTAACCAATGTCCTGTACAGGCACAAAATGACCTCCCAATTCCTATACTCAATGCTCTGAACAGTAAAGGAAAGCATACCAAACACCTTCTTCACTATCCTATCTACCTCAGACTCCATTTTCAAGGAACTATGAACCTGCACTCCAAGGTTCTTTGTTCAGCAACATGCCCAGGAACTTACCATTAACTGTATTCGTCCTGTCCTGATTTGCTTTTCCAAAATGCAGCACTTAATCTGTGATTCTTTCTTTTTTAACTCATGCATTTTGGAGCTATCCTTGAAGACATAATGGTTGGAGATAGGGCCGTAACATACTAGAGCGGTGACAACTGGTCCCATTGTTGTGAATGTAAGGATGTAAGTTTGTTGTGACATTTCATGCGTACATTTTTCTTATGGAATTCCAGTACTTTACTTTCTACTTAAAATTTTATGAACACATCTCAGAAACTTACTTTGCCACTTCTTTTTCTGCTGTTTCTAATGGAATATCCCTCAAGCAGCACAACTGCACCTCCCATAAGTGTCATAGTTCCACTTCTCACATTTCTTCTACCTTCTATCCATGAGGATAACAATTTATCCCAAATTATGGGTGGTTGTTTTTATGATTCCTCTATCACATTGCTAACATTTCAAAGTATGTCATTGACCATACATAGCTTTGGGACATCCCAAAGTTGTGAATGATTCTATTGTCTAAACGACTGGTCAGAAACCAAAAGTACTTATGTACATATTGAACTTTTAATTAACCTTATGATTTTTTAAGAAATAGAACACAACCCCAGAAGATGGTTGTGGATGTAAAAACAGTGGCTGTCTGAAGAGGAATTCGAGAATTTTGCATTCAAAGTGGTTTGAGGGAACCTAAATTTAAAAATAATCTCAAAGGAAGGGAGGCAAATAAAACAAGCAGGACTGTGACTGTGGCTACATGATAACAAGGGGTGGACTGCCACACTCCCACTTTCTGCGGAAAGCCATTTCCAATGGATTATGTTGCAAACTGCAGGCATGAATTTTATTCTCCTTTCAAGAGTAGGAGTTAGAAAACAAATGTAATTCTGGTCTGGGTGCGCTAATGGGTGAAGGTGTGTGCTGTAAGGGTCACAGCTGAGAAAACCGCTAGTCATTCCTGCACAAGAGATGAAAAAAAAGGATGTCTCTCTCTCTTTCTTTCTTTGCTGAACCCAGGAAGTGAGTGAGTGAAACAGGATAAAGCCATTTCAGCTGACCTGCAAAACCAAGCTTCTCAAAATCAACTGAGATTTTGAACAATGCTTTCCACTCCTGATGAAAGAGAATCATGGGATATGTTGCATAACTCAATAATTCTGAAAATGTTAATGTTGGAGACACCACTAAGCCCCACCCAATCTGATGGCACCATAAGGACATGGTGAATAAAAAGCAGAACATCCTAAGATATTGTAGGGTGAAGACATATTCACAGGTCTCCCAATATTCTTAGTGACAATGACTAACTTACTAATGTAACCTATACCTGATTGCTATTGTGCAAAAGATTTTGTCTTATTTAAGACATGAACCTCTTCTCATTAAGACTTGCTAGTGTGTTTGGTATATCACTGTAAATGGATAGGACTTAGACACAGTCAACTATTCCAACCACAAGTTGGTTTTGAAAATGAAATTCCTTGAAAAGTTTATATTGGTTGGCATCACAGCACATACGACATAGTAGTGTTAGTGGGTATCATTGCATAATAAGGAGAAAGTGAGGATTGCAAATGCTGGAGATCAGAGTCGAGAGTGTGATGCTGGAAAAGCACAGCAGGTCAGGCAGCATCCAAGGATACTTCCTGTTGAAGA
>NC_057713.1:44360054-44426973 GCF_004010195.1 Chiloscyllium plagiosum
CCTTGGTGGTTACATCTCAAAAAAAAAACCTAGTTGTAATTGTATTGATTTTGATCATACTATGATTTTCAAAGTGCATTCTTTGAACTTCTTTAATAAGATTGCAGCAATTTCCTGATTAGTAATGTCTGGCTAACTGCTCTGCATTTCTCTGTTTACTTCCCTCCTCCTTTACTGAATAGTGGAGTTACCTTTGCTCCCTTTCAATCTCTTTCCACTTCTGGAATATGAATAATTTTGAAAAGTCATAACCAGTATATCCATTATCTCCATGGTGCTATTTTTCAGAGCCCTATTAGCTACGTCATTAGGATTTGCAGTTTTATAAGATTTAATTTTCTCACTTATTAGCTCCTTGACTCCATGTTTCTTGTATGTAAGCTGCACACAGCATGTTTGTTCACAGTCTCTGCCATTTCTTCATTTCTTTGTGCCTCTAACAGGCCAATACATACTTTACTAATCCTTTTATATACCTATTTGTATATCTGTCTCTTAACCACATTCTTAACTTTAGGGTGGCACGGTGGCTCAGTGGTTAGCACTGCTGCTTCACAGCGCCAGGGACCCGGGTTCAATTCCTGACTTGGGCAACTGTCTGTGTGGAGTTTACACATTCTCCCCGTGTCTGCTCCGGGTGCTCCGGTTTTCTCCCACATTCCAAAGATGTGCAGGTTAGGTGAATTGGCTATGCTAAATTGCCTGTAGTGTTAAGTGCATTAGTCAGGGTTGAATGTAGGGGAATGGGTCTGGGTGGGCTGCTCTTAGGAGGGTTGGTATGGACTTGTTGGGCCTGTTTTCACCCTGTAAGGAATCTAATCTATATGGCTACATCACTCATTCTATTCTGTTCTTTTTTGTTTTTTATTAACTTTAGGTCTTTCACTTCGGAAACACTTTGGTCCTCAGCGTTACCATTATTTTTACCACATTGTAAGCAATGTTCCCTCTATACTATGTTGCAGTGCAGTCACTAGGACGTTCTCTGCTGTAGCTTTAACTTCTGAATACAGAATACGCTGTTGCACCTGGAGATCCATACAGCAGCAAAACAAAGCTATTTATAATGTTGATCGTAAACATCTTTTAATTTAATAGTGTACTTTTCCATCTGCAATAAGCTGTGAATGGTTACTAATTTTTATTTGGAATGCATTTTTGAATACTTTGAATTATTTATTTAATGTTGCCAGGTTGTTTATTTATTGTCACCTTAGTTTATTTATGGAGTCAATCTTGGGCAACTCTGCAATGTATCTACTTAAATGATTTAGTTTAAGATTCTTGTTTGTGATCAGATACTGTAGTTTCAAGCAATGTGGAATTGAGATGAATTATGATCCTTAGTTTATAATTAGGAGCAAGAGTAAGATATTTGATCCATTTGAATCTGCTGTACAATTCAATATTATTGTGTCTGATCTCAATGCCATATTCCCACTCTGTCCATGCCTCTCAACACCTTTTAGCTTCTAAGTTACATTCTTCATTACATTCAGTGGCTTCACTTCTACCTCTTTTATTTTGTGTAAAGAATTTTGTAAGTTGACCACTTGTTAATGAAGAACTTTCTTCACATCTCTGTCATTACCCCTCATTTTAGATGCCCCCACCAGAGGAAAAACATCCCTGCATTCAGTCTGTCCAGCCCTGACAAAACTGTATATCTTTTAATGAGATCCCCTCACATTTTACTGAAGTACGTAGGGTACAGGTCTAATTGCTACAATCTTGCTATCGCAGGAATCAATAAGTTGAGCTATCACTGCATTCCCTCCCATGAGAACTATATCATTTTTTTTGATAAGGAGTCAAAACTGCACAGGATAATCTCGGCTCTATACTCTACATCAAGGACCTCTGTTCCCTGCCATAAGACGTTCTCGCTCCTGTACTGAATTGCTTTTTGCAATGACGGCCAACATACAATTTGCCTTCCTACCTACTTGCTGCACTTGCATGTTAGTTTTAGTGACTGGTATACAAGGGCATCCACATCTCTTTGTACATCAACATCTGTCAATCTATTACCACTTGCCTACCAAAATGAATAACTTCACACTTGTACATGGTTGATGCAATATAACATGTGTAACTTGATCAAAGAGCCTTGAAGCTTCTTTACGTCCTCCTCACCTTCTCGATCCCATCTGATTTGGTCACATCAACAAACCTGGAAGTATTACATTTGGTTCCCTTGCCTGAATCATTGATATATACTGCAAATAGTTGGGGACTAAGCACTGATTTCTGTAATATCCTATTAGTCACTGCTTTGCATTCCATAAAATACTTATTTGCATCTTTTCTGTTTGTTATCTGTGAACCACTTCTCAGTCCATGCGAGTATACTACTCCCAGTTCCATGTGCTTTAATTCTGCACACTAACCTTTTATGGGATTTTTAACAGAAATTTTGTGAAAATTCAAATTTATTTCATCCCCTGGTTCTCACTTATGTATTCTACTAGTTAAGTCCTCCAAAGCTTCTAATGAGCGTGTCAAACGCAATTTCCCTTTCATAAATCTATGTTGACTTTAATTCTGACAACAGTTCTAAGTGCCCTGTTATCATATCCTTTAGACTCTAGCATTTTCCTATTGGCGTTGCTATTGACATTCAGCTAACCTGTCTTTAAAATCTTGTTTTCTCTCTCCCTTTTTTAAATAGTGGGGTTACATTTGCCATCCTGTGTTGTTTTAGAATGTACAGATTTTTGGAAACTGATAATTGACAAATCCACTATTTCTGTATCACTGGTCACCACCTTTCATACCCTAGGGATATACATTTATCATATTGTTGGGATTTTGAGCTCTCGGTCCCATCAATTTCTCTACACATTTTAAAAACAAAAATCCTTCAATTTTTTCTTTTTATTAGAACCTTAATTCTTGAGCATTTCTATGAATTTGTATAATCCTTTGTGGAGAATTGCTCTACAATTTACTTCCTCTCCATGATCAAATCTCCTGTTCTCCATTACCAAATTAGTACTTGTCTGTGCTAATCCCTTCACGTTTAGGCACTACTTTTATGTTCCTTGCAAGTTTACTCTTGTCTATTTTACCCTTCTTATTTGAGCTCCATTACCGAACTCTAAACTGCTCCCAATCCTCCTGCTTGCTAATTTTCTGAGCAACATTGTGACTTCTGTTTGGATTTAACACTTCTGTTAATGTTTTCTGTTAGTCATGGTTGGGCCACTTTTCCTAATGTGCTTTGCACCAGAAAGAAGCATAACATTTTTTTGTTGCTTAAGTATTAAGCCATTGCCTATCCACAATCAGGCTATTTAATTTTCCTTGGCACTGCAAAAAATCTGAGAGCCTGTTCCTTTGGTGTTTCCTCAACACTTTGGTCTAAAAGGCGTCTTAGTATACTCTCCAGGAATTCATCTTTCATAATATTGCAAATATTGTTTACCAAGCTCTGACATTCTGAAACTATGCTGTTGGTCAAAAGATAGTTGTTCACAAGATGTCTAAGGAGGGGACAATGGTACTGAGATTCTCTGATAGGGAATGTGAGGCTCTGGTGGATAGGGTGGTCTAGAGGCGGGCAGTGTGCCACACCATCCCACTCTGGCAGTCTGGTCAGAGGTCACCACCCAGGTCAATAGGAATGGACAGCTCTGATGCAAGGAGGTCAAGGATGTTCACTGTTCTACTGGAGCAAGCTGCATGCACTTGCCTCACTCCATTTCTGCCACTGCACTCACCTCCTTCCAAATCTTCTGCTGTACCTCTCTCACTAATGTGTGCAATACCTTCCATCACTTATCTTGTTATTCATGCCCCCATCCCCATACAAACCATGTATGACCTCTGCACTGCTTACTTGCTCACCTGGAGCATGTCAATGCCTTATATTCAGCTGTGCCAGTATTAAAGTCAAAGGCAAGACAACAAGGGAACTTGGTGCTCACTCTGGGTGCTCCTTCCTCATAAGGAGACAGGGCAGTTCCAGGTCACTTCTGCCATCGCACACACTCCTCTCCTCTCTGGAAATGTCAGAAGTGGCAGATCCTTCACCTCCACTCTTTTCTGTTTTCCATATCCCTCCAACTCTAGACCATTTTAGCTGAGGGGTCCACTTGCCTTTGTCAACCAAATCTCAAATGCCAAAGTGCTGTACAGTCAAGCAGGCGCTCTTCACCTTTGCTGCATGTAGTGGGAGGGAAAGAAGTAAATAACCTTTTTTAGAGCACCTTGGTGATGTTACTCATATTCAAGAAATGTTTTGCAAAAGCATTAACATTGGTTTGTTTGAGTCTTGATTTATCTCACATTGTAACTGTGCCATCATGATGTCTGGTATCCTGTCCTTACAGTATGCATCAGGATTGATATTGCGAGCCTACTGCCGCATTTGGAAATGAGATGAACCAGGGCAATAGGTTCTGCTGGCACCAATGCCCCTCTTCGTCAAACATTACTATTCCTTCCTTGACCTCTGTGTGAATGTATTGATGTTGAATGGAATAGCGGACAATATCAAGGATAGGGAATAAACCTAATGAGGTAAAACCAATGACTGCAGATGCTGGAAACCAGATCTGGATTAGTGGTGCTGGAAGAGCACAGCAGTTCAGGCAGCATCCAAGGAGCAGCAAAATCGACGTTTCGGGCAAAAGCCCTTCAACAGGAATAAAGGCAGAGAGCCTGAAGGGTGGAGAGATAAGCTAGAGGAGGGTGGGGGTGGGGAGAAAGTAACATAGAGTACAATAGGTGAGTGGGGGAGGGGATGAAGCTGATAGGTCAGGGAGGATAGGGTGGAGTGGATAGGTGGAAAAGGAGATAGGCAGGTTGTAGGGGAGCGTGGACCTGACCAGGTAGTCACGGAGGCAACGGTCTTTGCGGAAGGTGGGGAGGGAAATATATCCCTGGTGGTGGGGTCTTTTTGGAGGTAGCGGAAATGTCGGAGGATGATTTGGTTTATGCGGAGGTTTGTAGGGTGGAAGGTGAGCACCAGGGGCTACGGGATGGCATTTTTGCAAGAGATAGGGTGGGAAGAGGTGCAATCCAGGTAGCTGTGGGAGTTGGTGGGTTTGTAAAAAAAGTCAGTGTCAAGTTGGTCGTCATTAATGGAGATGGAGAGGTCCAGGAAGGGGAGGTAGGTGTCAGAGATGGTCCAGGTAAATTTAAGGTCAGGGTGGAATGTGTTGGTGAAGTTGATAAATTGCTCAACCTCCTCACGGGAGCACGAGGTGATGCCAATGCAGTCATCAATGTAGAGAAGGAAGAGGTGGGGAGTGGTGCCGGTGTAATTACGGAAGATCAACTGTTCTATGTAGCCAACAAAGAGACAGGTCTAGCTGGGGCCCATCCGTGTGCCCATGGCTACCCCTTTGGTCTGGAGGAAGTGGGAAGATTCGAAGGAGAAATTGTTAAGCGTGAGGACCAGTTCGGCCAAACGAATTAGTGTGTCGGTGGAAGGGTACTGTTGGGGACGTCTGGAGAGGAAAAAACGGAGGGCTTGGAGGCTCTGGATGGAGGTGTAGAGGGATTGGATATCCATGGTGAAGATGAGGCATTGGGGGTGGCGGAAACAGAAGTCTTGGAGGAGGTGGAGGGCGTGAGTGGTGTCTCGAAAGTATGTGGGGAGTTCCTGGACTAAGGGGGATAGGACAGTGTCGAGGTAGGTAGAGATGAGTTCAGTGGGGCAGGAGCATGCTGAGACAGTGGGTCGGCCAGGGTGGTCAGGCTTGTGGATCTTGGGAAGGAGGTAGAACCAGGCAGAGCGGGGTTCCCGGACTATGAGGTTTGAAGCTGTGGGTGGGAGACCACCTGAGGTGATGAGGCTCTGTATGGTCTGGGCGATGATGGTTTGGTGATGGGGGGGGTGGGTCATGGTCGAGGGGCAGTAGGAAGAGGTGTCCTCGATTGGCGTTTGGCTTCAGCGGTGTAGAGGTCAGTGCGCCAGACTACCACTGCGCCCCCTTTATCTGCTGGCTTGATGGTGAGGTTGGGATTGGAGCAGAGGGATTAGAGGGCTGCGCGTTGTGAGGGTGAGAGGTTGGAGTGGGGGAGAGGGGTAGACAGGTTGAGACAGTTAATGTCCCGGCGGCAGTTGGAAATGAAGAGGTCGAGGGCAGGTAATAGGCCAGCGCGGGGTGTCCAGGTGGATGCAGTGTGTTGGAGGTGGGCGAAGGGGTCCTCGGAAGGTGGGTGGGAATCCTGTGAAAGTAAGCTCTGAGGCGACGGAAGAATTGTTCGACGTCATGGACTCTGCCAACGAGCACTGCAGGGCTATAGAGGCTATGTGATCTGCAATGCAGACATTTGTACTTCGTAAGCATGCTGCAAGTGAATTGGAGTGTTGCAGTGAGGATCCTCAGGAATTGGCCATTATTGTATATCATTGTCTGGGTGATGGGTATGCGCAGTTAGTGCCCATGGATCTTGCCCTGAGATGCTGCTGTGCGATGTTTCATGTGGAGGCCGTTCACAGCCAGCAATGAGCTGAAGTCGCCAAGTACTTGATCTGCCTTCCACGTTGAAAATGGTGACTAGTTTGCTGGGTGGAATAATAGGAAGCTGTATGTTAATGAGGCTAGATGTTACATTTATTAATTGCATGAGCAGTAATCCCCCGAGGTAGTCAATTCTCCGTTGTCGAGCAAGATTCTTACTTTGATGTACAGATCTTGGTTAAAAGATGCAGTGAGGTTCATGATATTGAGAGAGGCCTTACTAGACTTCACTGCCACATTGCTCATCATAGACCATGGTATTGAGGCCCCTTTAAGGTTCCACCTTTAGTTTTACCTGATGTGTGTCGGGTTGAGAGCATTCTGTCTGAGACCTCTGAGTATATTGGCAAAATATATGCTGTAAAAGGTTGGCACTAGATTGAAACCCGGTTTAACTCCACTTCTGATTGGGAATGAATCAGAAGACTCAGACATACATTAGCTTGCTATTGTGGAATTGCTGAACAATTGCCATGATCTTTTCAGCGCAACCAAGTTTCATCATTGCCTTCCAAAGGTTGTCTCTATGTTTATTTGCAATGATGGCCTCGAACTTGGCAACAAACATGGTGCACGGGTTCATGTTCTGTTCTTGGCATTTCTCCTGGAGCTTTCTAACTGCAAGCACCATGTCAGTGAATCCATGATCGTTTTTGAAACTGTACTGATTCTTTTGCAGCATATCCTGGATGAGATCTTGCACTAAACAGTTCAGAACGATTTTGATGAATGTTTTGTCAGGGACTGAGCGGAGTGTGATTCTTGTGCATTTGTCTCAAGATTGGCAAGTTGTTTTCCTGTCGTGTGAGTGGAGTGCAGATGCATAAAAACATTAGGAGTAGGAGTAGGTCATCTGGCCCATCAAGCCTGCTACGTCATTCAATAAGATCATGGCTAATCTTTTTGTGGACTCAGCTCCCCTTAGCCATGTGCTCACCATAACCCTTAATTCCTTTACTGTTCAAAAATCTATCTATCTCTGCCTTAAAAATGTTCAATGAGGTAGCCTCAACTGCTTCACTGGCAAGAGAATTTCACAGATTCACAACCCTTTTGGTGAAGAAGTTCTTGCTCAACTCGGTCCTAAATCTGCTCTCCCTTATTTTGAGGCTATTTTCCCCAGTTCTAGTTTCATCTACTCGTGGAAACAACCTCCCTGCTTCTATCTTATCTATAACTTGATGATAGTTTTATGTTTCTATAAGATCCCCCTCATTTTTAAAATTCTAATAAGTATAGTCCCAGTCTTGATGTTTAGCTTTGACAGTAAAAGGGTAGTGGCCTGTATTAGTAGTCAGCAGTACACATGGATCTTGATTCATGCAAATCCTGCTTTCTGTGTCTCACATTTATAACTGTTTTGTGGGAGTAGTGTATGGGCCCAGAGTGCTTTCTGACCTTTTTTATTTCTAATCTCTACCCATACTGGGTCTGATTAATTATCTTCAGAGCCAAAACCGTTTCTTACTATAGTTCTTTTATTTTGCTATCTGGCTACTCAGTATTTTTTACAAAATGTGGTGCAACATGGAATAATTGTCTAAACTTTGATATTACAGAAATATCAATTAGATCTAAACTATTTAACTCTGTGTCATTAATTCATCTGTTTTATTGTGAGCGCTTTACACATTCAGATAAGAGCTTTTAACATTTCTAAACTGGTTGCTTGGCTTTATTCAATGTGTAATTAGCATTAAACATTGCCTCTTCTTATTCCATTCTGATTGTCTTTAGCAATTTGCTGCACTGCGGTCTGTAGTTCTGAGGAAGGGTCACTCAACCCAAAACATTAACTCTGATTTCACTCCACAGATGCTGCCACACCTGCTGAGCTTTTTCAGCAATTTCTATTTTTATCCCTCTCTTCAGTCAACGTTTTTCTTTAGACTTCTGAATTTCCGTTTAAATCCTTGTCCAAGCCCTAGTTAAATGATTTATTGGGGCTCCTGATCCCAGTGTTGAGTGCTTAAGCAGAGTCCAGTCTGATGGAATAGATCCCTGACAATAGCAGAATACTGATTCCAATGAGTTGCAAATCTTGTCTACTTGGAACCACATGTTTATTTCTTGAATTTACTTGATCCTATGCCCATTGGTCCTTGCCTCAGATTACAATACAGAGTTTGTTTGTTTAATTTGTGTTTTATAATTAAAACCCATAAATTTATGATTGTGGTTGTATATTCCAAGAGCTTGCATTTAACTTTTACCAGATAACTGTTCTGTGACTTTTTTCTTCAAGAAGAAAGAGAGGGACAAATGTTTTATTTTAACACTGTTCAGTCCCTTGACATTATTTCCTCATTAGATTAAAAAATTGAAGTTGCTGTGGTTCTGTTCGCCGAGCTGGAAGTTTTTGTTGCAAACGTTTTGTCCCCTGGCTAGGTGACATCATCAGTGCTTGGGAGCCTCCTGCGAAGCGCTTCTTTGATGTTTCCTACGGTGTTTATAATATAAACACCGGAGGAAACATCAAAGAAGCGCTTCGCAGGAGGCTCCCAAGCACTGATGATGTAGTCTAGCCAGGGGACGAAACGTTTGCAACAAAAACTTCCAGCTCGGCGAACAGAACCATAGCAACGAGCACCTGAGCTACAAATCTTCTCACAAACTTTGAAAAAATTGAAGTTAATGCTACCATCTCCTGAGTTCCTTTAAATTGGCAAAATGCATGCAGTAAAGGCCGGGTGACTTTTCTTTTAGATTAGATTCCCTACAGTGTGGAAACAGGCCCTTCAGCCCAACAAGTCCACACCGACCCTCTGAAGAGCAGCCCACTCCCCTCTGACTAATGCACCTAACACTATGGGCAATTTAACATGGTCAATTCACCTGACTTGCACGTCTTTGGACTATGGGAGGAAATCCACACAAACGCAGGGCAAATGTGCAAACTCCACACAGACAGTCGCCTGAGGTTGGAATTGAACCTGGGACCCTGGTACTGTGAGGCAGCAATGCTAGCCACCGTGCCACCCCTTGTTCTCTTTTTTTTTTAAACGGAATCCCAGTTACCTGTAACAATTATTTCACAGCCTCCTCCAGCATGTAAAGGCTCACTCTGCAACCATTTGATTGAAAACTAATGGAAAATACTTCATATTAATTTGATATCTTCTAAGTCTGATCAATTGTACCCTTTCTAGCTCTTTCACTCTTGTACACTTGTAAGGGTTACTTTTTGGTCCTTGTTTCTGTCACCTCCCAAGAACTGTTTTGAACTTGCATCATGTATGAGACCTATCACCTATTTCTTTAACTAAGTTCCAATTAAACTGTTAAACTTTCCTCCCTTTTTTGCCGACATGTTTACTGAAATGGGCAGATTTTATTCTTCAGGCACTGTCCATCGAACACTTAAAACAGATCAAATCCACATTATCCCTCAAATTAAAGTCAAGAAATGACTGTTGGACCTTCTGGGTGTCTCTGAAAAAGTAAAGGCAATCACCAACCTGCCATTGTTCACTTCTCAATTCCCCCCTCACCCAGGGGGACTAAACTAGGCTGGCTGTAATTTTAGTCCCATATTTGACCTACCGATTCCACATTGCCTGCATTAGAAAGACAGCTTTATTCCACCTATTGTAAAATGATTGGCCTTCACCCCGACCTCAATCTAACTATTGAATGCACCCCCATCCATGGCTTTGTCACCTTGAGGGTTATCTATTCCATTGCCCTTGGAAGTGCTCTTCTATCTTTTCTACTCATCTCTATTTGAATCCTATTCACCTCTCCTTTGTTGACGAATATTGGAAAGTATTTAGTTAAAGTTTTACTTTAAATCCCTTCCACACTACCTTAATCTTTAAAACTCCTGTTTGATTAAGTTTCTTTTGTCACTTTTTAAAAAATCTTTGGTTTCTTATCCATTCTTCATGCAACATCTTAAGTTTTGTTTCACACTGTGCAAGTCGGATTTTTGTGATTGAGGCTGAAAATTGTAGTACTTTTAAACAGGTGGATATATAATGCTAACGCCAGACTGTATGGGGAGTTCAAATCTCAATTTATACAGTGACTCCATGTATTCACTAAATAATCCATGTGCTTATACTATTTGCTTCTTCTGTTTGCAGATCTGTATCAGCGTTGGATTGATGTTTTATGTTGTGCATAGGGCTCATACTGAATTGGATGCTGCCATTTTGGCTTGCCAGATGGAGTTGAAGTCTTCGCTTATTAAAGGTGGCCATCAAAATGGACCTAACATGACATTCTGCAATAAGAGGACTTCAGCCATGACAAGTGGGGGAATAAATGTTGTATGAATGGAAATGATTATATTCAGGGAACTATAAGTCCATCGATCAGTGCTAACTTTTAGGTCAGTAGAGGTTAAAGACTAATTGTTGGGCAATACTACAGTACAGCTTTGCACAACTGCCTTAATAGTGAACATGTTAATGGTACAGTATCGCACTGGTAGCTGAAATAAGTAAGGCATATTGATGGAGTTTTGTTGCTCATTATAAAGATAGCAAGATGGAAGGACAACTTTTTAAAAAAAAACATTAATAAGGTATTGTTAACTGAATTGCACATGCTAATGGTTGAACCATGTCTATCTGTTGTGAAAGAACACATTCTATAACATTTGCTTTAATCAAACAGTCAATGTTTGATTGTCCTCCCCTCCACTATTGACCTTGTAAATTGGTTACAATCAAAATTGTTCAGAGTTATATATATTTGGAGGCACCTGTATTTTCAAATCTATTACATGTGGCATTATGGTGTATCAAGTAAGATAATATATTTGTTTATGTGAAGGAACTGTTTGATATCAAATGAGTAGACAAAAAAGAACAAAGGGGCTCCCAGCTTTGGAGAATGAAATGCAATGTCACAATCATGGTTTAGAATAAAGGAATTTCACATGTCATCAAACAATCCAAGTCCCTTTTCAAATCTGGTTAAAACCATCTTTAAAACATTAAATGTTAATAGTTTTTCTGATCATAAGCATGAAGTTTATATTAGTGTTTTCATTGTAACCTAATTAAAAGAGTAAGAGTAGTGCACATGGCCCTGTGGCTACCTGTAATATGCACTTTACATATTTTGGTCCTAATCAAAATGATACCGTTTGTAGAATAATGGATGACAACAGAGCATCTCAAAAATAAATGCTCATTGTCTTAGTCTATTGAGGCTGCTTGCTATAATTGCAATTAGTAAAATCTAGGACATTTCCTAAATAAATTATTTTGCACATTAGAATTAGCATAAATACATTTTATGGTCTTAATAGTGATCAATTTGGATCAGGTGACTTTGGAAACATTCAAAATGTGTGAATTTGCTCCTTCTTGTGAAAGCAGTATAAATATATAAGTATCACAATGTGATATATTCCAATCTGGGGTTTCAAGATTTCCTATGTGTTTACAGAATTCAAGTTTAAAACTATTTTGGTTAAAACTAGAATAAAGAACCAGATAAATATGCCACATCTTGCTGATCTTTGTGTCAAGATTATATCAGTTAGAGTTGTTTCTTGTCAAAAATGCTGATGTATTAATGTCTACAGATGTTGCAAATAAGAAGACAGTTTGCAATTATTGAGGTCTGGAGCCTTTTAACAACACAGTGGAATGTTCATTTTTGCAAAGGGATTGAGATAATTTAATCCTGCATTTGAAATCTTAGCTTTTTTCCCAATGGATTGTTAAACTAAGCAGTTAAATGCAGTGGAGTAAACAGAAAATGTTGGGAATTTGTAGCCAGTCAATTATTTGAGTGACCAGTCCATCTTCATCAAAATAGGGCTTTCTTTTTAAAAATATGCCCATACCAGAAATGTTGCATGACACATACATTTTAATCTGTTGACAGGGTGTATAATGATTCATATTGTTTTAACATCCCACATACAAGATAAAAATACTTTAGTTCTATATATTGAATATCACTTAGTTCATGAACTATGATTTAAGAACAACATTTTAAGCAGCATGTTTATATTTAATGTGCTCTTTTGCACAAGAAATGTTGCATGTTTTCTGAGGCATTACTTTGAGTTATCAGTGTAGTGATTTGTTTTGCTGCTCTGATATTTTCATATGTGCTCTCTTTGCCTTGATGGTAATCTGATTATTTTGTATATAGCTTATGAAAATGTTTATGGTGTAACACATCTATTAAACACCATTTGTACTCCTTTTAGCTTTTATAACTTGGAGTTGGCGAACATGCACTTTTAGCCAATGCCAAATGGTCTTGAATTGTTTCCTTTTGCTTGATATGTACAATGATTATATGGCCTATGTACATTCAAACTTGCTTCAAATTTTGTCAGGATAATGGATATTAATTGAGTAGTGGTACTTAAGGCTGAAATAATGAAATGCAGAGATATTGTAAAAAGGTACTTTTTGGAAATAATTGTGAGCAAGTTAGAATGGACGTATAGGAATTATTGCAGTTCTTTTGTTTTGAAAATAGTTTAGATGAGGGAAGAGATTAAAGCACATTTGTTTATGCTGACACTTTATATGTTAGCTGGTTATGGAAACTTGAAAGCATTTACCATACATATATTTTGAAAGTTCTGTTAAAAAATTTATGTATTTTATATCTAAACTGGGTCACCATCAGGGGACATCCTGCTTTTCAATACAATGATTCCTTGAACAGATAAGGTTTAGTTCAAATGAATTTGAGAAAAGCATGTTTCAAAGAATTTCACTTTTTGATTTTTTCCTGTTTGTTCATGAATATCAGTATAGTAAAGTACAACAGATTTTACAAACTGAAAACGGGTATGGAACAGACACATCATCTTTAATTTGGACTTTGCTAATGGTTTTTCATTGTAAATTGTATAAATGAATCACAGCTGTGACTTTGTTCCCTTCTATAAGTAAAAGTTGAGCCAATGTGGAAGGTTATTCAACTTACTCTGCTTTTCGCTTGCAGATATACAATGGTGGATATTTTGTTTAATATCTATAAATTGAATTGCCCTTTATATTTCTTGGAGTACTAGATTTTATAAAATTTGAATTCTGCTTTCATATAATGGTACTCGGCAATAATATGTGTATATATCAGTGGCAGTGTGCAGAAGACTCCAGTGAAGATCTCAGATTATTCTTTGATAAATCTGTAGAAGTGTCATCATGGTTAAATGTTTTATGTGAATCTCATGAATCAAGAATATGGTGTGCGTGAACTTTGTCCATATTGACTGCCGGTGGCAGAATGGAAACTCCAAAAGAAAGTCTATATGAAATTGAAACTATTATATATTCTAAATAAACGAGTACAATTCTAAAATTTGGATTCAGATGACTGCTGGAAACTACCTTTTACTGAGTGGTTTGTCATTTGACTGGCTCAATGGATCACTCTTAAAGTTGCTCCTTCTGTCTGTTTTGTATAGAAACATCTGATGCTTTCCATATAGACACAAATTGATATCATTGTTTACCATAAAGTGCATTTCTTTATTGATGTCATATGACTGAATATTTAATTTAATGTATAATCTGTTTTAATAAAATGACTTCTTAAAGTGAGCTTGTTTGATTCTGGATCATTTTCTGTTAATCATGTTAGCCTTTCAGTTCGGACTTTATTTGGAAAAACAGATTGAAGAATTACATAACATGCTAATTATTGTGGTCATGTTATAACCAGAAGGAGTTTAGATGTATTAACTGATTTTGTACTTCAGATTTTAATGTATCTTTTACATCTAGCAGACACCTGTTTTGAATGGTGCACATTTGGACTAATGGCAGGAAGTTGTTTGTAATGTCATTAGTAAAATAGTGTGCTGAGCCTTTCTTGTTTACACTGTGGTACTCCTAGATATTTGGCAAAATGGTGTAAAATATCTGCAGCCTATGTGCTGGAAATGAGCACCTTATTCAAAGATGTGGAGAAAGTCATTAGGGAAATTATACTTCTCATGTCTCAATTTGAAATCAAAAATATTTTGCTTTTTAGTTTAAATTTGGGTCAAGTAACTTGATGAACAGGGTAAAATAACTGATAATTGCTCTGTTTTCTAGAGTGTAATAGGACATGATCCCTGAACAGAGAAAATTTGAATTTGTACAAAAGTTGTGTTCTGAGGAAAACCCATTTAACACATGAATTATTTTCAAAGTGTAATTGTTTTGGAGGTAAACCTGGCACAGTTTGTACAAAATTAATAGACAATGTGCCCTATTAAATCTTTTTGTGGGTGTTGATTTGTGAATGCATGTTGAAATAATGCAACAGGAACTTCTACATCCACCTAAATGAATAGGCATGGTTTCAGTTGTAAAATGTGAAGTAAAAAAAAAGCTGTACCTATACAGAGGTTGTGCTTAAGTTAGAATGAGAATTGAGCAATGACCTCTGACTCCAAGAAAGTGCTGTTAAAGCACGTCTTGATGGAAACTTGTCTAATAGGTCTAAATTTTGTGATCTCTGCATATTAAGTCAGTTAATTATATTGTAACCTACATCTGATTTTGTACAAAGACCACAAGCTGTAGGAGCAGAGGTAGGGCATTCAATCTATCAAGTCCATTCAGTATGAGCATGACTGATCTGGTATACTTCGACTCTTATTTTCCTGCCAGTTCCCATAACCCTTAATTCCCTTACTGATTTAAAATCTTTCTGCCTCAGCCTTTAATAAAAGTAACAATGCAGCTTCGACAGCCCTCTGCAGTATTGAATTTTGCAGATTCACTACCTTCTGAGAGAAGAACTTCCTTCTCATCTCTATTTTAACTAATGGAACCCCTTCTGAGTTTATGCCCTCTGGTTCTGGACTCTCCCAGAAGTAGAAGCGATCTCTCTAGTTAACCTGTCAAGTCCCTGCAGAATCTTGTATTTCAAGAAGGTTGCCTCTCATTCTTATAAATTCTGAAAAGTACAGGCCCAACACACTTAACCTCTCCTCATAAGACTATCCTTCCATACTTGTATTAGTCTATTGGACTTTTCTGGACTGTTTCCAATGACATTATATTTTCTTCTTGGATAAGAGACCCAAACCTGTTCAGTGTTCCAGCTTTGCTCTGATTAGTGCTTTGTATAGTTTTAGCAAAACCTCCCTGCTTTTATACTGCATTTCCTTTCAAACAAAGCCCAATGTTCTGTTTGTCTTCCCGATAACCCACTAAACTTGATAATGCTATTTGTTAATCATGCGTGAAGATTCTCAAATTGCTCTGTTTTTTGTGGCTTTCTACCGTCTTTCTCTATTCAAATAATAGTCAAAATCTTTATACTTCCTGCCAAAGTGTGTAATTGCACATTTTCCCACAATAAATCAGTTTAAGTTTTACTCACATTTAACCTGTCTACATCCCTTGCAGACTATTGTCATACTGCTAGTACATCTACTATATCCTTAGCTATTTTAAAATTATAAGGTGCAGCCCATCGCATCCAGGGGACCTCTGACTTCAGCCCCATTTTCTTTCCTCCAGTGACAGTTATTGTATTGCTTCCTCTATTTAGCTCTTGATTATTTAGTGATTTAATTATTTAATGAGAACCACTAGTAACCAATATAGCATTGGCTTAAAATATTGGAAAGGCCGTAAGATATCCTTTAATAATTTTGTTAGCATTTTCTAAATTCAAAGTAGTTGTATTGAATAACAAAATTTAGTTTGAACTTGAAAGCCCCTTTTTAGTTAGGAGTAGATTACCAACGCAGTCAAACTTGGCAGGTATGAAAACTTTTAGATCTCTGAAGGAACTTCATCAGCTGTAGATTGGGTAGTTTTCAAAGCAAAAAAAATATCTCCAGGTATAATTTATCTACAAACATACTAGGAACAACTTTTTAAAAAGTTTGTCAATATCAGCACATAAATCAGGAATATTGTCATCTAGAAGTGGGCTGGCAAGGATTTAAGTCATGACTACAATTGTTATTTATTGTCAGAATTGATTCCAAATTTGTGAATTTATTATTTTATGAATAATGCATAATAGAATACCAAAGATGATTATAGCATGATTATTCTTTGAATGCACACACAATTTTTAAATTCACATTTAAAAAAAATGCTATTCAATCAAATGGATTTGAAGAAAACTCTACTCACTGCAGTTCTTTCTGTTAAAATGGTTTTGTTTCAAGTTGATTTAAAGAGATTCGACTGATCTGCATAACAAGTTGGTGGTTTTAATTGATAAATTGTAAAACAAAATCTGTTTCACTGGTTGATAAATCAAAGAGTAAAAGCATAAATTTAAAATCACTGAAACATTTTCTTTTTTGTGAATTTGTCAACACTGCTTCTGCATGGTAAATGAAGATCACATTCCCATTTGAAAACATGGTATGTTATGGTCCTGACCTGAATCTTTGATGTTAAAATCTATTGGCTACCCCATGTTTACGGACAGAATGTCATCTCTTTCCTATTGATGTCTCAACTGATCAGCATCTGTTTCCATTTCTGGGGATAGGTTGGCCACTGATATACATAAGCACTGACTCCCACAGTTGCCTGCTCTCACTGAGATCCACACTCAATGATATGCACCACCACATGCATAGTATTGGCCTCTGTTCATCATTATCACCTCACCCTATCTCGGAGCTGTCCTATACTCCCAATGCACTTCATTCTCTGGTTGATATTCTAACTAGAAACTTTTTCTTTCAGGCATTAAGGAATGCAAGCTGCAATAAACACCACTCTGGAATCTCCCCTTCCCTCTGTTTCTATCCTTCTCCTTAATCCCACTTAGAGTAATTGAAATATACAGCACAGTAACAGAATTTTCGGTCCAACTTGTCCATGCTGACCAGATATCTTAAGTTAATCTCGTCCCATTTGTAGCACTTGGCCCAAATCCCTCTAAACCCTTCTAATTCATATACCCATCTAGATACCTTTTAAATGTAATTAAACCAGCCTCCACCACTACTTCTGGCAGCTCATTCCATACATGCACCACCCTCTATGTCAAAAAGCTGCCCCTTCAGTCCCTTTTAACTCTTTTTCCTCTCACTTTAAATCTATGCCCTCTAGTTTGGGACTTCCCCACCCCAGGGGAAAAAACCTTGGCTATCCATGCCCCTGGTCATTTTATAAACCTCCCACTAACCTGACTTTTTGCCAGGTGTTGACTAGCTCTTCTGACATTCTGCTCTCTGATGTTGAATATTCTATACTCAGCAAAGATCTTGGTTTTATTGCCCTGTCCTCCACCTCAATGAACTTTGGGCATGACATCATATTGAACTCCTCATCTGTCACCTCCACCTTTGTGCCTATTTCTTTATATAGGAGTCCTCTCCCCATCCCTTTACCTGTTCTGCTTTCTCCCCAAAGATGCCAGAGGTGCAGTTTTGTCAGCAATTTCTGTTTTTGTGTAAAATATTGGTTAAGTCACAGTGTAGTTTTGGAATCCATCTTATGGGAAAAATGTGATTTCACTGGAAAGGGTGCAGAATAGATTTTTCAGGATATGGCCTGAGCTGAAAAGTTTTAGCTATAAAGAGAGATGGGATAGATTAGGCTTGTTTTCTTATGAGCAGAGGAAACTGAAGGGAAAATGTTTAAGATGCAGAAAATTGAGGGCGCATAGGCAAGAGAGATAGGAAGAAACATTTCCCCTTGGTGGACGGAACAGGGCATAGACTTAAGTAAGCAGCAGGAAGTTTCGAGGGGATGTGAGGAGTTTTTTATCCAGCAAATCTGGAATCCACTGCCTGTAAGTATGGGTAGAGGCTCAACCCAATTTTAAGAACTATTTAGATATACACTTGCAATGCCTAGCGTTGGGCCAAATGTTCGAAAATGGGATTGGAATAGTTGGACGGTTGTTTTTGACAAGTGCAAACTTGATATGCCAAAGGGCCTTTTTCTGTGCTATGGACCTATAAAGTACTGTGATTGGTAACCACTCATCATTGCATTTGTAAAACTATTTAATGCTTTAGTTTCTTAGAATGACAAGATATTGGGAATTGAGTTCAAAATTATCAGAGATTCTAAATTGACACTATTTCTCAAATTAAAATTTCTAGCACTTCACATACAACAATAATGTTGGGATGTCATGTAGAGTTTGGACAGGACATTGGTGAGGTGTCTTCTGGAGTGCTGTGTGCAGTTCTGGTCACCCTATGATAGGAAGGATATTAATGAACTGGAGAAGGTTCAGAAAAGATTTACCAAGATGTTGCTGGGAATGGAGGTTTTGAGTTCTAAAAATAGGCTGGGACTTTTTCCACTAGAGCATAAGAAGTTGAGGCGTCACCTTTAGAGGTTAATAAAGTCATGAGGGGCATAGAGAAGGTGAATAGCAAAGGGCTTTTCCATAACGTGGGTGATTTTTAAAATTAGGGTGCATATTTTTAGGGTGAGAGGAGAAAGATTTAAAGACACAAGGGACAACGTTTTTTAGTGGTTAGTGTGCGGAATGAACTGAGGGGTCGTGATGGATGCAGGTACAGTTACAATCTTTAAAAGCCATTTGGGTTGGTTCATGAATAGGAAAGGTTTGGAGGGATATGGGCCAAATGCAGGTAGAAGGGACTAGTTTGGGAACATAGGTTGATGGGCAGAAGGGTCTGTTTCCATGCTGTGTGAAGCTAGTTCTGTCCTGCAGTCAGCTGTGGAAATGCTGTATATGTATTATGGAGCCATAAATTAATATCTTTATTTAGACCGGCATAGATGCTATAGGGAAGATTAGGGATAACATTACAGCTGTACTTTGGGGGGGATATTTCTGGGAATATATCCAGGGAAATTATTTGAGTGGAATTAAGAAATAAGAAAAGGATGATCACCTTAGTGGAATTGTATACTGTATATAGTCAGTGGGAAATTGAGGAAAAAATTTGTAAGGAGAGCTCAGTTATTTGGCATGTTAAAATCCCTTACCATAACCACCCTATTATTCTTACAAACATTGACTAGGACTGCCATAGTGTTAAAGGTTTAGATGGAGATGAATTTAAGTGTGTACAAGGAAATTTTATGATTCAGTATGTGGACATACCTACTAGTGAAAGTGCAAAGCTTGACTTACTCTTAGGAACTAAGGCAGAACAAGTGACTGAGGTGTCAGTGGGGGAGCATTTTGTGGCCAGTGACCATAATTCTTAGTTTTAAAATAGTGATGGAAAAGGATAGACTGGATCTAAAGGTTAAAGTACTAAATTGGAGGAAGGCCAATTCTAACAATATTAGGCAAGAGCTTTCAAAAAATGATAGGGGGTGGATGTTTGGAGGTAAAGGGAAAGCCGGAAAATGGGAAGCCTTCGCAAATGAGATAATGAGATTCCAGAGAAAGTATGGTTCTGAAAGGGTGAAAGGCAAGGCTGGCAGGTTTTGGAAATGCTGGATGACTAGAGAATTTGAGGTTTTGGTCAAGAAAAAGAAGGAAGTGTATGTCAGGTACAGACAGCAGAGATCAAGTGAATCCTAAGAAGTGTATAAAGGCAGTAGGAGAATAAGTAAAAGGGAAATCAGGAGGGCAGAAAGGGGACATGATATAGCTTTGGCAAATAGGGTTAAAGAGAATCCAAAGGGATTTTATAAATACATTAAGGGTATCTAGGAAGAGAATAAGGCCCCTCAAAGATGAGCAACCAGTTGTGGTGAGAGTTGATGGAGATGAGGCAATAGCAAGAGGTAGTGCAGCCAGTGGGAAGGAATTTCCTGGGAAAGAACCAAGGGATCGGTTAAAATGTGTTTGCTTTAATGCAAGGAGTATCAGGAATAAGTGATGAGCTTAGAACATAGATCAGTACCTGGTGCTATGATGTCGTGGCCATAACAGAGACCTGGGTTTCTCAGGCAGGAATGATTGCTGGATGTTCCAGGGTTTAGAACATTTAAAAAGAATAGGAAGAGGGGAAAAAGAGAAGGGGGTGTAGCACTGCTAATCAGAGAGGGTATCGCAGCTACAGAAGCTTCCACTGTCGAGGAGGGTCTGCCTACTGAGTCAGTATGGGTGGAAATTAGGAACAGTAAGGGACCAGTCACCTCATTAGGGGTTTACTACAGGCCCCCCAATAGCAGCAGGGAGATTGAAGAAAGCATAGGTCGGCAGATTTTGGAAAAGTGTGAATGTAGCAGGGTTGTTATAATGGGTGACTTTAACTTTCCCAATATTGATTGGAACCTCCTTCAAGCAGATGGTTTGGAAGGAGCTGACTATGTAAGGTGTGTTCAGGAGGGTTTCCTAACTCAGTGCATTGACAGGCCGTCGAGGGGAGAGGCCATTTTGGATTTGGTGCTCAGCAATGAGCTGGGGCAGGTGTCAGATTTTGCGGTGGGAGAGCGTTTTGGTGATAGTGACCGCAACTGCCTCACATTCTACATAGCTATGGAGAAGGAGAGAAGCAGGCACAATGGGAGGATATTTAATTGGGGAAAAGGAAACTATGATGCTATCAGACGTGAGTTAGGAAGCATGGACTGGGAGCAATTGCTCCATGGAAAGGGCACTATACACTTGTGGAGACTAAGGAACAGTTGTTGCAAGTGATGCATAAATGTGTTCCTCTCAGACAGGCAAGAAGGGGTAAGATAAAGGAACCTTGGATGACGAGAGTGGAGGAGCTTCTCGTCAAAAGAAAGAAGGCAGCTTATGTAAGGTGGAGGAAGCAAGGGTCTTGCTCAGCTCTAGAGGATTACATGCAGGCGAGGAAAGAGCTCAAAAATGGTCTGAGGAGAGCCAGAAGGGGGCAGGAAAAAGACTTGGCAGGAAGTATTAGGGAAAATCCAAAGGCATTTTACACGTATGTGAGGAATAAGAGAATGATCAAAGAAAGAGTAGGGCCGATCAGGGATAGCANNNGAGTCGTACCTGAGGACTGGAGGGAGGCAAATGTAATTCCTCTCTTCAAGAAAGGAAATAGGGAAATCCCTAGCAATTACAGACCAATCAGTCCCACATCTGTCGTCTGCAAGGTGTTAGAAAGGATTCTGAGAGATAGGATTTATGACCATCTGGAAGAGCATGGCTTGATTAAATGCAGTCAGCATGGCTTTGTGAGGGGAAAATCATGCCTCACAAACCTTTTTGAGTTATTTGAGGATGTTACTAGACAGGTTGATGAGGGTCGAGTGATGTATATGGACTTCAGCAAGGCATTTGATAAGGTTCCCCATGGTAGGCTAGTTCAGAAGGTCAGGAGGAATGGGATACAGGGAAATTTAGCTGTCTGGATACAGAATTGGCTGGTCGACAGAAGACAGCGAGTGGTAGTGGAAGGAAAGTATTCTGCCTGGAAGTCTGTGGTGAGTGGTGTTCCACAGGACCTCTACTTGGGCCTCTACAGGTTCTTGGGCCTCTACTCTTTGTAATTTTTATTAATTACTTGGATGAGGAGATTGAAAGATGGGTTAGCAAGTTTGCAGACGGCACAAAGGTTGGAGGTGTCGTTGACAGTATAGAGGACTGTTGTAGGCTGCAGCGTGACATTGACAGGATGCAGAGATGGGCTGAGAGGTGGCAGATGGAGTTCAACCTGGATAAATGCGAAGTGATGCATTTTGGAAGGTCGAACTTGAAAGTTGAGTACAGGATTAAAGACAGGATTCTTGGCAGTGTGGAGGAACAGTGGGATCTTGGTGTGCAGGTACATAGATCCCTTAAAATTGCCACCCAAGTGGACAGGGTTGTTAAGAAAGCATATGGTGTTTTGGCTTTCATTAACAGGGGGATTGAGTTTAAGAGCTGTGAGATCTTGTTGCAGATCTATAAAACTTTGGTTAGACCGCAGTTGGAATACTGTGTCCAGTTCTGTTTGCCCTATTATAGGAAAGATGTGGATGCTTTGGAGAGGGTTCAGAGGAGGTTTACCAGGGTGCTGCCTGGAATGGATGGCTTATCTTACGAAGAGAGGTTGACTGAGCTTGGACTTCCTTCATTGGAAAAAAGAAGGAAGAGAGGGGACCTAACTGAGGTGTACAAGATAATGAGAGGCATAGATAGAGTTGATAGCCAGAGACTTTTTCCCAGGGCAGAAATTGTTAACACGAGGGGTCACAGTTTTAAGCTGTTTGGCGGAAAGTATAGAGGGGATATCAGAGGCGGGTTCTTTGCGCAGAGAGTTATGAGAGCATGGAATGCATTGCCAGCAGCAGCTGTGGAAGCAAGGTCATTGGGGATATTTAAGAGACTGCTGGACATGCATATGGTCACAGAAATTTGAGGGTTCGTACATTAGGTTTACCTTATATGAGGATCAATGGTCGGCACAACATCGTGGACTGAAGGGCCTGTTCTGTGGTGTACTGTTCTATGTTCTATCCCCACCTAATCTAGTCCCATCTGCCAGTACTTGGCCCATATCCCTCCAAACCCTTCCTATTCATACACCCATTCAGATGCCTTCTAAAAGTTATAATTGTTCTAGCCTCCACCACTTCCTCTGGCAGCTCATTCCATACAAGTACCACCCGCTGTGTAAAAAAAGTTGTCCCTTAGGTCTCTTTTATATATCTTTTTACTTTCACCATAAACTTATGCCCTCTAGTTCTGGACTCCCCACCCCAGAGAACAGACTTTGTCTATTTATCCTATCCATGCCCCTCATGATTTTATAAACCTTGATAATGTCACCTCTCAGCCTCCGAAGCTCTGGGGAAAACAGCCCTCGCCTATTCAACATCTCTTTATAGCTCAAATCCTCCAACCATGGCAACATCCTTAAAATCTTTTCTGAACATCTTTCCAATAGGAAAGAGAGCAGAATTACACACAATATTCCAACAGTGGCCTAACCAATGTCCTGTACAGCCGCAACATGACCTCCCAACTCCTGTACTCGATACTCTGGCCATTAAAAGAAAGCATAACAAATGTCCTCTTCACTATCCTATCTAACTGCGACTCTACTTTCAAGGAGCGATGAACCTGCACTCCAAGGTCCCTTTGTTCAGCAACACTCCCTAGGACCTTACCATTAAGTGTATAAGTCGTGCTAAGATTTGCTTTCCCAAAACGCAGCACCTCACACTTATCTAAATTAAACTCCATCTGCCACTCCTCAGCCCATTGGCCTTTCTGATCAAGATCCCATTGTAGTCCCATTGTAGGTAACATTTGCTGTCCAGTACATGTCCAATTTTGGTGTCATCTGCAAATTTACTAACTATACCTCCAAATCCATTATATATAAATGACGAAAAGTGATGGACACAGCACCAATCCTTGTGGTGGTCACAGGCCTCCAGTCTGAAAAACAATCCTCCACCACCACCTTCTGTCTTCTACCTTTGAGCCAGTTCTGTATCCAAATGGCTAGTTCTCCCTGTATTCCATGAGATCTAACCTTGCTAACCAGTCTCCCATGGGAAACCTTGTCAAATGCCTTACTGAAGTCCATACAGATCACATCTACTGCTCTGCCCTCATGAATCCTCTTTGATACTCCTTCTAAAAGGTAAAGAATGTTACCTCCGAACACAATGGGATTGTGATCAGATGGACCAATGGACTGAGGCATGGCAGATGGACATTAGATAAATGTGAGGTGCTGCATTTTGGAAAGGCAAATCAGGCAGGACATGTACACTTAATGGTAAGTTTTGGGGAGTGTTGCTTGGAGTGCAGGTTTATAGTTCCTTGAAAGTGGAATCGCAGTTAAATAGGATAATGGAGGTGTTTGGTATGCTTTCCTTTATTGGTCAGAGTATTGAGTATAGGAGTTAGGAGGTCATGTTGCGGCTGTACAGGACATTGGTTAGGTCACTTTTTGAATATTGTGTGCAATTCTGGTCTCCCTCCTATAGCATGGATGTTGTGAAATTTGAATGGGTTCAGAAAAGATTTACAAGGTCTTTGCCAGGGTTGGAGGGTTTGAGCTATAGGGAGCAGCTGAGTCAGCTTGGCCTGTTTTCTGTGAAGCATCAGAGTCTGAGGGGTGACCTTTTATAGAGGTTTATAAAATCATGGACAGGGTAAATAGACAAGGTCTTTACCCTGATATGAGGGAATCCAGAACTAAAGGGCAAAAGTTTAGGGTGAAGGGGGAAAGATGTGAAACGGACACAAGGGGCAATGTTTTCACACACAGGGTGGTGCGTGCATAGAATGAGCTGCCAAAAGAAGTGGTGGAGGCTGGTACAATTATAACATTTAAAAGGCGTCTGCATGGGAATATGGGCCAACTGCTGGCAAATGGGACTAGATTAATTTAGGATATCTAGTTAGCATGGACGAGTTGAACTGAAGGGTCTGTTTTCATGCTGTACATCTCTCTGACTCAAAGTGAATAAAGAAAAAAATTTAAAACTTGGTTTGTGTCATGGTGCACATCCCCTTGAACTTTGAGTATGGTGCACCATAAAACTGAGAATTTCTATAAAACGTGGTGGCTCATTTTGGACTACCTGGGTACAGATTTGTCCACCATACTCATAAGAGCTTTTATATGGATTTGGTGATTCTATATAATGAATCTGATATCCAGAGGGTGATCCTATGTAATGAATATGTATAAATGTGTGCACTCAATAATTGAGGGCTATTTCTTTGCTTTGCTAAGCGGTTATTATCATTATTATTATTGTTAAGATTTGCCTCATACCTTAGTTATTAGTTATTATTTATTTAGTAATTAGTGTGTTTGTTTTTGGCATTGGTTTGAATTGTTCGGTTTGTATTTGTCGCTATGTTCAAAAGAAGAATTTTCCTTATTTTTAATAGAAATATATTTTTTAAAATTGATTTGCATGATCTATATGCAGATTAAAGCAACCCATAATTACAGATGTTCCTTTATTGCATGAGTGTCTAATGTCCTGTTTAATGCCATTCTGAACATTACTAATATAGTTTGAAGGTCTATATGCAACCCCAATAGTTTCTATGAGGAAACATGTTTTCTGTCAATGGGTTGAAAGTGTTTACAATTCCTGTCCTCAAATGACTGGATGCAGAATCTCTAAATATTTTTAAGGCAGAGGTATATAGATTCTTGATGATAACTAAGATGAAAAGTAGGGATTCTATAATTAACAGGCGTATGCAAGAATGTAGAATTGAGGTTGAAATCAGATCAGCCATGATGTTAGTGAATGGTAGAGCAGGCTCAAAGAACTAAATGACCCACTCTTGTTCCTTGTTTATATGTTTATATTGCTGGTTTTTGATATCAGTACCAATGGATGAAAATCTGGATATAGTGAATGATCATAGTGGCAGGACTGTGACTGGAAAGGATCACAGTGGCTTCTCTGTCCATGGCAAGTATTTTTATTGATTGCCTGTACACTGCATGCTGTTCTTTATTGTCCCAATGCATGTTACTAGCAGTCTTTAACATGCTCAATGGCTCCCTGGTGAGTGTACGTCATTGACCAAGACTTCCATTTTTCCCACATACCTGCTAGCCTGCTATTAATTGACTGGTCAGTACTTAGTCTCGGTCTTGTGGTTCTACTGTGATTACATAACTGCGAGCCCACTAATGTCATCCCAATAGCTGCTTCTCATTTGTCCCAGTACGTTTTCTTTTCTTCCTAAACCCACACTCAAGAGCTTGCTACAGAAACTATTTGCATTTTGTTACGTATTCTGTTCATCACAGTGAAGTTTCTGTTTTAACAGCAGTGTGCTGAGGACCGCAGAATCAGTCATTTTGCCCTAAGAAGCCATTCATGTTGAAACATAAAATAGGAGAACGAGAATGCCATCCAGCTCTTCAAGGATCGATTTCTTCTTGGGGACAGAATGAAACTTTACTGCAGAGGGCTGTTCAGGCTGAGTCATTAAGTGTGTTGAAGGCTGAGGTATTGTCAGCGAAAACCGTTGTCAACTTCTTGCACTTAACCTGGACACCTTTCTGTGGTTGTCAAGCAACTAGAATATTTTCAGACAAGTAAGACATTAAATGAAAGTTTTTTGAGGAATTTGTATGTCAGACTGAGTCAGATTTCCTACTCTTTAGTTGTACCAAAGTTATATCATAGAATCCCTGCAGTGTTGAAGCAGGCCATTCGGCCCATCGGGTCCATAGCGACCCTTCAAAGGGCATCCAACCCAGACTCACCCCTACCCTATCCCTGAAATCCTATCTTTTCCAAGCCTATGGGCAATTTAGCATGGCCAATCCATCAAATCTGCACATCTTTGGACTGTGAGAGGAAACCAGATCACACAGAGGAAACTCACTCAGACACACTGAGAATGTGCAAACTCCACATAGACAGTCACCTGAGGCTGGAATCAAACATGGCTTCCTGGAAATGTGAAGCAACAATGCTAGCTACTGTGTTGCCCTGTGGAATTTAAATTAACTTCCCGCTTACTCCAACAAAAGAGAATTTAACCACTCTCCTTTGATATTCAATGACATTACTATTGGTGGTTCCTCCCATGATCAAACTCCTGGGGGTTACCATTGAGCAGTAAATGAATTGGACTAGCCATATAATTACTCTGGCGACAAAAGCAAGTCAGAGGCTAGGAATCTTGTAGTCAGTAACTCCTGACTTCCCAAGCCCTGTCCACCAGGTCGGCGGTGAGATGGAATGCTCTCCATCTGTCTGGTTTAGTGCAGCTCCACCAACAGTCAAGAAGTTTAACCATCCAAGACAAAGTTGCCTACTTGATTAGCACTCAAACATTCACTGTCTCCACCACTGATGCACGGTAGCAGATGTGTGTACCATCTACAAGATGCACTGCAATAATTCACAAGACTCCTTTGACAGCTACCATCCAGAAGGGCAAACTCAGCACTGCTACTTGCATGTTCCCATCCACGCACTATCCTGAGTTGGAAATATATCACCCTTCTTTCAGAGTTGCTGGGTCAAAGTCCTGGAACTCCCTCCCCAGTGACACTATGGGTTTACCTCCACTAAACAGATTGCAGCAATTCAAAAACACAGCTGACCACGCCTTCTCAGCAACAGGGATAGGAAATGAATGCTAGCCCAGCCAGCAACACCCAGTACACATTAAATTTTTTTTTTAAAAAACATGAATTTATGATACTCTCCAAATTAACAATGTATCTTTCTAACATAACTGAAGTAAAACTAATATTCAGAAAATTCAGGATTTGGCATGTGTCAGCTGCATATGTAGCTACAACCTGATATAGAATTATTGGTTAATAACTTATTGTGGCAAAGGAATCCAAAGATTAAAATATCAAAATAATATCTTCAATTAATACTCGCACATGATCTGGAACCGTTTTAGTCTTCATCTATGACTCAGACAGTGCTAAACCAAATACTACAGCAGATGGCAGTATGTTCCAATGGTTCCTTCGGTCATCAGGGTAGCCTGCATTATTTTCATGAGGCTTTCGGATCAGAATTTATTGGACTTGGTGAATTGCAAAGTTCCACAAGTTTCTGAACAAATTCCACTGCTCCACCCCTAGCTTCACAGAAAGGACTTGTCATGCTTAACGTCAATGTAATTTTCATGAAGTTGCAGTCTTTCCACAGTGTCCATTAAACACACACTAAGGTAAGTCTAGCAATTAACATGACATGTCAATTACTAGTAACTAGCAATTAGTAACATTTGCTCAGAAAGTGGGCATTTTTAGGTGTGGATTCTCATTTTTGAAATTGTGAATTCAAATTATATTTAGCTCAAATTTTAAATGTTACATTTTTCTATGTATTTATTCTTTCTATTGCTTTTCTGACCCTCCTTCTATTAAATGAATCTTTTTTTTCCCCACTTTCAGTGCCTGATTTGATATTGAATTGACCTCTCTAATTCGTTGTCTTCTGTCTTCCTCTGTTTATTTCTCAGTGCTGAAAGTTCATTGGGTGAGCAGATGTAGTGTTTGCCACATTATTGACCAAGATGTCAGAGGCTTGTTTCATGCACTGAGTCTGCTTTTCTCAGCTCTCACATTTGAGCAATACTTTGGGATTTAAAAACTGCATGATCAAGTTTATTTACAAGTAGTTCTATGGAACTTTATGAGAACAGAATTTTACATTCTGGGAAAAATTTCCTCTGTGTCCTATTTGAAGAAATGTCATACAAACTGTTCCGTATTGAGTAAATTCACCAATGCAGCATTATTAGCAGGGCTTGAAATGGGCACAGATTAAAATTGGGTTGCAAGATCGAATCTACTTAAACATCAGGGATAGTGGGGATGTGGTGGTCATTACAGTGGGCTAGCAAACTAGAGACCCAGTCCAACGCTTTGGAGATATGGCTTCAAACTCTGTCATAGCAACTGTTGGAATTGAAATGCAATTCGTAAATCTAGAATTGAAAGCTAGTCTCAGCAGTTCATATCCAAATGCAGCAAGGCCTGGACAATGTCCATTTTGGACTGACAAGTGGCAAGTAACATTTGTGCCACGCAAGCACCAGGTAATGGCCATCTCTAACAAGCAAGAATCTAATTAACACTCTTGACATTTAATGGTGTTTCCATAACTGAATTGCCCACCATCAACATCCTGGGACTATTAATTGATCAGAAACTGAACTGGACTGGCCATATAAATATAATGGTTACAAAAGCAGATCAGGGGTTAGGAATGTCAGAATGAGTAATCCATCTCCTGACTCCCCAAAGCCTGTCCACCAGCTACAAGTCATAAGCTGTAAGTATGATGGAATACCCACTTGCCTGGAGAGTGTAGTTCCAAAAACATTCAAGAAAATTGAACCATGCACGTGGCATGCAATGATTCAGCTATGAAGAGAGACAAGATAAGCTGAATTTGTTTTCCTTAGAGTAGACAAAGCTGAACAAGTTCTAATTGAGATGTACAAAGTTATGAGAGGCATTGATTGGAATAAATGTTTCCCCTTATTAGAGGTCAGTAACTAAGGGGCACAGTTTTAAGATTAAGGAGCAGGAGGTTTAGAGAAACCTCCATCCAGAGTGTGGAAGGTATCTGGAACTCATTGCCTAAACATGTGGTGGTGTCAGGAACCTTCAAGACATTGAAGAACTATTTAGATAAGGCTACGGGCAAAGCGTTGGAAAATTGGGTTAGAGTAGATGGATCCTTGGGTCTTTTTCCATGCAGTAAAACCTCTATGCCTCTATAACTAGGGATGGGCAATAAATTTTGGCTTAGGTCAGTGACATTCACATCCAATGAATGAATGGATATGGCTCAGTGGTTAGCACTGCTGCCTCGTAGTGCCAGGTTCCAGGATCCACGTTCAATTCCAGCCTCGGTTGACAGTCTGTGTTGAGTTTGCACATTCTGCCCATATCTGCATGTATTTTCTCTGGTTTCCTCCCACAGTCCAAAGATGTGCAGGTTAGGTGAACTGGCCATGCTAAATCACCCATGGTGTTCAGAGATATGTAGGTTAGGTGCATTAGTCAGGGGTAAAATGTAGAGTAATAGGGTAGGGGAATGGGTCTGAGTGGGATACTCTTTAGAGGGTTAGTGTCGACTTGTTGGGCCGAATGGCCTGTTTCCACACTGTAGGGATTCTATGAAAACAAAAAGCAATGCTGACCATTTAACCATTATTAATTGTCATAAAATCCCATCTGGTTCACTAATACTGTATACTCAAGGTAAGGAAACCTACTTTCATTACCCAGTCTGAACTGAATATGATTCCAGATCCAGAGGAATGTAGTTGACTGCTATCTAAAATAACTCAGCAAGTTACTCGGTTCAACTTAGAGATGGCATACAATGCCCACAACCCAAGAAGGAATTTTAACAATAATCACGTGTTATTTTTTCAAAAGCAATGAAGAAAGATAAAAAGATCAAATCAGTAACTAAATAACTACAGAAATTGTGTTTACTCTTTTTCAAGAAATTTTGATGGTACACAATAGCAAAGCACCATTGATCATTGTACAGTAGAGGGCAGCTTTTGACTAGTTTGATGGTCACTAGCTGTCCGATTTGGATGACAGAACTTGTTAAATATTGATATTTTATGGAAATAAGATTAGTTTCGAAAATAGGATGGGCTGCATTAAATTTAAAAGTTAGTGTTATCACAGAAAAAACATTGATTTTACAAAAATATTCAACAGATCTCATGAAAGGATTATTTTGGAAAATTCCATCTTTCTGTGTGTTTTCAGGATAAGTTCAGATAAAATAACTCTGAAATGTGTTAATGTTTGGATCAATTTGTTGAAACAATCAATGTGTTGCTTTTAATTAATGTACCACCAGTACCATTTGGCCTATCTATTTCCACTAAGCCCAACTGTTTCACTATTAAATCTATAATGTCTGCCTTCATTTTGTTGCTGTGACAACTTTATTTCCAGCCTGCTGGCTAACTCTGCCAGTTTAGCTTTTGTTGTACCCCAGAATCGTATCAGGGAACTTCTTGCACTTTCAAAAAATCTTTAATCATTTCCAGTGCTAATTTAAATCTATGTACAGACTAGATGCCCAATTACTCACTTTAAATATCAAAATCCATTTCTGGACCTACATTGTTTGCATTCTAAGATCCAGTACTCGAGCCCCTAACTATGTTACGAGAAAAAGTCAGACATCTGAATCAAATCAGCTTCCCTATCTCTGTATTCACAACACAGTAAAATTAAAACCATCAAAGACTCTCAAAATTAACCCCAATGGTCCATAGGCAGACCTTTTGAAGAACAGGTCTAGATTTTGGAAATAATCAATACTAGACACTAGTCTTTAAATAAAAGACTTAACAATTTATTAATAATGCAGCAACTTTAGCATAGCAAAGTTGACCAATAAACTAATCTAGTTAATGTTTATAATTTAAACCCCTGCTCTGTAATTCCAGCCCTCACTCTCACACAAAGACAGAGAGACAAACATAGTTAAGGGATAAATCAGAAGAGAAAAAAAGAGATCCAACCAGACAGTTCACTTAAGTAATCTTCATAATCTGTAACATCAGAACATAGGATTATATTTTGCTTGGTTTCTGATAACACCGATGCATGCAGATAGCTTTTGCTAGAAATATTTGTTTAATTCTTATAGCTGAGATTCTCCAACTTTCAGTCAGATGATAATGAGAGGACAACCAGGTTGTAATCACAACACAGTCCTGTAGCTTCTGTAAACACAACACTTTTGATCAAAACACAGTCCAAAAACCATTTCAAACTCAGGCTCTCCCTGCTAGATTGACCGTTACTTCACAAGGTCCCAGTCTTTATTCAACATCTGGCATATGACTGAGCATAAGGCCTCACTGGCATCAAAGCATTTATAGAGTACTTAACAAGAAATAATCTGCAACTAACTTTCAGGCCTGACCTTAAATACAAATAATAGCCTCTTATTTTTTTTTTAAACATTGTTCATTGTCCACAGCTCCAGTCCAAAATTGATTAAAAACGGTAAAAATAATGAAAGTCAGTGAGGGTTCCAGCATTTGTCTACTGAACATTGCTTGTCCTGTTCGACATGCAAGCAGTTTTGTATTGTATCTTCAACAGCTTGGCACCTGATTTTTAATTATATTTGGTGCTGCTCCTGGCGTACCCTCCTACACTCTTCATTGAACCGAGTTAGTCCCCTGACTTGGTAGTAATGATCGAGTGAAATATATAAGAAACCATGATGTTACAGATTATGTTTTAATACAATTCTGATGTTGCTGTTGACCCACAGAGATTTATGGATGCCTTGTTTTGAATTTGTTCATCTTCAAATGTCACTCTTCATTGCAACAATATAACATCATTTACAGGTAATTTGATCCTGATATTGAACAGCTTTCTGTATTCATCCACATGTTGCAGTGTTTCCCAAATAGAGACAGCATCATGTCAAAATATGTTATCAACTTTGTTGGTGTGACTTTGACTTTTTTTAAAAATTGCTTTGACATTTTAAAAATGTCTAATCACTTGTCCCTTTTACTGATTTACAGGGACTCTGCTTTGTTATTGAAATGAACACTTTATCTTTTGTTCCCAGAGAACAGTCTATTCTTTGGAGAACTGTGGCATATCAATACATGGTTTACTTTCAAGTGTTATTGACTGTCAATAAAGTAGTTATTCCATTCAACTGAAAAGATTTATGGCTTCAAGAAGTTGTCTGAGTAGTTCTCCTATAAAGCTGGTTTATTAAAGCTGTGATTTGTCTGTAACACCATTTGAGAATTGCCAACCTTTTTTTATAAAGCAAACTTCTGTTTGCTATTATGTGATTCTTATTCCCAGGCATTAGGTGTTACAGTGTGCAGAGGACGGGATTTCACATTGGCATCACATAATCAGTCGGCTCCTGCCCTTTCTCTTGAAGACCTTCGTGAAAGGTATTGTGAAATGTTTGTGCTGGTGGACTTGGAAAAGTATCGGGAAAATATCTCTACAGTCTGAGGATAAGAAGCTGGGAGCAATGTGTTAATTTAAAAACTTAAACAGCTAAGAGTGAAATTTCACTGGAATTGAATAACAGTAAAAGGACAATGTTGAGGAACAGTTTGAAACTTGGCTTTGTTACTTGTATTAAGAGTTTTTTTTTCTCTCTTTTTGTTTAAAAAATATTTTAGATGTTAAAAAGTATCTGCAGATTCGTGAATCTCTTTCAGTGACTAATCATTGTGGTAACCAACTGCAAAATAATACCGGTACAGGGGCTTGAACATGATCAGTCAGTTGCTCAGGGTGGTTAGAGCCAGGAAACTCTGCACATAGTGGGTGAGAGAGAGAAAGGTGGGTGGCACAGTGTAACTTTTGGTGCATATGTGGAGGTGTCCTGAAGGGGTGAGTAGGCTGTGCAGAAGAGATTCAGGGTTAGTCAGGGTCAGATATTAGTAAGGACGAGTGTGAGTGGGAAAGCTGTTGCAGGAAATGTGGGTATAATAGCAGAGATAGAGTGAATGTGAGGTGTTAACGAGAAGATGGTGGCACTTTCACTGGCAGAGTGGAGAAAGTCATTAATCTTCTTACTACACTCTGTGCATTCCTTCAGATGGTTGAGACTGCACTGGCCTGGATGGTAATCCTGGTCCAGGTTGGCAAGGTTCCAGTGGAATGATTGATTAGATTCCCTACAGTGTGGAAACAGGCCCTTCGGCCCAACAAGTTCACACCGACCCTCCGAAGAGTAACCCTCCCCCCCGATCTGACTAATGGACCTAACAACTATGGATAATTTAGCATAGTCAACTCACCTGATCTGCACATCTTTGGAATGTGGGAGGAAACCGGAGCACCCGGAGGAAACTCACACAGACACGGGGAGAATGTGCAAACTCCACACAGACAGTCACCCAAGGCTTTAATTGAACCTGGGACCCTGGCACTGTGAGGCAGCAATGCTAACCACTGAGCCACCACGCTGCCCTTGATGTCCTTTGTTGGTCGAGGAGAAAAGGACACCCTGCTTCTGCATCACCCCATCCCCATCAGCAGCTTCTCCATGTCTCTGCCCACAAAGAGAGATACTAATTTTCCATTGTCTGCCACATCCAGGGCCAATGTCAGAAAACATGTAGGGCAGCTCCGGACTGACCGCTCTTGCCTGGGTGCACAATATCTTTTTAAAGGTGGTGCTGTACCATGGATGTTGGTCAATTCTGGGATATCTAAGAAGTGGTGAATTGTTTTGGAAATGGCACATGGTATGATAGGTGCTAGAAAGTGTGAGTGTGACATCAAATGGTTGGGTAGGTAATAAATCTGGTGGGTTTTGTTAAATAAGGTGATAGATATCCCTATGCATCATGATGTGAAATCCTACAAGAAATCTGACAAAACTGACACAGCGAAATAAATTAATATTCAGCCCTTGATCTAACAAGGTAGGTTTCATCTGGAATCTGACTTGTGCAGCGTTACCATTGGATGGGATCAGAAGACTGGCTAGAATGTAGTGCAGACAGCAGGTATAGATGCCAATCGAGAGTAATCAGTTGAAGATTCTGATGAATTACACTATGTAGTACCATACAGCAGATCAAAATTTACTTAGACTGCTATAATTTGTGTTAGGCTAATTACTATTTTTGTTTTAATTTCTCTGGTGTTTTTGGTGTTCACTCCTGTTTTTCTTGTGGGCCCCATTATTTCTATTGCATGATTTTCTGGAACATGGTGTCTCACAGGAACACAACTATTGTGTTATAGGAGAATTGCCTGTAATAGCAAATTGTCACTTGGGTGTGGTCGCCAATTATTGACATATGCTATAAGGGTTACAAATTGCAAATTTGTTTTGACCTGGCTATGGCAGCACCACCCTCCAGACCTGTCCATCACTCCCCCCTCTGACCTATCATTTTCTCCCTCACCTTCATCCACCTACCACTTTCTAAGCTACCTTCCCCCAAACCCCACCTCCTGCCATTTATCTCTCAGCCACGACCCACAAGCCTCATTCCTGATGAAGGGCTTATGTCTGAAATGTCGATTCTCCTGCTCCTCAGATGTTGCCTGACCTGCTGTGCTTTTCCAGCACCACACTCTCGAATATGTACTTTTTGTCTCAGAATCAAATATAACGACTCTGTTATTAGATGTTGAAAATTTTTACCTAACAAATATGAAATATTTTCCATTGATATTGCATGGAACTTGAGCATTGCATATATGGTGCATATTGTGTGAGTAGCTATAGAGCACATACAGGGAGTATGTCAAAGACATGGGGTGGTGCTTTTGATTAGACAGGACATGGAGGACATATGGGCACATGAGAATACTGGGGATGATCTGAGAGGATGTGGGTTCAAAGAAACAAGTTTTCAGGGTTGGGGGACTTTCAGACACTGTTAGGCACTGGAATACAATGTTTCAGAATTGAGGACAACTTTCTAAGTAGCCCACCTCTGGAATCCCAATCCCAAGCATTCCAGGCTCGCTCAAAAGCTATACTGCAAACATGGCCCCATTATGAAAAGTCAAAAGCATCATGTGTAATCATACATGGGTTAATGTGCAATTTGTCAGATACAGAAGTGAGCAGGTCATGGTTGACCGAGCCCAGAGGAAACTTTGACCTATATCTTAGCATTATTAGTAACTGGAGAAGATGGTGCACAGTTTCTAACACTCACAGGCCTGAGGTATACAGGTTTTTAAACAATGGAATTGAAGACTAGTGGGGCCAGTTAGAAAAGTGGAAGTAGGGCCATAGTCAGATCAGCTATGATCTTATTGAATAGCAAAGCATGATCAAGGGACTGAATGGCTTGCCCCGATCTTATGATCTTTTAAAGAGGAAATTGACAATTAATGAGTCTGATGATTTTTACTTGCTCATCACTTTTTGTGTAAATCAGAATGTCTAAACCTAGACTTTGCATCTTGCATTTGGTAAAAATAATGCTGTAAATTTTCCTGTTTGCTGTTTGGATGGCAATAACTTATAAGTGCATAAGTAGACCACTCAACCCATTTAAGTCTGCTCAGCCATTAGTTAAAACATGGCTGATCTGATAATCTCAACTCCACTTTGCTGCAATTGGTCCATAACTCTTCATTAAAAATCTATCTCAGTTTTAAATAATTTTAATTACCTGTCTTCTACAGCAAAACAAAACAATTGATAGATTCAGTACCTCTAACAGAAGAAGTTCCTCCTCATCTCTATCTTAAATGTCTCACAATACATCCATTCTAGGATAAGCCAAACGGAGACATGCAGAAGAATTCCTAGAAGCATGGCATTCCAACCAGAACTCTATCAACAAACACATTGGCTTGGACCCCATCTACCGGAAATGACATCACTAATACAGGAAATGGCTTCATCAACCCAAAGAAGTCCAAACACATAAATAGAAAGCAGAATATAACACCTGTGTTTCATTAGAGGCTCACTGATGATGTTACCTAGTATAGTGATGAAATGTCTGAAGATGAACCTTCCAGCTCAATGAACATATTTACATCCACACCAGCTAATAGTCCAACAGGTTTATTTGAAAGTATAAGCTTTCAGAGCACTGCTACTTCATCCGGTATCTGATGGGACAGGATCATAAGACACAGAATTTATAGTAAAAGTTCAAAGTGTCATACAACTGATGCAATGTGTTGAACAAATCTATATTGCTGTTAAGTCTTTAATCACTTAAATACTTTAGTTTGAACACACTGAATGTTATTGTGGAAAATCAGAACAATCTCTTAGTCTTCAATTCCATTGTAATACTTCATGGCCACAATACATGGAGCAAAATATAATTAGGTATGTGAAATAAATAAAAATGTCTAACTGTGCAACAGTCCAGATAAAATCAGAGAAGTGAGTTATTGCTTTGTCTTCAATAAATGTTACAGTTACTTTAATTTTTCTTACACAAATCTAGTATGACATTGATTCTGACTTGTGGAAATACTTATTCCAGGAATCACTTTATTTAATACCCTGGTTCCCGGATTAGCCAGAAAATAGAGGAAATAGTGGAATGCTAACATTGAATTTAAAATGCTGATCTGAAGACAATATAATGTTTTGAAAAGACAGCCATATTTTCTGTCAGATCACTGCATCTGTGGCTAGCACTTGGTTTTAAGGACAGCATTGCAGTCGCAGTATTTCATAACTAATTCCCAATAAGAATAACTATAGCTCTCAAAAAAAAGTCCACTTATTAATTTGCATACAAATTGCAGATCCCCTTTTAGTTCTGACTTTTGTCCTCGGCAATCAGTGATATAAACATTTGAATACACTTAGAAATTTCATTTTTTATCACTTTTATAAATCAGGTGAAAAATTATGAACTATTCATACAGGCTAAACTTTACTCAGAATATAATCCACTCATTGATTATGTTTTGCCTTAGGTCAGAATATTAGTCAAGTCTCAGTCTCATGCGAGAAGTCTGAAGTTGTTTTCCATTGCTTCCTGACAGTTTTAAAATATTTCTTTAGATTACTTTGTTCTGGGTGGGATGAAAATTAATATTAAAGAGCCACGGTTTTCTGGGAGTTGTGGACAGGGTTTGCTTTTCATCTGCACCCACCATATGCATGGACAGCTGTGAGTCATCAATCCTGTACTTTGTACTTAATTACACGTGACAATAAACCAAATTCTGATTCTAGTTTACAGTATATAGCCAGTGTGCCAACCTCTGTGTATTTCTGCTGTGTGCGGAGCTCGCAGTCTGACTCAGAAATGTGAATACTAATGTTGGCCCATTAATCGCAGGGGCCTATGTGCCCTGTTGGATCCCAAAGCCATATTTAGTGACAACACTCAAGTCTCCAGTTGCTGTGGCCTGACTGCTCAACCAGGTCACATATCAAAACTGCTGAAAGTGACACACCAAATTCTTCAAAGACTTCTCAAATATACAATTTTTGGTTCTGATTCTGCTGAAAACATTTTTATGCACCTTGTACATCAATGTATTGACTCTTTTCATTTGTCTTCTGAGGCTTAACCTATAATGAAAAGTCATACATTAGATCAGCAGAACATTCAAACAGACTGGAAGCTGTTTGTAGAGATAATTGTTTACTGTTGTTTTCTTTCATACTTGTTTACTGTTAGATCCTAATGCACAGTGCTCTTCCTACATGCACTGTGTTTAAGATAGTAAATTATACTATCACTGTTGAGAGATGAAAAAAAATCACTGTCAGTACATTGTCTAGTGCCATCTTCAAACCCGAATACCTTGCACAATAATTTGAAAAGGATTGCTCAATTTAGTCAGAAAAATAATAACAATAAATGTAAATTAGAAAAGACTCCTAACTTTCTTTTTTGGTTATTTAGGTTTAGAAATAAAGAAACTCTGAGCAGGAATAGGATATTTGACCCTTTGAACTGACACTGCAATTCAATATGATCATTGCTGTTCCCTATGCCAATGCCATTTTCTCATTGTCTCTCCATACCTCTTGATAGCTTTAATATCTAAAATATATCAATCTCATAAATTTTAAGTGGGCTAATTTTTATATCAATTTTGTGCTGATTACTATCACACTTTTAGATTACAGCACAATAAGGTACAATAAACACTGGGACTATACTTATTGGAATTGAGAAGAATGAGGGAGGATCTTATAGAAACATATAACATTGTGAAGGGAATAGAAAAGATAGAAGAGGGAGATTGTTTCCCCAGGCAGGTGAAATTAAAACGAGAGGACATTACCTCAAAATAATGGGGAGCAGATTTAGAACTGAATTGATGAAGTACTTCTTCACCCAAAGGTTTGTGAATCTGTGGAATTCTCTGCCCAGTGAAGCAGATGAGGCTACCTCATTGAATGTTTTTAAGGCAAAGATAGACAGAATTTTGAGCAGAAAAAGAATTAAGGGTCATAGTGAGTGGGTGGGTAAGTGGAGCTGAATCCATGAAAAGATTTGCCATGATCTTATTGAATGGAGGAGCAGGCTTGGTGGGCCAGATGGCCTACTCCTGCATCTATTTCTTATGTTATGTTCTTATCATAAGGATGCGACTACTAGAAAGTGTGTTAAAGAGTAAATATGCTCCCCTCACCAACACCCCTCAAATTGTCAGAACAATATTTTGGTAGTTGTTAAAAATGTAACAGTTCTGCTTGCTACTCTGATTATTATTCATGAAAAAGCATTAATTACTCTATTTCCATAACATTTAGTAGAGGCATTAAAAACACAGATTTCCAGGGCTTATGATTTATGGTGACTGAATTAGTAATATTATTTTTATTATGTGTTAATAATTTAGATAACTATTCCAATTTGTAAAGTAATTTGAAAGTGTGATTTATACTTTTGTTCAGTTGAGACTTAATCAATTAAGGCAAAACAAGAATTTTTTGATTAAAAAATTATAGAAAGTTTATTATAGAAAAGGTATTCTGAGCAACTTCGGGCAATTTTTACAGCTTCAGCTGGTTGAGCATTCCATTGAAATATATTTCATGGGATTCACCCCTCACCTGCTCTCGAGCCCATTTGTGAGATTTACATCTGATTCACACTCCGCACTCTCCAAAATTATGTGTCCAGCAACAAAGTCTTACGGACCCCCTGTGTTTCACCACTGTATGACCAAGATGCTTTGTTCATACTATTATTGAGTCAATGGTTGGCTCTAGTTGTTGCTCGATAAAATGCACCTCAGCTTTCACTTAATTCTTATGCTTGAGATTATCTAGCCTCAGTATCTCAAGCAATGTTTGGCATCAAGGAATCCAAAAAAAAAACTAGAATGAATGGAAACCAAGGAAGATGGTTGGAGGTCAGTCATTTCAGTCCAAACGAGTTCCTCAGGGTTCTGTCCTAGGTCCAACCATATTCACAAATATGGTATGACCCCAGTTAATGGTAATACAAGTAAGATTCCAGGTGAGACCTGATTTAATAGACGAAAAGATTTATTATTTTTATTAGCCATAGGCAACACATTTGGGAAATGTATGCATCGTGGTAACATTGCTAGACTAGTAATCCAGAACCCCAAGCCAGTGCCGTGAAAACATAGATTTGAATCCCACATGGCAGATGGTAAAATTTGGAATCAGCAAAAATCTGGAAAAAAAAGCTAGCCTAATAGTTACCACTATCAATTGTCATGAAAATATAAACCATTAGATTAGATTCACTACAGTATGGAAATAAGCCCTTCAGCCCACATTGACCCTCCAAAGAGTAACCCATCCAGACCCCTACCCTATATTTACCGCTGACTAATGAACCTAACACTATAGGCAATTTATCATGGCCAATTCACCTGACCTGCACATCTTTGGATTGTGGGAGGAAACCAGAGCACGCGGAAGAAACTCACACAGACATGGGGGTAATGTGCAAACTCCACACAGACAGTTGCCTGAGGCAGGAATTGAACCCTAGTCCCTGGTGCTGTGAGGCGGCAATGCTAACCACTGAGCCACCATGCCACCCTAGGTTCACTAATGCCTTTTCAGGAAGGCAATCTGCCTACATGTGACTCCAGACCACACAAAAATGTGGTTGACTGTCAAGTGCCTGCTCAGAAATTAGGGCAATAACTGCTGGCTGAGCCAGAGATGACTACTTCTCATCAATTCACAAAAAAAGCTCAAAAACTATATTACACAGTACAAGAATTATTTGAAATGAACTCGAAACAAGTGCCTGAAAGAAAGATTCAATCCTTTCACCACCTCTCCTGCTCATGCATCACCACCTGAAGATCTTCCATCCACTTCCATCACTCTTGTTGCAGGAAAAATTGGCCTACAACCAAAGAGGAAGGCCAGGCTTATGGGGAGGGAGTGGGGTGTTGAGTGGAGTAGGATTGGTGGTCAACATAAGATACCTTGTTCTATATGAGAAGATTCGGTTGCTGGACATTGAGAGTGCTCATGTTGGGATGGACAGATCTCAGTGGTCAATCAACACAGAAAGCTTCCTTGTGCAGTGCTGCACTGCACCTCCATTATTACAAACAGCAAAGCATTCTTAACTTGCACAAGAATTTATTCTTCTTGGACAACAAAATTCTGTCTTTGCTTAGAAAAGACACCAAATGCAAACCTCAGGCAAAAAAGAAGCCACTGCCAGAGACCCTCAACTCCACCTTCATCTCCAAGGACAAACTCATGAAATCTTCTGAGGATACACCAGCAAGGCTTTCCCCTGCACTCTCCACCAGCTCAGAGACTTTCTAGATTAGACTCAGAGCAAAATCTGCTGGGTACATAAGGCCATAGCACTATAGGAAATAAGAGTAGGAATAGGCCATCCATCCTGACATTTCCCTGTAATCCTTGATCCCCTAATGATCAAAAATCTATCTATCTCAGCCTTAAATATACATAAGGACTCTACCCCCACAGCTGTCTGTGGCAAGGAGTTCCAGAGACTAACAACCTTCTGGGAGAAGAAATTCCTCCTCATCTCAGTATTAAATTGGCACCTCTTTATTCTGAGATGATGCCCTCTGGTCATAGACTATCCCATGACAGGAAGCATTTACCCTGTCATGACCCTCAAGAAGCCTTTACGTTTCACTGAGATCACCTCTCATTCTTCTAAATTCCAATAAGTAGAGACCCAACCTATTTGGACTTCACTTAAAGGACAATCCCTCCATATCTGGGATAATCCTAGTGAACTGCCTCTAATAAAATAATATCTTTTTCTGAAATAAGGAGACCAAAACTGCTAATATTATTCCAGATGAGATCTCACTAGCACCTCGTACACCTGCAGTAAGATTATTATTCTCATACTTCAAATCTCTTGAAGTAAGGGCCAATTTTCCATTAGCTTTCCTGATTATCTGCTGCACCTCTGTGCTAGCTTTCTCTGTTTTGCGCATAAATGCCCCAAGTTCCTTTGTATTGCAGCTTTCTGCAGTCTTTCTCCATTTAAATAATATTCTATTCTCCCTTCCAAAATGAACAACTTTGCAATTTCCCACATTGTTCTCCATTTGACAACATTTTGCTCATTTATTTAACCTATCAATATCTGTCTGTGTGTATCTCCCTCACAACCTGCCTTTCCACTTTTTTCATGTAGTCTGCAAATTACATATACATTTTCTTCCTCCAAGTCACTAATATATATCTTGAAAATAATTGTGGTCCCAGCACTGATACCTGAGGAACTCCAATGGTCACAGATCACCAACCAGAAAAAAAACCTTTATACCTGTGTGTTGATTTCTGTCCATTAGTCAATTCTCTGGACTGCCTCCAACACCATCTTATCTTTTAAGACTTAAGCTGTTATCTTATAACTTAACCTTTTGTGAGATACTTTGCCTAATGCCTTCTGGAAGTTCAAATACAACACATCTACTGATTTCCTCTATCCACTCTGGTTAGGACTTCCTCAAAAAACTCTAAAAAATTAGTCAGACATGATTTCCCTTTCAAGAAGCCTTGCTGAATCAGTTTGATTTCATTATGATTGTCCAAATGTTCTGCTATTTCTTCCTTAATAATTGATTCCAATACATTTCCAACAGTGAATGTTAGGCTAATCAGTCTACAGTGGAGAAGGTGAGGGCTGCAGATGCTGGAGGTCAGAGCTGAAAATGTGTTGCTGGTAAAACACAGCAGGTCAGGCAGCATCCAAGGAACAGGGGAATCGACGTTTCCTGAAGAAGGGCTTGTGCCCAAAACGTCGATTCTCCTGTTCCTTGGATGCTGCCTGACCTGCTGCGCTTTTCCAGCAACACATTTTCAGCTCTAATCAGTCTACAGTAACTAGCTTCTCAATTACCTCCCTTTTTGAATAAGGATATTACATTAGCAATTCTAAAATCCCCTCATACTTCTTCTGAATCCAATGATTTATAGAAAATGTATCCACTATTGCTTAAATTATCTCTTTTCAGATTCTAGGATGCAAGCCGTCAGGCGCAGGGGACTTATCTGATTTTAGCCCCATTAGTTTGTCTAATATTACTTTTTTAGTGACATGATGGTACTTAATTTCTCCCCCATATTCTTTTATATTAATTGGATGAGTGAAATATCTTCCACTGTAAAGACTGGTGCACAATATCTATTTAACTCCCCTACTATTTCTGTGTTTGCCACAACCGTCTCCTCAGATTCATTTTCTAAGGGGTCTACCGTCACTTTGGCTTCTCTCTTCTTTTTTACATATTTAAAAGAATCTTACTGTCAGTTTTTATATTCCTCATAAGTTTGCCCTCTTAGTTTATTTTCTATGTCTACATTACCTTTTTAGTCCTCTGCTGAATTCTGAATTTCTCCCAGTCTTTGCAGCTCTCTGACCTTTGCCTCCTTTTATGGTTTTTCTTTCAACTCAATACCCTCCTTAATTTCCTTGATTAGCTATGGTTGGTTCATTCCTCCCTTAGAATTTTTCCTCCTTACTGGGATGTTTTTGCTGAGAGTAATGAACTGCTTCTTTAAATATTTGCCACTGCTTGATTACTGACAAGAAAAAACTGCAGATGCTGGAATCCAAGGTAGACAAGCAGGAGGCTAGAAGAACACAGTAAGCCAAGCAGCATCAGGAGGTGGAGAAGTCGATGTTTCAGATGTAACCCTTCTTCACGTTTAAACCTGAAATATTGTCTTCTCCACCTTGTGATGCTGCCTGGCTTGCTGTGTTCTTTCAACTTCCTGCTTGTCTACCTACTGTTTGATTATTTTCATTCCTGTTAATCTATCTGTCCTATTCTCTTTAGCTAACTCTATCCTCACTTCTTTGTAATTCAGTTTATTTAAATTAAACACAGTGGTGTCCATCACAAGCTTCTCTCTCTCAAATGGAATATTCAATTCTGTTATATTATGATAGTTGCTTCCCAGGAGATCGCTTACTTGGAGGTCATTTATTTAGTCTGCCTCATGATCCAATACCAGGTCCAAGATAACATTCTCCCTGTCTGGCTCCATGACATATTGCTTTAGGAAACTATCCCTAATGCATTGTGTGAATTAATGATTGAAATTACTCCTTTCAATTTAATTAACCCAATCAACATGAAGATTATCTTTTTAATTATCTTTCTGGTTCTACTTTTTAATTTAGCCCTTAGCTGCTCACATAGAACCTCTTTCCTCTTTCGACCTATATCTTTGGTACCTATGTGGACCACTGCAACTGGATATTTTTCCTCCCACTTCAAAGTTCCTCTGAAGCTCAGATGAAATATTGTGAACCAGGACACCAGTTGGCAGCATAGCCTTCAGGATTCTGATCTTGGCCAAAGAGAACAGTGTCTATTCCCCGACTATACTATCCCCAATTACAGCAATATTTTTCTTTTCACACCCCCCTCTTGAATGGCTTCCTGTACCATGGTCCTGTGGTCAGTTTGCTCATCATGTCCACAACCTCTGCTCTCGTCCACTTATCATTGACCTGTCTCCAAAGTTAATTGAGGTAGAAACACTGAGAAGACTGCTGGAGGTCAGAATATGTTCAACTCCATGCAGAAGATGATTTCCTGTGGTCTTAACCAGTAATGACTGTTAAAACATGGAGACCAGCGCAAGAACAACAGGCAAGTTTGTCATAGGGAATTGGTAACTTGCATTAAAGGATGAAACAGTCCACTAATGTTATCAATATTGTGCTGACTCTGGCTTGCATGGATCTGACTATCTCATGAAGCTGTTGGCGATCATCATGGACACTCAGGTCTAGCACAGTCAATGTCTACCAGATATGTTAGGATAAAGAGGGCATTTTTAGGATGGCAAATTGTAATTAGTGGAATGCCACAGGCATCAGTGCTGGAGCCACAATTACTTGCAATTTACATTATAATGCCTTGGATGAGGAAAGCGAATGCCAAGTTTGTGGTTAACACAAAAATAGGTGGAAAGGCAAGTGTGGTGAGGGTAACACAAAAAATCGACACATAGATATAGACATTAAATAAGGGGTCAAAGGGAATATAATGTGGGAAAATGTGAGGTCATGCACTTTGGCAGGAAGAATAGAGGACTTGAATAATATTTAATTAGCGAAAGATTGCAGAAAGCTGCTGCGCAGAGGGATTTAGGTATTCCCATGCATGAATCACAAAAAGATAGCATTCAAGTTTAGCAGGTAATAGGGAAGGCAGATGGAATGTTGGCTTTTATTTCAAAAGAAATGGAGATAAAAACAGAGAAGTCTTGCTAAAACCATGTAAGGCACTTGTCAGATCACACTTAGAATACTATGAAAGACTTTGGTCCCCTTATCTAAGGGAGAATATACTGGCATTGGCCGTAACTAGAGACAGCTGATCTTGGGTGTGGAGGAAATGACGTATGAGGAAAGTTTGAGTCAGCTGGGCCTGTTCTAATCTGAGTTTCAAGTAATGAGAATAGATCTTATTGAAACATAGAAAATTCTTAGGGACTTGTCAGGGTAGATGCTGAGAGGTTATTTCCTCTTGTGAGAGAATCTAGGAGCAGAGGGGATAATCTCAGAATAAGGGTCACCCAGTTGAGCTGGAAATGAGGAGTTTTGTTTTCTTAGAGGGTAGTGAAGTTGCAGAATTCTTTACCGCAAAGTCATGCCATTAAGAACATTCAAGATTGAGATAGACATTTTATTCTGTAAAGGAATTAAATGTTATGGGGAAAAGGCAGGAGAGTGAAATGAGAATTAACAGTTCAGCCAAAATCCCTTCGAATGGCAGAATAGACTTGATGGGCTGAATGACCTACTTCTAGATCCTATGATCTTTTTGACCTGCACTTCATTGCTCTGTTCATAGGTATTCTGCATCACTGGCAAGGTGAGAATGGAATGAAGGAGGTTAATGTCACTCAAGGTGCTCCTTCCTCTCAAGGAGATAAGATGATGCCAGCATGCATTCACAAAAAGGAGAAGCCAAACACAGGAAGCTCAGAGGCTTTCTCTTTCATCCTCAAGTGGTCCAGAAGCCTTCAGAAGTTCTAGCCACAGAAGGTAAGTTGCATCTGGGTTCTCAAACGCCTGGGCCCTCTAAGGTCAAATGCCCCTGGGGATGACTATCAAACTCTTTAAGGTCAAAAGCCAACTATAAACAGGCCCCCTACAGCCCAGCTATGGAAATCAGAACTGCATTTGATATTGTGAGAAAGAGAGAAAGGGGAAAAAAGTACTTAGGGCACACAGATGGCATAGAAGAGATAATATTGTAAATAATTTTAGCATTTTGTAAATACTAATTCACCTGCACCCTTAAAATGTCTGCTGTAGTATCTTTTTGCTATTGGGTCTGGATTAGCTGCACCTATGTGAGAAATGAACAACACTTTCAAATATTTTATGTATGAAGAATCGATGGCCAAGCATTGCTCATCTCTCACAACTAACCTCTTAAGTGCAGAGAGCATCAGACACATGGATATTTAAACTGTGATGTTGATATATGCACTTTAATGTGGACAATAACGAGGCTAATTACAATGTCCAGAGACTGTGTTAAAGCCTTCACACATTATTTCACATTTACATCCACATTGTGAGTGAGAATAATCAATCAGGGATGAGGCTACACATTGCTGCAGGGAAATGTTCGAATTTTCAAGGGGATACACTGCCTGTCAACACTGGAAGATGTCTAGTGGGTATCTCACATGTCCACTCTCCCTCATAGCACATTGGGAAAATCTACATAAAGTCTTGTGTTTTGCATGTTAAACACTGTCCTACAGATTGCTCAACTCAATTTTAGCACAACTCAGCTTTCCACATGCACTCTGAAATATTGAAGGCCAACTGCTGATAGAAGTTGTAAAAAGACACCTCAAGATTCCTCTCAACCTGATGTCTATTATAAAAGACTTCACTGCTCATAAGCTGACTGCAACCCTAAGAACAATTTAACCTTAACTATTGCAATTTAGTCTATCTTCTTAATGATTGTTGTTGTTTTCCCTCATGGTCTGTGGAACATATAATGTGTTAAATATTGGATCACTCAATCATCAAATAAGATCAGGAGGATAATGATGTTTTTAAACAGAAGAGATGAAGGACTGAAACAAAGTCCACATGTCCCTTGCATCAAGCCATGCCTGCTTCCCGCATAACCAACAGAATGCGAAACAATTAAAGGAATTCCAAACATGCTTATACATCATGGAAGCAGGTCTCAGTTAGGTGCTCTCTAGCTTCTTACACTCTATCTTGGACTGTTCCAGCAATCTGTTTGGATATTGCTCCCAGTAAATATCTTGATTCTCATTCTTACCTTCATCTTCAGAAGACTTCTTTCAATCCCCCAATTCCTCAGCTATCAAGAACATTTCCCCCCACCCCATTGTTGTCACCAGTTGTGAAGGGCACAACGATGTGGCAGCCTCTCTCTGGGCCATACTGCATCACTCTGCTGGAGCTGTCAAGACATTGAAACTTCATCTTGAGGAACTTATGGACTGTTCTACAATGGCACTGATGGAATCAGAAGTAGCACTGAATCTTTGTTCTGTATTAGCCTAAGTGATTTGTAAAGGAATCATTAGACATGTTTGAAGCATGTGGCCTTTGTCTCCCAGTAGCCATCCTGTTTGATTCAAGGACCGTTGAAGGAGGAAGGAAGGAACCTATGAGTTCTTTAGTATGCAAGGATGATGGCAGCTTCCAGGCTATCTGACACATTCCTCCAAAGTCTGGCATCAACAATCGCATATATTTTGAAAACTGATGGAGTGTTGCTGAATGCTGCAGGTTGGTAACAAAGCACTTTCAAAACAATATCTATCCAGTCTGTAGTGCCACGTATCTGGGGAGGCTGTAATGGTGGAGAATTGCACTTCCCATGGCGTTTACTTTCCTTATCACAGGGAGGAATATGACCGGCTGGAATATGGAAAAAATAGCACTTGTGACATCCAAGATGTATTGACATGTGGAGAATTGGAAGATGCCATGGATGCCACGAGTTGTTCCTTGAAATAAGCTGCTGGCACAATGGTTTAGAGCTGCAATGGCCTTGACAGCCATAAGGATGGGATTGCCACCCTGTCATTCTGAGCACAAATCTGACACTGTTCAGAGATGTTGGTGCAGAACGTCCTTATATCTCCCTGCTCTGAGTCTGGAAGAAATGACAGCAAAGCTTGTGAGTGTGGGATAATATCACTCTTCTCTGACTTCTGAAGTGATCTTCACCCTGTGGGAGCTATATAGCAGCTGTTAGTGATTTCTGTTCTTACTGTTGACTTGGTCATGGCATTTCATGATGCACCGATGCCTTTCTGTAAATTTGTTGAATTGTAACAGCAGGTGGATAGAGCCATAGAGAGGTACAGCAAAGGAACAGACCCTTCTGTCCAACTTGTCAATGCTGACCAGATATCTTAACCTAATCTAGTCCCATTTGCCAGCACTTGTCCCATATTCCTCCAGATCGTTCCTATTCATATACCTATCCAGATGCCTTTTAAATGCTGTAATTAGATTTACCTGCCACAAAAATGTTGGAGAACTCCGGGTTTAGTAAGAGGAAGGAACTGAAAGAAATTTTTATGAGTTAAGAAATTATATTCAAGAAATTGATAGGATTAAAGGCTGATAAATCCCCAGAGCCCAATAATCTATATCCCAGATATTTAAGGAAGTGGGCCTAGAAATAATGAACACATTGGTGATCATGTTTCAAGAATTTATAGAGTCTGGAACAGTTCCTATGGATTGGAGTGTAGCTGATGTAACCCCACTGTTTAAAAGAAGCAGGTAGACTGCAAACTGGGAATCATGGACCAATTAGTCTGAATTGGTAGTGGGGAAAATGCTAGAGTCCATTTTAAAAGATTTAAGAGCAGAGTACTTGGAAAACAGTGACAGAATTGGACGGAATCATCATGGTTTTATGAAAGGGAAATCATGCCTGACAAATCTACTGGAATTTTTTGAGGGTGTAACTAGTAGAGTTGATGATGGGGAGCCAGTGGATGTGGTTTCAGAAGGCTTTCAATAACATTGCACATAAAAGATTAGTGTGTAAGTATAAAGGACAAGGAATTGGGGTAATAAACTGGCATGGATAGAGAACTGGTTGACATACAGGAAGCAGACGTGTAGGGATAAATGCATCTTTTTACCAGTAGCAGGCAGTGACTAGTGGGGTACTTCAGGGTTAAGTGCTTGTTCCCCCAGATAATCACCATATATATTCACGATTTAGACGAGGGAACTAAATATAACATCTCCAAGTTTGCAGATGACAAAAATGTGTGGGGGGGTGAGCTTTTAGGAGGATCTAGAGAAGCTTCAGTGTGATTTAGATAACTTAAAGTGAGTAGGCAAATGCATGGCAGATGTGGTATAATGTAGATAAATTTGATGTTATCTACTTTAGTAACAAAAACAGGAAGGCGGATTATTATCTGAATGGTGATAGATTAGGGAAGGCAGAGGTGCAATGAAACCTGGATGTCCTTCTACACCAGTCACTGAAAGTAAAGTACACAGGTGTAACAAGCAGTGAAGAAGGCAAAAGGTGTGTTGGCCTTAATAGTGAGAGCTTTTGAGTACAGAAATGTCTTACTACAATTTTACGGGGCCTTGGTGAGATTCAGGAGTATTCTGTGCAGTTTTGGTCTCCTTATCTGAGGGAGAATATTCTGGTTATGAAGGGAATGCATTGAAGGTTTACCAGGTCAATTCCTGGGCAGGCAGGATTATGTATGAAGAGAGGCTGGATTGGTTAGGACTATATTCACTGCAGTTTAGATAAATGAAAGGGGATTCTCATAGAGACAGGATTAGACAAGGTAAATGCAGGATGGATGTTCCTGATGACCTGGAGTCCAGAACCAGGGATCACAATCTAAGGATACAGAAAAGTGTGGCACTGGAAAAGCACAACAGGTCAGGCATCCAAAGAGCAGGGGAGTTGATGTCTTGGACATAAGTCTTTCGTCAGGAATGTGGAGTGAGAAGGGGGTTCAGAGATAAATAGGGCCATTTAGGATTGAGCTGAGGAGAAACTTCTTTACCCAGAGAGTAAAGCCTGTGGAATTCACTGCCACAGAAAGTGGTTGAGGTCAAAACACTGAATGTTTTCAAGAAGGTTTGGACATAGTCCTAAGGGTAAAAGGAATCAAAGGAGGTAGAGAGAAAACCGGAACAATGTATTGAGTTGAATGACCAGCCATAAGTATACTGAATGGTGGAAGTGGCTTGAAGGGCTAAATAGTCTAGTCCTTCTCCTAGTTTCTACGTTTCTATGATGTCTTCCTTCTGCACTCAACTGTCACAAAATATTTACCAGCAACTCACCGACTGTATGGCGCCTCTACCTTTTTACTGTTCGCCCCGCCAGCTATCCAACAGTGTGTAAAATTATTCACTTCGAGGGAAGCACAACAAACAGATACATACTGGCTGGCTGGGTAGAATAGATAGAGAGAAAGGGGACTTGGATCAAGAAAAAAATTCTTTCACATTTTTTCAATGGCAGTTGGAATGGGAGGAACGACTAGAATCAGAGGCTCGAACGGAAGGTAAATTTTAAAGGATATAAAGTATTACCTCGTGTATAGGCAGAGCACATACTGACCAGGAGCAGACACGGAACTGCTGCGTAAGTGAGGCTTTATATTTGGGTGGTTGTTTTACCTGAAACATTACTCACGTTGTGTCTTCCTCCCGTCCTCCTCCTTTAACCTAAATAGGATTCTGTGTGCCAATTGGGAAGGTGACTGTTTTTTTTTAGTTTTTCAGTAGTCTTGTTGGGAATGTAGAATAGTGGGAATGGAAGTAAGGGCAGTTGAATTTTCCTCCTGCAGAATGCAGAAGGTAAGGGTCACTAGTCATGTCCCTGCTTACTGTATCTGTGGGAAGTGCATCCAACTCCAGCTCCTTGAAAGCCACGTTAGGAAACTGGAGCTGGAGCTGGATGAACTTCGGATCATTCAGGAAGGGGTTAATGAGAGTAGTTACAGGAGGTAGTCACACCTCAGGTAAAACAAGGCAGATGGGTTACTACCAGGGGACGGAAAGGGAACCAGCAGGCAGTGCAGGGATCCCCTGTGATCATTCCCCCCGATAACAAGCATACTGTTTTGGATACTGTTGTTGGGGTGGGAGGGGAAGCGAGGCGACTTACCAGGAGTAAGCAATGGGGCACAGGTCTCTGGCACAGACTCTGTCCCTGTTGCTCAGGGGACTCCATAGTTTGGGGGACTGATAGGAGGTTCTGTGGGAATGAGAGAGACTCATGATTGGCGTGATGCCTCCCAGGTGCCAGGATTTGTGACGTCTCTGATCGTGTTTTCGGGATCCCTGAGGGGAGAGGAGGAGCAGCCCCAAGTCGTGGTCCACATAGGCACCAACGACAGAGATAGGAAGAGAGATGGGGATTTAAAGCAGAAATTCAGGGAGTTTGGGTGGAAGCTTAGAGCTAGAACAAACAGAGTTGTTATCTCTGGTTTGTTGCCTGTGCCATTGCTAGCAAAGTGAGGAATAGGGAGAGATAGAGGGTTGCAGGGATGGTGCAGAAGGGAGGGTTTTGGATTCCTGGATAATTGCGGCTATTTCTGGGGTAGGTGGAACTTCTATAAGCAGGATGGTCTTCACCTGAACCAGAGGGGTATCAATATCTTGTGAGGGGTGGGAATTTGCTAATGCTGTTTGGGTGGGTATAAACTAATTCAGCAGGGGGATGGAAACCAAAATTGTAGTTCAAGTATACGGGAGGTTGAGAGTAGAGAAGTCAGAACTAAGATTTCAAGATCGCAAAAAGGCACTGGCAGGTAAGAAGTTGGTTTGAAGTGTGTCTGCTTCAACGCCAAGAGCATCCAGAATAAGGTGGGTGAACTTGCAGCATGGGTTTGTAACTGGATTTTGATGTTGTGGCCATTTTGGAGACAGGGGTAGAGCAGGGACAGGAATGGTTATTGCAGGTTCCGGGATTTAGATGTCTCAGTAAAAACAGAGAAAATGATAAAAGAGGGGTGGTGTGGCATTGTTAGTCAAGGACAGAATTACGGTTGCAGAAAGGACATTTGAAGACTCCTCTAATGAGGTAGTATGGGCTGAAATTAGATCCAGGAAAGGAGAGATTATCCTGTTGTGAATTTTCAATAGGCCTCCAAACAGTTCCAGAGATGTAGAGGATCAGTTAGCAAAGATGATCCTCAATAGGAGTGAGAGTGACAGAATAGTTGTTATGGAAGACTTTAACTTGCCAAATATTGACTAGGAATACTTTAGTTCAAGTTCTTTAGATGGGTCCGTTTTTGTCCAATATGTGCAGGAGGGTTTCCTGACATAGTATGTGGACAAGGAGAAAGTGAGGACTGCAGATGCTGGGGATCAGAGCTTAAAAATGTGTTGCTGGAAAAGCGCAGCAGGTCAGGCAGCATCAAAGGAGAAGGAGAATCGACGTTTCGGGCATAAGCCCTAAGCCAACAAGAGGTTTGGTACAATTAGATTTGGTACTGGGTAATGAACCCAGCCATGCGTTAGATTTGGAGGTAGGTGAGCACTTTGGTGATAGTGACCACAATTAGGTTATGTTTACTTTAGTGATGGAAAGGGATATACTACAGGGCAAGAGCTACAGCTGGGGGAAAGGCAATTACAATGCAATTAGGCAAGATTTAGGATGCATAGGATGGAGAAGGATACTTCAGAGGATGGGCACAATTGAACTGTGGAGCTTATTCAAGAATCTGCTACTGCAGGTCCCTGATAAGTATGTACCAGTCAGGCAGGAAGGAAATGGTTGAGTGGGGAACAGTGGTTTACTAAGGAAGTTGAATCTCTCTTCTAGAGGAAGAAGAAGGCTGATGTTAGGAAGAGATGTAATGGCTCAGTTAGGAGGCTTGAGAGTTACAAGTTAGCCATCGGACCTAAAGAGAGAGCTAAGAAGAGCCAGGAGGGGACATGAGAAGTCATTGGTGGGTAGGATCAAGGAAAACCCTTAGGCTTTCTATAGCTATGTCAGGACTAAAAGAATGACTAGAGTAAGATTAGGGCCAATCAGCATAGTACTGGGAAGCTATGCGTGGAATCAGAGGAGATGGGGAAGCGCTAAATGAATACTTTTCATCAGTATTCAACTGAGAAAAAGACAATATTGTCGAGGAGAATACTGAGATACAGGCTATTAGACTAGATGGGATTAAGGTGCACAAGGAGGAGGTGTTAGCAACGTAAAAATACATAAGTCCCCTGGGCCGGATGGGATTTATCCTAGGATTCTCTGGGAAGCCAGGGAGGAGATTGCTGACCCTTTGGCTTTGATCTTTATGTAGCCAGTGTTTCCAGGAATAGTGCCAGAAAACTGGAGGACAGCAAATGTTGTTCCCTGTTTGAGAAGGGGAGTAGAGACAACCCTGAAAATTATAGACCTTATAGCCTTACATCAGTTGTGGGTAAAGTGTTGGAAAGGGTTATAAGAGATAGGATTTATAATGATCTAAAGAGGAATACATTGATTGGGGTAGTCAACACAGTTTTATGAAAGGTAGGTTGTGCCTCACAAACCTTATTGAGTTATTTGAGAAGGTGACCAAACAGGTGAATAAGGGTAAAGCATTTGATGTGGTGTATATGGCTTTCAGTAAAGTGTTTGATAAGGTTCCCCACAGTAGGCTATTGCACATGGTGATTTAGTGGTTTGGATCAGAAAATGGTGAGCTGAAAAAAGACAGATGGTGGTGGTTGATGGGAAGTATTCATCCTGGAGTTCAGTTATTAGTGGGGTACCGCAAGGATCTGTTTTGGGTCCACTGTTGTTTGTCATTTATATAAATGACCTGGATGAGGGTGTAGAAGGATGGGTCAGTAAATTTACAGATGACACTAAGGTCAGTAGAGTTGTGGATAGCGACGAAGAACGTTGTAGGTTACAGGGAGACATAAGTAAGCTGCAGAGCTAGGCTGAGAGGTGGCGAATGGAGTCGAATGCAGAAAAGTGTGAGGTGATTCACTTTGGAAGGAGTAACAGGAGTGCAGAGTACTGGGCTAATGGTAAGATTCTTGGTAGCGTGGATGAGCAGAGTGATTTTGGTGTATAGGTACATAGATCTTTGAAAATTGCCATCCAAGTTGACAGGGTTGATAAGAAGGCATACAGTGTGTTAGCTTTTATTGGTAGTGAGATTGAGTTTCGGAACCATGAGACCATGCTGCAGCTGTACAAAACTATGGTGCTGCCACATTTGGAGTATTGTATACACTTCTGGTCATTGCATAACAGGAAGGATGTGGAATCTTTGGAAAGAGTTCAGAGGAGATTTACTAGGATGTTGCCTGGTATGGAGGGAAGGGCTTATGAGGAAAGCCTAAGGGATTTCAGGCTATTTTTGTTGGAGAGAAGAAGGTTGAGAGGCGACTTAATTGAGATATATAAGATAATCAAAGGATTAGATAGGTTGGACAGTGAGAGCCTTTTTCCTCAGATGGCGATGGTTAGCACGAGAGGACATATCTTTAAATTGAGGACTGATAGATATAGTCAGATCTCAGAGGTAGTTTCTTTACTCAGAGAGTAGTAAGGACATGCAATGGCCTGTCTGCAACAGTAGTAGACTCGCCAACTTTAAGGGCATTTAAATGGTCATTGGATAGGCATATAGACAAGAATGGAATAGTGAAGGTTAGATGGGCTTCAGATTGGTTCCACTGGTCGGTACAACATCGAGGGCCGAAGGGCCTGTACTGCGCTGTAATATTCTTTGTTCTATGTTCTAACAAGTAGGCGCAGATTTAAAGTGTTTGCAAAAGATAGTTTGTTTTGAAAAAAAAACACATTCTTCGCAATGAGTGGTTTGGGTCTGGAAGGAACTTCCTGGAAGTATGGTGGAGGTAGATCAACTGAGGAATTCAAGAGGGTGTTGAGATTAGTTGAATAGAAACAATGTGCAAGGGTATGGGGAAAAGGCAGGAGATTATCACCGAGTCATGAAGCTCAAGAAATCATAGAGATGTACAGCATAGAAACAGACCATTCAGTTCAATTCATCCATGTTGACCAGATATCCTAAATTAATCTAGTCCCATTTGCCAGTAGTTGGCCCATATCCCTGTAAACCCTCCCTATTCATATACCCATCCAGATGCCTTTTAAATGTTGTAATTGTACCGGCCTCCACCACCTTCTCTAGCAGCTTGTTCCTTACCAATACCATCTTCTGCATGAAAAAGATACTTCTGAGGTCATTTATAAATCTTTCTCCTCTCACTTTAAACATATGTCCTTCAGTTTTGGAGCTCTTCTCCCTAGAAAAAAAGACTTTAGCTGTTCAACTTATTCATGTCCCTCATGATAATATAAACCTATCTAAAGTTCACGTTCCACTAGATTTTGATTGTAGCCAGCAATTACTTCTTCTATTGTGTGTCTGCATCCCTAAACTAGCAGAAAATCCATTACAACTTCCATTTGGGGAAGATCGCTAACTACCTCGTGTTGCCTGCATTGATTCGCCCTTAGAGCCATGAAAACTGTAAATGCATTAACAAACATCTGTATCTCCCGAAGGTAGTTAGAAAGTTGTAGCTTTCATCCTGCTTTGATGCGAATAAACATCTTTTGCACCCAAGGTGATGAAGGCTTTTTGCTGTTGAAAGTATAGGAAAAGTGGTTAGCATGAGCTAATAAGAATTGTCTGGAACTTTATTTAGATTGTTTTATTGTTGAACACTCTTCAGCGAGATTTAAGGTGGGTTACACTTTTGAAACAGTCTCTTCCCACAGAACCAGTGAAGGCAGCAAGGGCAGAATGACTTCCTTCTTTACTGTAGCACTTCTGCGATTCTTGCAACAAGAACATTGCTTTCTCCAACTACCGTTCTTCCTTTTCCCTTGTGTTTTGTCCTCCATCATATTTGAATTCTGCTGTCCTGTAGGTCTGAAATGTCAATTGAGATAAACAAGCCTGTACTGTTATGTTATAAATATCCCGTAGCTACAAATTTACAACCTTAACATTTCTCAACATGGCAATTGCTTTCCTGAGAGTCAGTGTTTCATCTTTTGATAGACATACTTTTGCTGTGGTATCTCTTATCTAACCTTTAATACAATCATTTCTTGAAGTAGTTCATTCTTTAGATGTACAGTTCACAGGATTCCGTGAGCTATGTTAATGAAGTCACATGTTGATCAATGGACTCTTATTTTACCTTAAGCTCTAATATTGAATTGTTCCATTCATAAGTTACATTCACTTCTGGCTCAAAACATATTTTCAAATCTTGCAAGTCTGTTTTTCTGTTCTTCAGAGAAATTTAGGGCCAAATAAACTTTGAAGCAGTCTTTCCCAACAGTGATAAGAACATAGTTACGCATAGTTGCCTTGGTTTGTTAAGTCGATCTGTTACAATTTCATAATGTTATCATTAAGTAAGGATAACCTGCCAGTTCTGTTCTTTACCATCTTTCATTTAGACAAGTGATAGGAGAATCAAGACATTGTAGCCATTGTTGCAACTTGACTTGCTTCTTTGGTCCTTTTTAGGAGCTTTGAATGTAAGCTTTCCCATCTCTGAACAGTCTCTCTGTCAGTAGTTGTGCTTCTATAAAACAGGTTAGCTTAGTTGGCTGGATGGCTGGTTTTCAATGCTGAGTGATGACATCAGTGTGGATCCAATTCCTGCACTGGCTGAGGTTACCATAAAGGACTCTCCTTCTCAACCTCTCCCCTCACCTCAGGACTAGTAACCCTTTGGTTAAATCACCACCAGTCACCTCAACCAAATGAGAGCAACCCTATGGTCTTCTGGGATTATGGTGACTTTATCTCTCTATAAAGATCTTCAATACACAAGCTCAGCCCAACTGAGACACTGTTATGTGATGTGTTCAGTTCACTACAATGTTGTCTGTACTGTGTTCTTTTTTGAACTGACTGTAAGATGGATCAGTGCCTCAAGTTAGAGGTCACAAGTCTATGAAAGGCAGGAGGCACATTCATGAAATATAGTATTTCTGTCTGAAACAAACACTCGCTATCTCTGTCCTTCTTTTCCTTTCAGCTTCTCAAAAGACAGCACCCAGTGATAAAGCAAATTGTGAAACAGCCATTCATCAAAAACTCAAAGATACCCACAAATTTCATTATTGGTTAAACAATGATGATCTCATGTTAACCCAACATTTCAAGGATACAAATGACAAAACTGCATAATTTCAATCTTCTTTTTTGTACTAGTACTCTCCTTTTCTTAAAAAAAGTTATACTATCTAAAAATTAAAATGTCACATAAAATGGTTAGTTACTACTCATGGCTCTTGTGTATAAAATGTATTTATCAGTACCAGAAAGCATTCCAGCGTACAATAAAATGTTCCATGTCCACCTTCACTGTTTCAGAGCACATTTCTTGTTCAAACTTCATAAATAATTTTATTATTTCACCACCTCTTCCCTCCGTGACCATCATGCCACCTAAGAAAATTGAAAATGCAGTGGAAAGGTTCAAGTTACAACTTGAGATCACCATATTGGTCATGATGGTAGCATGGAATTGGAGTTTGCCAAACAACTGGTTTCAGGAATTAGAACATTAAAAGAAAAATCACTTAAAAAATGATGACAACATCTTTCAAAACTATAGTTTGAAGGATTTGGTTAGCCATTCCTCTTATTATTCGCTGTTGTGAATGTATCAGATTTCAATTTAATTGCCAGGTTTTAACTTGCTTACCACTATATGCACAAATGTTTTATGTTTCTTCAATCAAGTTGAGATTGCATCATTGGCAACAAGAGAACAGATGTTGTTATTTAACAGATTATCACATCTCATCACTTGGGTGAAAGAGCACAATCATTGCTGATTAAACACAGCGCCTAAATGTCACTGCGTCACATATAGATTGAAAGCCAAAGTAATGTTTACATGCCATGAATTAATTAATACAGAGTAATTCACAAACTGTGTGATAAATGAAATTCAAAACCTGGTCTTGTTATTATACAAATAAATATCCTTTACTATTGTAACTAATATGGAAAATCATCAGTTATTGTTATTGGAAGTCATCAAGTAATTTAAGGGGCAACCAGCCCAGTAACTACATGTGTAAGATGATTACTGATGAAGATATTTGTGAAATAATTATTAAGAATTGAACCAAGAATCTTGAAAATTAAAGAACAGAAGGTTTCACTTTGTTGTGGTCTTTCAGCATTAGCTGTATCACAGTTTCATTTGTCTTTTAAGTAGCAAAGGATATAGATATTTCACATACTCACCTAACTACACTCTAATGAACTAAAAGCACTTCAGTTGTTCCAGAGACAATATCTAAGCCACAGTAAATTTGCTAAAGAGCTATTTGTTTGGAAAAATGTTTATATATATTTTGCTATTATGAGATGGCTGTTTTAATGAGGTCGCTGCACTGATTCTTTTTGATGAAGAATTGCTTGTAATGATTTATAAAGTGCAGATTATTTAAATTAATTATTCAGATCGGATTATTTAATTGAAGGCATTTAAGAATTTCATGCATGGGTCATGAGGGCAAGTAAAGGAAGAAATAGTAATCTTATGAGACTATTGCTCTTTGCCTAGACCAAGTATTAATATTCAGGTGAGTCATTTAGTTAAAGTAACCCGAGAGGATTTAGGTCAGAGTCATGATATGAATGGAATAAGTTTATGAAAGCCGCGTTATAAAACAGAAATAATGACCTGCCACTCAAGCCTACAAATCTTACAAACACATTTCAGCTGAAGAAGCACTTATTTTGATAAACTGAAAAATTAAAGGGAACAGAGTCATATTTGCTGAGGTCAGGCCCTGCATTCTATTCTGCAGGGATTACATTGACTTTCAAACCTTCAATAGCTCAGGAATTTCCACATAGAGTTCCCCTGCAATAAATTCACCAGCATATCAGAGGAGAGCATGATGAAACTACATAATAACATTATTTGTCTGAGATCTATTTTGGTGTTCTCACAGAAGGGGAGTGGGATAGTGTGAAGGTAGGGGCGGACAGTGATTGTTGATTTGCATGATAGATTAATTCTCTGAAGAACCATCCATCTGATTCTTTCTCTTTCAAGAAATGTAGGAATCATGGACTCTGGCTTTCTGAAATTCATCACTGATGTATATGATGATGATTCTGACGGTCAGATATCATTGGAGGAATTAACAGGAAGCAAACTCAGAATCTTCCCGGAGGTCAGTGGGATAGATATGAAGATACCTTATTACTATGTGAGTTTATTTATACTTTGCATTTAAGAGAATTGTACTAGTTTGAGACAACTTTATGTTATATTTCAATACCTCTTTACCATAATGTGTTTGCTCTACCAATATAGTCATATCTTAATACATTAAGTACTTAGAGTGTCAATAGGCAAAGAATGGGTCTCCCAACTTGCCCTGGAGGCATGCAGCACATATAAGCTTCATGTTTTGGCAATTTTCATCCCTATCAGAAAAGCTATTGCTAATCCTGATGTCATGAGTAAATCATTAGGCAGCTGATAGCACATATCTGTAGAAACGAGTGGACTCATGAGTCTCTGAACATAACTTTTTAAAAACAATTTGTTTTTCTATTTTTTACTACTGAAGTATATCATCACGCATTGCTTCACATTAATCTTGTTAGCCACTTATTTAACATATGAACACACAAATTATGAACAGAGATGATATTCAGTCTTTCAGACCTGCTCCACCATATTTAGTAAGACAATGGCTGATCTGATTGGGTCTCAACCTCAGATTCCTATCTGCTTCACATTACCCTTGCTTTGACTCCTTTATTAGTCAAAGCCTAAATCTCTTTACCTAATTTTGCATTTTCAGCAAATGGAGATGCAATTTTAATATCTCTTCACCCAGGTCTTTAACATACATTAAAAATAACTGAAGCCATGACAACGATTCTTGTGGCACTTTACTATTCGTAACCATCCAACTCTAAAATGCTTCATTTATCATTACACGCTGTTTCCTGTCCATAACCAATCCTTCATTCATGTTATTAAAGCCACAGATGGATCTTTCTCCCTGAGTTTTTAATTGCAATGGAATGCATTTTTGTTGAAAATTTTGAATTGTTTCTTTAAATGTTTCCTACTGTTTGCTTACTGACATATCATTGAGACTTCCTTCCCACCCATCCACTCCACCCTCCTCTCTGACCTATCACCATTACTCCCAGCTTCATCTACCTAACGCACTATCAGCTACCTTCCCCCAGCCCACCCCCTCCCTTTTATCTCTCTACTCCATTGGCCCACGAGTCTCATTCCTGATGAAGAGCTTATGCCCAAAACGTCGACTCTCCTCCTCGGATGCTGCGTGACCTGCTGTGCTTTTCCTGTACCACACTCTTGACTCTGTTCTCCAGCATCTGCAGTCCCCACATTCTCCTATATCTTTGAAACTATCTGACCAACCAACCTTAGCCAGCCCTCTCCTCACACTGTGAAATTGGGTCTGTTTAGGTTTGAGGTTTTTGCTTTGAGCTAAAGTGCATTGTTTTCAAACTAGATATTGTATTGTAATCATCTTTTCTGCAAAGAATTTCTCACTATACGATTACTAATTAATCCTGCCTCATTACTTAATACTGGATCTAAAATATATTGTTGCTATTTGTTCCAGGAAACTCTGAAAGCATTTTTAGAATCACATTTCAGACTACATTTGCCAATATGAATTAACCAGTGTGTACAGCAATCAAAGTCCTCTACAATTGTCACATTGCGTTTGTTACAACCTCTAATTATTTTTTGCTTAACGCCCTGTCCAATGATTTAACAATGGCCTATCAATTGCTCGCACAGTGCTTTCTGAATTTTTGCACTCACAATCTTCAATCAAAATTATTCTACTTCCGGTTTTTCTGAACCAAGCTTTCTTTAAAAATCATGTTAATGTGAATCCTTCATTTTTGGGTTACCTTCTCCTTCATTTTCCACTCTGCATGTCATTTTAGAATGCTACGTTTAATGTATATATATGTTCTGACCTTTTAAAAAGTATCCTTTTATGGTATGTAAGGATTGCTGGCGATACCATGATTCTCACCTATTCCTAACTGCACCTAAGAAGTGAACCATATACGTGAACATAAGAGATAAGAGCAGGGGAAGACCATACAGTCTAACCATTGGGTTACTTCCACCATTCACAAAAAGCTTGTGGTTAATCTTGGCCTTCACCTCCACTCTTCTGCTACTCCACATAGTCTTTGCTCCTGGAAAGACCAAAAATCTATTTATCTCAGCCTTAAATACAGCCAAAGATGGAGCATCTCTGGAGTAGAAAAAGTCATAACCTGTTTAATGAAAATTCTCCTCATCACTGTACTAAATGATTGCCCCTTCACCCTGAGCCTGTGTCATTTTTAGCAGAATGACATTTATAATGGGATTTTGTTCTGTGACTGTTCTGTTAAAAGCTAAATGAAGGATGCCATGTTCTGAAGTCTACTCATCAGTAAGCCTGGGTGAGACTGTTCTAGATCAAAGAAAGGCTTATATTGTCTTTTTGAGAAGAAGGTACAAAGTATTATCCTTGGAGACAATGACAGAAGCCTATTTATTAACAATAAAGTCTGCCAGTGTGCAAAGCCCCAGAAAATATTCTGAATGCCAGGTTGTAAACAGTTGTAAACAATTCTGTAAATTATTAATTTAGTTCCAAGATACAAGTGGGTGGCTCAGTGGTTAGCACTGCTGCTTCACAGCACCAGGGTCCTGGGTTTGATTCCACCCTTGGGTGACAATCTGTGTGGAGTTTGCACATTCTCCCCATGTCTGTGTGGGTTTCCTCTGGGTGCCTCGATTTCTTCCACAGTCCAAGGATGTGCAGTGTAGGCGGATTAGCCATGGGAAATACAGGATTACAGGGATAGGGTAGGGATGGGTAGTGCTGGAGTACATCTTTAAAAGTGCTATACATTGTGTGTTCATGATGGAAGAGGTGAATGTTGAATGTGGAACCCATCAATCAGGCTGCTTTGTGCTGGATAATGACAAGCTTCTTGGATGTTGTTGCAGCTGTAGCTATCTAGACAAGTGGAGAGTAGTCCATCATGCTTCTGATTTGTGCTTTGTGGACAGGCTTTATGAGTCAGGACTTGAGTTGCTTAATGCAGGATTCATAGTGTCTGACCTGCTGTTGTAGCTACTCTATTTGTAAGGCTAGTCCAGTTGTGCTTCTGGTCAATGGTAACCACCAGGACATTGATAGTGTGGGGTTCAATGATAATGTCTTTGACTGTCAATGGGTGTTGGTTAGATTCTCTCTTTTTGGAAATGGTCATTGTCTGACTCTGAAAAGGCACACATTTTACTTGCACATCTGAGTTCTACTGCAAAGTGATAGCTGTGTTACCATTATCCCATGTCCATGTTACAGCTTCCTAATATTCATTGTCTCACCACAATCTTGTCTCCAAGCTTTTCTCCAAAGTACATGCCAGTATCTGAATTGGTGGCTCTGAGTACAAATGAGTAATAATGTTTCTTAATTATCAGTATCGTCTTGTTTTCCTCCTCTTTTCCTTTCACCATTATCTGGTTGCAATTCCTGGGTATCTGAAAGAAGAAAGATACAAGGGTAGTCCTGTGTTGAGGAGAATACGGGGAAGCAAACTGCATAAGCTTCTACCATCTGTAGCTTGTAAATCATAAGAGGATGTGGGAAACGTGGGATACCTGAAAGAGGATTAGGTATGAGCTGACCATGAAATTAAATAGGTCAACCCCTGACTACTGGTCTCAGTCATAACTGGACCAATGCTGATGATCACAGTCTCCATTATGAGTGAAAGGACATTCAACTATAACCTGTTCTCTTTGTAACTTCCTTTCAAGTTTGTTCCTTTGATACAATGTGTTTAGGTGATGTGGCTGTCATGATGAATAACTGATATTGTGTACAAGCTGATATGATTTTGACAATTGCATTGTATGAAGATGAGGAGAAGCTATGAATGCTAGTTACAAGTTGGGATTGCAGCATTGTTACTAGATAAACTGAATAACTTGTGAGGTTGCCTTTTAAACTACCACTAACGTATTCTATAGGTAATTGAAGTTTCCAATGATAACTAATGAATGATGTTTTCACCTCTTTATAATTTCCATACATGTTTATGCGTTTTGGTGATGTGGCTGTAAGAATGAATTGTGTACCGACTGGTTATTTGCATATTGTGGTACCCTGATACATTTTCGGTTCATTTTGTCTTCTACATTTCGTCTTCATGAGAAAAAGAAAGGGACGAAAAGGGATGAAATACAAACTGGAGTATGATAATTAATAATAGATCATTTGCTGCTTTCAATTTTAGACTGCTGTCATCAGAATATTGTCTGCTATTTTAAATGACACAGTTTGTAGCTAATTAGTTACATTCATCTAAAAATTACAGATGTAATATTCATTTATAAATATATAATGGCAAATGGATTATATTTTAAGTACTTTCAGTGCTGGTATGCTAAAAACTGAACATAATTAAATCAATTTCTGGAAGAAATCAAATCGAAAAGCGAGAGTGCATTTATATTGTGAAAGTGAATGTGTTAAGGTGACTCCTGGCTTTTCTTCAGTTTTCAGTTTGTTGATTGGAAATATTTTCCTTTGAACTCTGATTTTCTAAGGGATTGAATTTGAAGTTAAATAAAACCAGAATCTGGGTTTCAAAAAGAAAACATAAGGTATTAATTACTTTGGATAATATAATCAATGACAAAAATTGCTTTAATTTAACTGCACACTTACCATTTAATTTGCTCTGCATTGCATCATATGGGAGAACAGAAAATTGTTTGACCTATATCCTTACTGTAAGTATTGGAGATTTCTGATGCAAGAGAAATTTCTAGGCATATGATTATGCCTTAGTGATATTTCTGCTTTGCTTATGAATTAACTGTGATGTGCTGTAAAAGTACAACCATTGGAAATGCACAGTGAACCCACATCTCCCTGGAAAATGAATGTATCTTTTTCATTTCAGCCAATGGTGATTTTTTAACAATTTCAGTATTATTGCTGATTACTAGTATTTGTAGTATCTAAACACATGCTTATGGGAAGATAGTTTGAAACAACATCACTCTGATTCACTTGACTCTACTCTTGCAATAACTAAAGCTTTCATCAAAGAAAATCTGCAAAGTCCGGAAACACCTCCTGAAGCATGAAGTTAAACTCTGAAATAAGTGCCCAAATCCAGAACCAGCATAGATCCTGTTTCCTGCTATAAACAAAGCAATTTATAGGTCATCACTGGTTTTCAACTTCCTTTACCCTTTAACACCACTTCTGGCGCTAGGAACTACAGCAGTGGCCCCACTGCTGCATTGCTGATATTTCCCATCTTGTAACAGAATATCAGGCTATTATCTTATTTTATGGCATTTTTGTGATTCATTCAGTTAACTAATGTTCATGAAACCAGTCCCATCTGCCTGTGCTTGGCCCATATCCCTCCAAACATTTCTTATTCATGAACTTATTTAAATCTTTTAACCATTGTAACTCTACCTGCATCCACGAATTCTGCTGCAAGTTTATTCACACAGCAACCACTCCCTGTATAAAAACTCTCATGTCTTCTTTAAATCTTTCTCCTTTCACCTGAAAAATATGGCCTCTTGTCTTGATATATCCCACCCAAGGGAAAAGGCATCTGCTATTATCCTCATGATTTTGTGAACCTCTATAAGATCACCCTTCAACCTCTCTGCTCCAGTGTAAAACATCCTGGTAAATCTTTTCTGAACCTCTCCAGCTTAATAACATCATTCCTATAACAGGGTAACCAGAACGGGACACAGTACTCCAGAACAGGCTTCACCAACATCCTGTACAACCTCAACATGACGTTCTCACTCCTACACTCAAACGTTTGATCAATGAAGGCAATTGTACTAAACATCTTCATAACCACCCTGCCTACCTGTGTTGCAAATTTCAAAGAATTTCTCTATCTACTCTGCTGGACACCTCACAATTCTGAACACTTCTATCAAACCTCCTTTTAACCTTTTCTCCACCAGGAAAAACAAGCTCAGCTGATGTAAAATTGTATTCTCACGTAAATAAACCGTACAGTAGTTTACAAGGTAAGTGGATATATTATTTCCACTAATATCTCCTAAATATTCATGAGGCATGTTAAGTTAAGATGGCCTTATCTCCGATTGCTTGTCCTTTGCAGAAGCATTCTGTGATCATCACTACTTTAATAACAATGTGCATAAAGCAGTTAATATGAGAGTTCTCTGAAAGGTATCATTGCATGCACAAAGTAGGCTGTGATTGAATTAGGTTTCGAAAGCCTGCCACTGTTTATCTATTGGTGCACTTTCAGTATAAAGGATAATTGATGTTTCAAAAAGTTTCTTAAAAGTCATTTGCAATTCATTATTGCAATGATATGCCATTCTTGAAAAGGCAGCTTCAATTATTAATGAGTAGTTGATAACTTTATGTAAATTTCTTATTCCATTTACAGAGAATTGCTGAGACGTTTGTGAATACTTTATGTTGGGATGATCTACACATCCATCTCATGCTGATCTTTTTGATAGGCTTACAGCAGTTGGGAGAAGGCTCTTGACTAGCTATCACTTTGAATTATAAGACTGTTTGGATTAGTAAAGTGCAGCAGCATAATTACTATATCTGAATGCACAAGAGAATAACCAAAGTCTAGACAGAACACATGACTGAAAGAGAAAGTTTTACCTGGTCTGCTTGCACATATTCAGATAATTGTTTTTATGTGTTTAATCATCATCAGATATATAAGGATATTACTACTGTCATTGTTCATTACAAAAGTGCTCTAAGTGCCGTTTGGCAAAATTGTAATGTTTCTACCTATCAGCCAAAAGGTCTGAGTTGAAGTCAAATTACTGCAAAGGCGTGTCATAAAATCTCTCAACAGGTTGATTAGAAAATAGAAACCATAAGAGACTGAAGTTCTAGCTATGGTAAGGTAGAACTTCTCATAATTTGTACCGTACATGTTTTATTAAATCAGGTGAACCTATGCTGAAGATGGAACAATTTTAATTGTACATTGCCTGAACAATATTTGGATTCCTGTAATCTTTAATATCAGTTTTAAAAAATACTGCCTGAAGACAACACAGCTCACAAAACTGACCATATTCTTCCAAATTGGAAAAATATGTACGTCAAGTTTGAGAAAAGTCTTCAAAGTGAGCTTGTTAGCTGGATACGCAATAGATGGTTCATTTTAATGGCAAACAACATTTAATTTCTTAAGAGCTTGATTAGTCTGTATCGATAAAGCTAGTAAAAGTTCACTGAGGTTTTTGAAGTCATTTTCAAAATTAGGCTATTACAGATGGATGATAAGCACATATTAAAAATGTTTTTAGTGATTAAACATATTTTCAGCTTACTTGAGAAACAACAAGTTAAGTAAATCTTTGAAAATTCTTAAATAAATCAATTGTAACCAAGCCAGTGGAATTCCTAGCAATAATTTGAACTGAATTTTCAAGTTGTATCCCAAGCAGAAGCTTATCTCTAAAATATAAGCAATCTTAACAGTTCTGTCTGTACAAATATAAATGGGTGATAAATGTTGATGCACTAGAGGGGGCAATAGCATTTTTGTCAGATAAATTTGAAAAGTAAATTTTTTTTTTCAATTTTGACCATTTGTCCTTCTTTCCTAACTTGTAGTGAGGTATCATTCCACATTGGTTGCTTTCTGGTTATTTAAGTGTCAATATTTATGGATAGAGAACTAAGCACACATTAAAAATTATTTTTAGTGATCAAACCCATTTTCAGCTGTACTTGAAAAACAGCACAAAGTTAAGAAAATCATTGAAAGTGGTTAGCACTGCTACCTCACAGCGGCAGGGACCTGGATTCGATTCCAACCTCGTGTGACTGTGTGGAATTTGCACATTCTCCCCGTGTCTGTGTGGGTTTCCTCCGGGTACTCCAGTTTCCTCCCACAATAGACAATAGACAATAGGTGCAGGAGTATGCCATTCTGCCCTTCGAGCCTGCACCACCATTCAATATGATCATGGCTGATCATCCTTAATCAGTATCCTGTTCCTGCCTTATCTCCATAACCCTTGATTCCACAATCCTTGAGAGCTCTATCCAACTCTTTCTTAAATGAATCCAGAGACTGAGCCTCCACTGAACTCTGGGGCAGAGCATTCCACACAGCCACCACACTCTGGGTGAAGAA
>NC_057713.1:44429230-44431557 GCF_004010195.1 Chiloscyllium plagiosum
ATAGTTTCCTTTATTCAACAGAAATATTGTCACTACCCTCTCCCTCTCAAATTGCAGATTGTAGCTTATTGTATTATGGTCACTACTTCCCAATGGCTCCTTCACTTCGAGGTCCCTGATCAATTCTGGTTTGTTGCACAATACCAGATCCAGAATTGCCTTCTCCCTGGTAGGCTCGAGCACCAGCTGTTCTAAGAATCCATCTCTGAGGCACTCCACAAAGTCTCTTTCTTGAGGTCCAATACCATCCTGATTCTCCCAGTCTACCTGCATGTTGAAATCCCCCATAACAACTGTAGTAACATCTTTGCGAGGCCAATTTCAGCTCCTGATTCAACTTACATCCGACATCCAGACTACTGTTTGGGGGCCTGTAGATAACTCCAAGAGGGTCTTTTTACCCTTAGAATTTCTCAGCTCTATCCATACTGACTCTACATCCCCTGATTCTAGGACCCCCCACGCAAGGGATTGAATATCATCCCTTACCAACATGGCCACCCCACCCCCTCTGCCCGTCAGTCTATCCTTACGATAGCACGTGTAGCCTTGAATATTCATTTCCCAGGCCCTGTCCACTTGAAGCCACGTCTCAGTTATCCCCAAAATATCATATCTGCCGATTTCCAAAAGAGTCTCCAGCTCATCCATCTTATTTCTAATGCTTCGTGCATTCATATATAGTATTTTTAATTTGTTACTGCCCTCACCCTTCCCATCAACTCCTATTTCATTCAACCTTACAGCATGATCCCTTTTTGAGTTTTCTGCTTCATTGATACAGTTGTCTTTCTTGACTTCCCTTGTTCTAACTTTCCCTTCAATTTCCTTCTTAAACATCCAGTTTATCCCCTCCCTCTGCTACTTAGTTTAAATGCAGCTGTGTTGCAGTAGCAAACCTGCCTGCCAGAATGCTGGTCCCCAACCTATTAAGGTGCAAACCATCTCTCTTGTATAATTTATGCTTACCACAAAACATGCTTACCAGTGATCCAAGAATTTAAACCCTTGCTTCCTGCACCAGTTTCCCAGCCACACATTCAAGTCTATTATCTCCCTGTTTCTGGCCTCACCAGCCCAAGGAACTGGAAGCAAACCGGAGATAACCACCTTGGATGTCCTGCTTTTCAGCCTTCTTCCTAGTTCTCCGAAGTCCCGCTGTAGTATGTTCCTCCGCTTCTTCCCGACATCATTTGTGCCAACATGTACCACCACCTCTGGCTCTTCACCTTCGTCCTTGAGGATTTCCTGCACTCTGTCGGTGATGTCTTTAATCCTGGCACCAAGAAGGCAATACACCATCCTTATGTCCCGCATGATGCCACAAAAACCCCGGTCACTTCCTCTCACTATGGAGTCCCCTATTACCACAGCTCTGTGCGATGTCCGACTCTTCCGCTCTGCCTCCACGACAACTTTTGATTGACAGCCCTAGCCGCCTCACTGACTGGCAGTATCATCTGTCTCTACTGTTTCCAAAAGATTCAACTTGTTCCTGATAGGTGCTTCCCCCGGGGTCTCTTCCACCTGTCTCCTCTTTGCCTTCCTTATCGTCTGCTCTCTTCTGCTCTCTTCTGGTATGGTCGGTGTAATAACCTCGCTGATGGTCTTGTCCAGAAAGATCTTGTTCTCTCGGATAAGCCTGAGGTCCTCGAGTTCTTTCATCAGTGCTGCAATACGCTCTGTCAGTAGCTGAACGTGCACACACTTTCCACACTTATATGAGCCAGACACACCAGAGTCGTTGACCTCCCACATCAAGCACGTAGCACACTGAACCAGCTTGGCAGTCATGTCTTCACCCTCTTCAACTGTGGCATGATTACTTCACTCAACCTCCTTGTCAAAGAGTCCTGAGCTAAAGCCTCACTCTTCACTCCACAGGAACTTCCTTGGACCCTCTTTTTGGGGCAAGTCTGTGGACTTTTACTTTAGGTTAGAGGAGGAGGGAGGGAGGGAGGCCCTATTTTGTCGGACCTGGGGTCTAGAACACACCCGCTCAATTAACAATCACTTACCTTCCCGACCAGCTTTGCGCTCCGACTTCACTTCCGCCCAGCACCCGCTGTTCTCTGCTGCAAAAAGACCGTTGGCATCGAGGTAAGTTCTTAAATAACAATCACTTGCCTTCCCGACTGGCTTTGCGCTCCGACTTCACTTCCGCCCAGCACCCGCCGTTCTCTGCTGCAAAAAGAATCCAAACAATTGGCCATGCTTAATTGCCCATAGTGTTAGATGCATTAGTCAGAGGGAAATGAGTCTGGGTGGGTTACTCTTTGGAGGGTTGGTGTGGACTTGTTGGGCCAAAGGGCCTGTTTCCATACTGT
>NC_057713.1:44431818-44441236 GCF_004010195.1 Chiloscyllium plagiosum
TCTCGTTCTCTCGGATGAGCCTAAGGTCCTCGAGTTCTTTCATCAGTGCTGCAATATGCTCTGTCAGTAGCTGAACGTGCACACACTTTCCACACTTATATGAGCCAGACACACCAGAGTCGTTGACCTCCCACATCAAGCACGTAGCACACTGAACCAGCTTGGCAGTCATGTCTTCACCCTCTTCAACTGTGGCGTGATCACTTCACTCAACCTCCTTGTCAAAGACTCCTGACCTAAAGTCTCACTCTTCACTCCACAGGAACTTCCTTGGACCCTCTTTTTGGGGCAAGTCTATGGACTTTTACTTTAGGTTAGAGGAGGAGGGAGGGAGGGAGGCCCTACTTTGTAGGACCTGGGGTCTAGAACACACCCACTCAATTAACAATCACTTACCTTCCCGACCAGCTTTGCGCTCCGACTTCACTTCCGCCCAGCACCTGCCGTTCTCTGCTGCAAAAAGACCGTTGGCATTGAGGTAAGTTCTTAAATAACAATCACTTGCCTTCCCGACCGGCTTTGCGCTCCGACTTCACTTCCGCCCAGTACCCGCCATTCTCTGCTGCAAAAAGAATCCAAAGAATTGGCCATGCTTAATTGCCCATAGTGTTAGATGCATTAGTCAGAGGGAAATGGGTCTGGGTGGGTTACTCTTTGGAGGGTTGGTGTGGACTTGTTGGGCCAAAGGGCCTGTTTCCATACTGTAGGGATTCTATTCTACTCATTTGTGAGGTTAGTTAAGAAGTTTTGGAATGTCAGTTGACTAGGGTGGTGTATATGCAGAGAAAATGTGCCTTTATCCAACTTGGGGACAAGTAAGATATCAATTTGCCAAGTATAGAACCTGTGGCACTGAAGCCACTGACAATCATCCTACCACCATTACAGTTGAGACAGATAATTCAATGGAATAGTAGAATCTGCAGCACAGAGATAGACCATTTGGTCACTTGTGGTGGGGTTGGCTATTGCATTATTAATCCAGAGACCCAGATAATACTCTGAGGACCTGGGTTTCAATCCCACTATTGCAGGTGGTAGAAACTGAATTCAATAAAGATCTCGAAATTAGAGTCACGAATGAACAATTGTTGACTGTTGTAAAAACCCATCTGGTTCACTGCTCCCCTTTGGGGAAAGAAGCTGCTGTCCTTACATGGCCTGGCCTATGTGTGACTTCAGATCAATAGTAATACCCTATGGGCAGTAAATACTGGCTTGACCTCCTGTGAATGAAAATAAAATCCCAGGCTATTGTTTATTCTCTCTAAGACACTCCTCCCATTCTAACAACTATTTCCTCGCCAATCCCTAGAAATCTTTATTACTTTTTTTCTCATCTATACCTCAAATTTTCTTTAAAGTACGTCAATATTACTTGCTTCAACTCAAAGTGGTCGCAGTCGTCTGGCTGTCAGTTCAGAAATGTTTTTGATGTATGGTAGTGTGTCTAGTCCTTTGGGTTGTGGCATGTCCTCATTCCGTTGTCTTTCCCTTAGGCATCTGTTGATGAAATTGCGGGGGTATCCGTTTTTGGCGAATACATTGTATAGGTGTTCTTCTTCCTCTTTTTGCAGTTCTGGGTACTGCAGTGTGTTGTGGCCCTTTTGAACAGTGTCTTGATGCAACTTCTTTTGTGTGTGTTGAGGTGGTTGCTTTCGTAGTTCAGGACTTGGTCGTGTTGTGGCTTTCCTGTATACCTTTGTGATGAATCCGCCAAAAACGGATACCCCCGCAATTTCATCAACAGATGCCTAAGGGAAAGACAACAGAATGAGGACATGTCACAACTCAAAGGACTAGCCACACTACCATATATCAAAAACATTTCTGAACTGATAGCCAGACTACTGCGACCTCTAGGACTCATAACAGCACACAAACCAACAGCCACTCTCAGGACGAAGGACCCGATACCCAGCATGAGCAAAATCAATGTAGTGTACAAAATCCCATGCAAGGACTGCACAAAACACTACTTAGGACAAACAGGAAGACAGCTAACGATCCGCATCCATGAACACCAACTAGCCACGAAACGACATGATCAGCTATCCTTAGTAGTCACACACTCAGATGACAAGCAAGATGAGTTTGACTGGGACCACACTACTATTATCGGACAAGCCAAACAGAGAACAGCCAGGGAATTCCTAGAGGCATGGCACTCATCCACTGATTCAATGAACAAGCACATTGACCTGGATCCAATATACCGGCCACTGCAGTGGACAGCTGGAACTGACAACTGGAAGCGGCAGATACAAATCACTATAAATGCCGGAGGAAACATCACAGAAGCGCTTCACAGGAGGCTCCCAAGCACTCAGGATGTCACCTAGACTGGGGACGAAATGTCTGCAACACAAATTCCCAGCTTGGCGAACAGAACCATAACAACTTGCTTCAACTATTGTAGGTGACAGAATGTTTTAACCTAAAGATACGTTAAATGAGTGAATAAAGATCTGGCAAAGGGGTATAATATGGAAAAAACCCTCTATTTTTCATTTTGGTAGGAAGATTAAAAATACAGCATGTTGCTTACATCATGAGACATTATTAAGTTCTGGGTGTCCCAAAATGAAGATTACAAAAGGCTAGTATGCAGATGCAGCAAGTAATTAGAAAAACTAATAATATGTTTTCATTTATTGCAATTGCAATTAAATACAAAAATAGGGAGGTCATCCCTTGAATGAGTTTTTCTTTAAATGACTATCACTTGGAATAGGTGGGTTGTCTTAGGAGAAAGGTTTGTGCATATGATGCTGCTAGAATTTAAAAGAGTAACGTGTGTTTTGTTTGAAATATAAAAGATGCTGAAAGTTCAATAAAGGGTGGAATATGGAAAGGACTTTTCCTTTTCAGGGAAAATCTAGAGCTAGGGCTCACTGTTTCAAATCAAGGGTTTGCCCGTCTAAGACAGGGATAAGGATAATTAGTTTCTTAAGCTGGTTTTTGAGCCTTTGGTATTCTTTTCCTCAAAAGGGCATTGGAAGCAGACTCCTTGAATAATTTTAAGGCAGAAGAAAGAAGATTCAGAGATGTAGTAATTTGATCAACAATACTCTAATTGAATGGTACAGTAGGATCAAGGGGCTGAGTGGCCGACACCTGATCACATTTGTATGTTCGTATGTTCTATATTCTCTTTATTCCGTGTGCAAAGAAGTGTTTTCTTATTCCATTTTTTGATCTGTTGGTGACTTCATCCCCTATCAGGTAGCCACATACTAGTGGAAGTAAATTATCCACTTTACTGAATACTTTCATAATTTTAAAGATCATTATCATGTCTTGTCTTTGTTTTCTCTTTCCTGAGAATAACATCCTCTCCTTATTGATAACTTTGTTGTAAACCTTTACTGCACTTTTCCCCGTGTCTTAAGATGATATCAATTTGCTAACACAAAGAAAATTTAATGTCATTATCATGTCTATATTTCAGCTTGGAAAATTATACATTCAGAGGGTGCTTCAGTGCTCCCACTTTAATGTGAAGAGAGCTTTCACCTCATTCTGAAACACTCTGTCTGCTTCGTTAGAAGTCCCGCTGTTAATGCTTACCTTGGTTCAATGACTGGGTTCAGTACTTGTGTCACTTTTTTCTTTACACCAGGAGAGGCCAACTCTACATTCTGCCTCCATTTAAATCAGAGGGAGCTGGATTAATGCAGGTTTGGATTCTTGTTTCTGAATTTTAACCTTTTAATTCCAATCCAAACTGAGCCCATCTGTTTTTAGAGGTTAAAGTCACCCTCATTATGGTCCAATGCAATTATAAAATGTATTTATCTAGCAACCTATCACACAATTGCCTTTAACTTTGAGCACAGTAATGTTCTATCACTGTATGCCATTAAGAAGCGTGTAAATATGATGATCACAACAAGAATGTAATCTGAAAGCTAGACGTTAAAAGTGAGATGGCATTGACTTTCAAAACTATGTTGAAAAGCATTTACATTTGCAATGTCTGTAAGTCAAAATTATAGATGCTTGAAAACTTGAAAGGGTTCAGAAAAGATTTATAAGGATGTTGCCAGGGTTGGAGGATTTGTGCTATAGGGTGAGGTTGAACAGGCTGGGGCTGTTTTCCCTAGAGTGTCGGAGGCTGAGGGGTGACCTTAAAGAGGTTTACAAAATCATGAGGGGCATGGATAGGGTAAATAGACAAAGGCTTTTCCCTGAGATCGGGGAGTCCAGAGCTAGGGGGCATAGGTTTAGGGTGAGAGGGGAAAGATATAAAAGAGACCTAAGCGGCAACGTTTTCACGCAGAGGGTGGTACGTGTATGGAATGAGCTGCCAGAGGAAGTGGTGGAGGCTGGTACAATTGCAACATTTAAAAGGCATCTGGATGGGTATATGAATAGGAAGGGTTTGGAGGGATATAGGCCGGGTGCTGGAAGTTGGCACTGGATTGTTTGGAATATCTGGTTGGCATGGAAAAGTTGGACTGAAGGGTCTGTTTCCATGCTGTACATCTCCAAGACTCTATGACTCTATTTGTTAAAGCATCAATCGTTACAGAACATTAATTAAAACAGTTTTGCAACCTGGATGAGCATTAGTCCCAGTTCGCACCTTTGAATAAATCATTTAACTGTAAGATATTAAACAAAAGCATAAAATAGCTTCTAATTCTAGGTGACTAATGCAAGAATACTTTGATCTTTAAATATTGTCTCAGGTTCAATCAATAATAACAGCATCAATGCCATATTCTACAGTATGGGATTAAAAGTCGAGAATGTGGTGCTGGAAAAGCACAGCAGGTCAGGCAGCATCCAAGGAGCAGGAGAATTGATGTTTCTGGCATAAACCCTTCATCAGGAAGGACTTTCTGGAAAGCCCTTCATCACTTTCTCTTCGTAAGGGATTAAGCCAGCAACAAATTGGAATGGTCTTGCTGCAAGACACGGTGGGTATACTTACACCAGACAGTGTACAGTGGTTCAAGAACGTGGCTAAAATCTAATTTCTCAATCTGTTAGGGATGGGCAATAAATGCTAACATTTCCAGTGATGCCTGGATGCCACAAACAAATAAAAAAGGAGTCATGGGAGAATTCCCAACTCATTATCATTCATCTACAATCAATGTAAACAGGCATGGCAGCTGTGATATGAAATAGCTTCCAGACAAGCTGACTTGGGCCAGAATTTCAGAGGAATGATCAACTCATGCAGATTGCCATTGTGTCTCTTCATTTTCATGGAAGGAGAGCTCCACGTTTCTGGGATTCTGCTCAGGGCTCCCTCAGAAATGCAGAGCCATACTTTTATTTGAAGAACCTCCAAACCCATCTGTTAGACTCCTATCTCCAAATCTCCATAAACTCCGACTCTTTGAAAAGCCTGCTTTCTGCATGATATACAGCATCAACTCTTGCTTATCCAGCATTTCTGAGACCTTAGATCAATTTTGGCTTCTGATTCCTGTAACAGCTCAAATATAAAAATTCTCATTCTTAGAATTGAAGTTGTTTATGTCTTCAGCCCTCACTATCTCTATAACCTTCATTAAGCCTACAGTCCTCTGATAGCTGTAATCATCTCATTCTGACTTTCCCTGGCTCCTTTCTATCCACAAGGAGGTCATGAGGCCATTCGGGCAAACCTTCACAAGGCAGTGGGGGCTGATAGGATTGAAACCCTGAGGAGCAGAAGACAGTGCTTTAAAGCTCAACGTCCTCACAGTCTAGATCCATAGATACATCTTTGAATGCTATATTTTACTAACTGCACCACCAGCCTTACACCACAATGCATTTCATCATTCCATTCTGCAGAATAAAGTGGCACACTTCTGGAATTAATTGGTAGGTGAAAGACACCCCTCCCCATCCACCCATAAAAGAGAAGGAGCTTACTATAAGAGGTGCAGCAATTACTGAGCCCAAGACTGGCTGCAGCATCAAGACCATTGAAACTGACAGCATGTACAGTCTTACTCCGCCTTCTCACATCCCACTTTCCCCTCTTCACACTATCTCTTCATTGTGGGCTGTAGCTGTTGAAAGCATGCACTCCTCCTTCTTCCCATTCTCTCCACTACATCACCACTCCTGGATATCTTTCTTCTTTCAGACACTTAAGAGCCTAAATCTAATCAGACACAATGAAAGAGAAGGAGGTGAAAGAGGAAGTGATGAGAAAAAAACAGCATTACAGTACTTGCTTTCAAACTTGAAACCATCGGCTCAGATATTGACATTGCACATACCTTTCAGGGTGGATTACATATGTGATCATCATATGGTGGACATTTGATGTGAGTGGCCTGTGGTCAGTTTAAAGGACAAGGTAACATCAGTGCCAGGGCAAGGATGCACATGAGTTTTGATTCAGAGGACTCAAATAAGAACAATGATGGGGTGGCCTGAAGAAAAATGCTGATGTGCATCGACAACAAAGCTTATTACGTATTGGCAAGCCTGGAATAAAACTGCAGTTACTATCATAGAGAATGAAGCACCCTGGAACTAATTTGCTCTCTTTCAGGATGGCAAGATTTATTTTTCCACCACTCATACCTATCAATCAAGCATCCAGTGATGCTATCCTAGTGAAGTGGTGTAGTCTGAAGCTTTGCTTTCTAAAGGGTGGCAGAGTATACCATTCTTGGTGTTGGAAATTGAAGTGTCCTACCCAGAGCACCTTGTGTCTTTGCCATCCTTGGCACTTACTCAAATCGGTGTTGAATATTGAACAGTACTGATTCATCAGTTGAGGGGAGCTCTGACAAGCCAGTTTGCTGACCCATGATTGATCTCATGCCATGAGATTTCATAAGTTCCAGAGTTAATGTTGAGAATTCAATACCAACTCTCTCCTGACTACATACCATTGTGTCACCTCCTCTGGTGGGTTGTTCGGTTGATTGGAGAAGACATACTCAGGGATGGGTTCGGTTGTGTCAGTGACATTGTAAAATATAAGACCATAAGGTATAGATGCAGAAGAAGACCATCAGTCCATCGAGTCTGCTCTACCATTCAATGAAATCACGGTTGACCAGATAATCCTCAAATCCACTTACTTTCCTTTCTTCATAACTTCAGATTCCCTTACTGATTAAAGAACTGTCTATCTCAGCCTTGAATATACTTAATGACCTACAGGTAGCTCTTCTAACATGCAATGTTTGTGTTCTTGTGCAACCCTGCATTATAGAAAAATTGGATTTTCAAAACAGTGCTTAAAATGGCAGTATGTAATTGCATTACAGTCAACACATTTTAAAAGTTTGCACTTTAGAAACAGTGTCCCCAGTTTGTGAATCGTGTTACAGCAAATTCCTATGAAAAAAACACACGTTATAGCAGAACGACCTGTATCCTGAACATCCCTCTCTGCTAAAGAATTGATTCACGACCCTCTGAGAGAAGAAATTCTACCTGATTCTATGGGTATAACTATGTCAAACTATTGGTTGACTAGTCTGTTGGACATCTCTCCCAATTTTGGCACTAGCCCCCAGATATCAATAAAGAGAGCTTTTTCAAGATTGACAGGGTTAAAATTGCCAATGTTATTTCTGATACCTAGATTGCTGCTGGCTGGTCTGTTAGTTTAATTGCTTTCCTTAGGCATTAGAGTGGTTTGATGCCACTTGCTAGGCCATTTAAAAGGGCAGCTAAGAGTCAAACACATTACTGTGGGTTTGGAGTGACATAGGCGAAAGTGAGGACTGCCGATGCTGGAGATAAAAGCCAAGATTAGAGTGGTGCTGGAAAAGCACAGCAGGTCAGGCAGCATCCGAGGAGTAGGAAAGTTGACGATTCAGGCAGGAGCCCTTCATCAGGAATTCTGATGAATGTCTCCTGCCCGAAACCTCGATTTTCCCACTCCTCGGATGCTGGCTGACCTGCTGTGCTTTTCCAGCACCACTCTAATCTTGACTTTGGAATGACATGTAGGTCAGACCAGGTAAGGATGGCAGATTTCCTCCTCTAAAAGGCATTAGTGAGCCACATTTGTTTTGCGTCAATTGACAGTGGCCACCATTTGATGAGTTTTTATTCTAATTGATTGAATTTAAACTCCGCCAGCTGCTGTGGAATAAATTGAACCCATGTCCCCAAAACATTAGCCTGGACCTCTGGATTATTAGTTCAGCAATATGAACATGATGGCATTGTCTTGCTGGCTATTGTAGTTGTTGGTGCTGTTGATGATTTCTCCCTTCTCAGCTGAGGAAAAGTTGACTGTGTGCTCTGTTCCATTGTATTTCTTGAGCTGGTCTCCATCTCAGTGATTTATGAATTTGAAGTCATAACTTTTTCTGTGTTTCAAGTTTTTACGATTTGATCTTGTCCATGTACAATTTGTTCTTTCAACAACTCATGATTGCTGAAGTGTTAACCTCCTTCTACCTGGACACCAATGAATTGTTGTCTTACTTTTACCTGGTCACTTGGATGGAGTATCTGGCCTGTCTGAACTGCCTTATACTTTCTTCCATTCAATAATGCTTGGATCCTGGGTAATCTAAGATGGAGGATGGGAAAAATTTCTGGCTGTAAGAGCTGCTCCTTTTTTTGAGGTATTTTAGGTGATGGAGGTGATTTCCTAGAATTCCAGGAGCAGCAATTACTGTTTTATATGCTGTTGCATTGTTTTGGAACTTTGGGGAAAAAAAAGTCAAAACAACAGCAGTTTAAAAGGGAGAAGAGCAGACAAAGGAAGCACATGGTGAGGACAGTGCAGGGGGAGAGAGAGAGAGAGAGAACCCGCACAGTTACTGCCTTTGCTGTTTTTGAATTCATGTGTCGTTGGACATCGGAGTGCATCTGGGAAAACTAACAAGCAGTGAATTTCACAACTAATCTTGGAGGAACCGGTTTGGGCGAAGTTCACAACACAGAATCAGCTAAGTTAATTGTTGTTTTAAGTCTGACCAAGAGAAAGGCTGTATTAGTGGGTTCTTTCTTGATTATATGTTTTTGGAGATAAGCCATAGCTCTTAATTTAACCTGGTGCAGTGTTTTGTAGAGGAATAAGATGGTGTTATTTTCTGGGTCTGTAGATTATGAAGGAGCAAAAATAGCCTTTGCAGTGATATGTACTTCTTGTCAGATGTGGGAGTTTAAAGAGAGTTTAAGGGTGACTGTGGATTATATCTGCCATAAATGCTGTTGGATTCGAATCTGATCAGATCGAGTGGATTGGTTGGAGAGACAGATAGAAGCGATGAGGAAGTTGCAACAGCAACAGTATGTGATGGATGGCAGTTATAGGAAGGGGGGAAAGTCTCAGATACAGTCACATAGATGAGTTAACTCCAGGAAGGGTAAGAGAGATTGGCACCTAGGGCAGGAGTCTTTTATGGATCTACCCATTTCAAACAGGTATGTTGTTTTGGAAAATGTAGGAGGCGATGGATTCTCAGGGGAACGTAGCATGAACAGC
>NC_057713.1:44444212-44457422 GCF_004010195.1 Chiloscyllium plagiosum
GGAAAGCAAATCTTAGCAGGACTTATACACTTCATGGTAAGGTCCTAGGGAGTGTTGCTGAACAAAGAGACCTTGGAGTGCAGGTTCATATCTCCTTGAAAGTGGAGTCGCAGGTGAATAGGATAGTGAAGAAGGCGTTTGGTATGCTTTCATTTATTGGTCAGAGTATTGAGTACAGGAGTTTGGAGGTTGCGGCTATACAGGACATTGGTTAGGCCACTATTGTAATATTGCGTGCAATTCTGGTCTCCTTCCTATCAGAAAGATGTTGTGAAACTTGAAAGGGTTCAGAAATGATTTACAAGGATGTTGCCGGGGTTGGAGGATTTGAGCTACAGGGAGCTGGAGCTGTTTTCCTTGGAGTGTCGGAGGCTGAGGGGTGACCATATAGATGTTTATAAAATTATGAGGGGCATGGATAGGGTAAATAGACAAAGTCTTTTCCCTGGGATCGGGGAGTCCAGAACTAGAGGGCATAGGTTTAGAGTGAGAGGGGAAAGATATAAAAGAGACCTAAAGAACAATCTTTTCATGCAGAGGGTGGTATGTGTATGGAATGAGCTGCCAGAGGAAGTGGTGGAGGCTGATGCAATTGCAACATTTCAGAGGCATTTGGATGGGTATATTAATAGGAAGGGTTTGGAGGGATATGGGCCCGGTGCTGGCAGGTGGGACTAGATTGGGTTGAGATATCTGGTTGGCATGGACGGTTTGGACCAAAGGGTCTTTTTCCGTGCTGTACATCTCTATGACTCTATGACTCTATCTTGCAGTTGATTTCATGGCAGCCTCAAGAGTTATAGATTGTATACAACACGGCAATGTTTGGTCTTCTTTTACCTCTCATATTCCATAAGGGTTCCCTTGGCATTTGTTTGGGTCTTTCTGTAAACCCCAACTCCTTTGTATGATGTGCTAATGCGGTGGTGACATGTGACCCACACTGTTCACTGAAATCCTTAAATTCTCCAGAGGTGAATTAGGGTCCAAAATCTTGTTATTCTTTCATGAATTTCTTGCTCAGCTAACAGAACTTGTACTGTTTAGATGACTGTCGCAGTTATCAAATCATTTATCTTTTGAATAAAGGGAACCTTGAGTAATAACCTGTAACTATGAGATGCTATTCATGATTGTATGTGAATTAATTGGTCCCCACAGTATGCTTTTGGCTGGTTGGACTTCAGTAACTGATCTGGCTGTCAGTTTACACTTCTCCATTTCAATGTATCTTTCCAAGATATCGTTCCTGCATTTTGAGAGTTTTCCTCATTTTGGACCTGGCTAGAAGGACGCCATCTTCCAGTGAAGTGTCACCCTGTTAGACCACTACTGTCAAAAATGCTGGCTGTGTTTGCTGTATCTTTTCAGGCCATTCTGAATTACTTGCCAAGAGAGTATCTCCAACTCTTCATTACTGGCCTAATTTGCAGTTTGGCTGAATTTTGGTTATGGTATATTCGCTAGTTCTTAGATCTTTATACCCAATCCTTTTATCTCATTGTTTACTGAGATAAATATCAGCCATTGACAATTGCTCCCCAATACACTAGCAATATCAGCTGCTTCAGTGACATTGAACATGCTGTTACATAGCAAGATAGAAAAGTGGAGCAGGAGTAGGCCATTCAGCCCCTTGAGCCTGTTCCACCATTCAAGGTGATCATAATTGATCACCAACTTAGTACCCTGTTTGCTTTAATCTCTTTAACCTTAAGGACTATAGCTGAATCCTCCTTGAAAATATTCAATGTTTTGTCCTCAACTGCTTTCTGTGACAGAGAATTCCATAGTGTCAGCACTCTTTGGGTAAAGAAACTTATCATAATCTCAATCCTAAATAGCCTACACTCCTGATTCTGAACTGTCAGTCATCAAGAATATCCTTCCTCTATAAAACTTTGGTTAGACCGCACTTGGAATACTGCGTCCAGTTCTGGTCACCCTATTATAAGAAAGATGTGGATGCTTTGGAGAGGGTTCAGAGGAGGTTTACCAGGATGCTGCCTGGACTGGAGGGCTTATTTTATGAGGAGAGGTTGACTGAGCTCGGACTTTTTTCATTGGAGAAAAGGAGGAGAAGAGGGGACCTAATTGAGGTATACAAGATAATGAGAGGCATAGATAGAGTCGATAGCCAGAGACTATTTCCCATGGCAGAAATGACTAACACGAGGGGTCATAGTTTTAAGCTGGTTGGAGGAAAGTATAGAGGGGATGTCAGAGGTGGGTTCTTTACACAGAGAGTTGTGAGAGCATGGAATGCGTTGCCAGCAGCAGTTGTGGAGGCAGGGTCATTGGGGACATTTAAGAGACTCCTGGACATGCATACGGTCACAGGAATTTGAGGGTGCATACATGAGGATCAATGATCGGCACAACATCGTGGGCTGAAGGGCCTGTTCTGTGCTGTACTGTTCTATGTTCTATGTTCTATTTATCCAGTCTAAATCTGTCAAGGGTGTTACAGTTTCCCATGAGGCCCCCAAACACCACCCCACCTCCACCTTGTTCTCCTAAACACCAGTGATTATAGCCCTAACTGATCCACTCTCTCTTCATACATCAGTTCCGCCAACCCAGGAGTAAATCTTTGTTGCAACCCTGCATAGTCAGAATATCCTCCTTCAGATAAGGAGACCAAAACCCACACAATGATCCAGGTGTGGCCTTACTAAGGCCTCATACAACTGTGGCAAAACATCTTGTACTTGAATCCTCTTGCTATGTGTGTATTTTCCTTTTTTTCTCCTTCAGATTTGTTTTGTTGCTTGCTGATGCTCTCAGTTCCCCTGCATACAATTAGCATGACGTTGCTGGGTTTCAGAGTGCCTTTCAATAGAGTAGCCAGATACTTGTAATTATTTGGGAAAGATCTTCTGATATAGCCTGAATGGGATGTTGTTCCCCTCTGCAATAGTATCAAGCTTTAGCTTTAGGTTTATGGTTGAGTGTTATTACTCACTTTCTAGTTGATCTGAATGGTTGTATGAATGTCTTTTATCTGGGGACTGTCACATCCAAATATTTCATGCAGTTGTAAGGTTCCTACGTTATTGTGTTCTCAAACTCATCATCTTCCAGCAATCTTCATTTCTTTTCCTTCTCATTCACCCTGTTACTCTGTCTCTAATATTTCTTTGTCATTTTTGTTCTTTGTTCTGCATGCCTTGTTTGAGTTAACAATAGGCTTACATATTCCTGTCGCAGGCTGCTAAATTTGTATCAGCAAATACAATGATTTAACCTTGGTTTGAGATTTGTGCTGATTTCTGTCGCCACCTTCTCTAAGCTCTGAGTTATGAGACAAGTTTAACTTTCCACTCCTGCTAAAGGATGTAGCTGATTCTATCCCCTTAGCAATGTCTTTTTAGGAAGCTACTGACTATCAGTCTACATGTTTACTTAAACCTCTGAAATCATTCCAAACTTTGCAAAACCATCAACCTCCTCTTTCATTATTTTTGGAGCTTTGTGTTTCCGACTATGATGGCCATTTCATTTTCGCATGATTCACATCATCATTCTTCCTCTCACTGGCACTAATTTGGATGATTTGAAATGTTTGGTCTTTTACTCTCAGTCACCCCGCTGCCACCATTTTATGCCTTCTGGTTCCCTTAAGTTAGAAATAATTTCACTTTGGACGCAAAATGCTGGGCCTTCATAAAGTGTATTTGTTTCAGTCCTCCACTGAATCCATTAGTACTTGCACTTGACTGTGGTGCAGCAATAGATGTGGCACCCTGGGGTACGTAATCAGACAATTAGCTCCTCTCTCTTTGAGTGACACATTCATATAACAATATAAACTGGCTGTTATTGTTGTGCTGCTTAACTGGAAAAAATGGACTTGCTAAGTCAAATAAAATTTCAAAAAGGATGTAATAAATATTTTCATGTGTTTGCATCACAAGCAAATTGGTACATGTCAGGCTTTAATCGGAAATTTTTGTATCTTTTCCAGACGTTATTGGATGCAAGCTTCTGTTATTTTATCAGCTGTGATGTAAATCTTTATTCTCTCAGACGCAGGTAATTTTGCCAACTCTATTTTAAATATAATTTTCAGCTATAAATTACCAGTAAATTAATAGGAAGATATTTTGATATGCAATTCAGTCTTTTTAGTTGCTGGAAATGAAGGACGTAAAGCTGGTCATATTCCTAATAGGCAAAATGCAGTAATTGAAAAAAAAAGCAAATTTCGTTCAACAAAACATCAAGGCTCTTAATTTTCTGTCAACTTAAAGGCAAGGCTAATGGTCTCACAGTTAGTTATGTGAAAAAGTCTAGTAACTTCAGGTAAGGGCGGTTATGCAGTCATATATAGAAAACCAAATAGTGCTGACTTAGTGTCCTGACTGGTACTGGTCCGACTAAAAGCTGTATTGTATGGAATGCAAGAACAGTTTGGGCTAATTCCAGGCACTTGCAAGCAGTCTGCCATTATCTTTGTAAAAAAGGGCACCTCACTGTCTGGCTCATTATTGAAGTACTTGAAATGGGCTGAAATTATGATATCTCCATTGTAGATAAGATCTAGACAACTGGAAATTATGGCAGAAGCATTTCTATCTAAATAAGCATTTAACAATAGGATAAATGTGTTTCACTGGCAAAAAGACTGACACTAGAAGTTAAATTTTATAAGTCTGAACCCTTATTTCCTCAGGGCCCTAATAATTATTGGAGATTTTAAATATGTTAATTCAATGTCTGTAAAGCGTTGCAATCCATTCAGTTACAATATATTTTCTGATGGTGGTTCCAGTGAGAATCTAGTGTCAAAGTTAACATCATTACTCTAGAGAGAGAAAACACATTATCCACTGGGGTTATTACCTTCTGTGGCAACTGGAAATGTGTTGAAAGCCTCTGACTTGCTTTCTGGATTCAGTATAAAGCTTGCTGCAAAAATAAAACAACCTTGCAGGACAACTGGCTTTGGTACAAATCCCTCCAAGATGTGCCTTGTTGTTATGGTAACTAGTAAAGCAACAAAAAGTGCAGATAGATGACTGCTCTCTGGATCATGGCTTATGCTGGAAGATTAATTTTATGTCTGGTAGCAAATATTCTTGTAAATCTGTAGCTCCCATTCTAACTTCCAGCTTTCATAGGGTCATACAGAATGAAAACAGACCCTTCAGTTCAAACAACAGTCCATGTTCCCAAATTAACTAGTTCCACTTGCTTGTGTTTGGCCCGTGTCCTTCCAAACCTCTCATATTCATGTACTTATCCAAATGTCTTTTAAATGTTGTAACTGTACTTGCATATACCACTTCGTCTGGCAGTTCATTCCACACACAAACCACTCTCTGTGTAAAGAAAAGTTGCCCCTCATGTCCTTTTTGAAACTTTCTCCCCTCACTCCTAAAAATAAGTCCCCTGGTTTCGAACTCCCTCACCCTAGTGAAAATAAACGCTATTCATCTTATCCATGCCCCTCATGATTTTATAAACCTCTACCTTCTACCCTCCAGTGAAAAAGGTCCCAGCATATCCAGCCTACATTCATATCTTAAACTCTCCATTCCTAACAATATTGTAGTAAATCACTTCTGAACCCTCTCCAATTAAATGATATCCTTTATTTAGCAGGATGACTAGAACTACTCTAGAAGAGGTTTCACTCACATTTTGTACAACCTCAACATGATGTCCAAGCTCCGCTACACAAAGGTCTGAGCAATGAAGGCAAGCATGCTAAATGTCTTCTTAACCAACCTATCCACCTGTGACTCAAATCTCAAAGAATTATGCAACTAAATCCCAAGGTTTCTCTGTTCTACAACACTACCCGGGCCCTACCATTAATTGTAAAAGTTCTCCCCTTGTTTGTTTTACCAAAATGCAATACCTTGGATTTATCCAAATTAAACTCCATCTGCCACTCCTATTGACCCAACTGATTAAGATCTCTTTGTAATCTTAGATAATCTTCTTAACTATTCACTACACCAATTTTGGTGTCATCTGCAAACCTAGTAAACATGCCTTGTATATTTTTATCCAAGTATTTTACATAAATGACAAAAAAAGTGGACCCAGTACCGATCCCTGTGGAACACCGCTGGTCACAGGCTTCCAGTTTGAAGAACAACCCGCCACCATCATCCTCTGTCACCTACTGTCAAGCCAATTTTGTATCGAATTGGTAAGTTCACCCTAAATTCCATGTGATCTAACTTTACTAATTAGTCTACCATGTGGAATCTTGTCCATGTAAGTAACATCTACCTCTCTACCCTCATTAATCTTTTTGGTTACTACCTCAGAAAACTCAATCAAGTTTATGAGATACAAAGCCCTTGCACAAAACAATGCTTTCATTAATCATTCCTTGCCTCTCCAAATGCATGTAAATCCTTTCTTTCAGAATCACCTCTAACAACCTACCCACCATTGATGTCAGATTTACAGGTCTATAGTTCCCAAGCTTCTCCTTACAGCCTTTCTTAAATAAAGGCACAACATTAGCCACCCTCCAGTCCTGGTTATAGCTGATACAAATATTTCTGCTTGGGACCCTATAATTACCTACCTAACTTCCCACAATGCCCTGGGATAGGTGCTGGAGATTTATTCAATTATGTTTTCTAAGACATTCAGCACTTCCTTTTGTGTAATATGACCTGTTTTCAAAACATCACAATTTATTTCCCCGAGTTGTCTTGCCTCCATTTCTTTCTCTACAGTAAAAACTAACATGAAGTATTCATTTAGTATCGCTCCCATCTCCTGAGGCTCAACACATAGATGACCATGTTGATCTTTAAAGGGCCCTATTCTCTCTCTCATCCCTCTTTTGCTCTTAATGTACTTGTAGAATTTTTTTAGATTATCCTTAACTTTATTTGCTAAGGCCATTTGGGTGGCACAGTGACTCAATGGTTAGCACTGCTGCCTCACAGCTCCAGGGATCTGGGTTTGGTTCCAGCCTTGGGCAACTGTCTGTGTGGAGTTTGCATGTTTTCCCCGTGTCTGCATGGGTTTCCTCTGGGTGCCCTAGTTTCCTCCCACAATCCAAAGATGCTAGGTGGATTGGCCATGGTAAATTGCACATACTATCCAGGGATGTATAGGCCCGGTGGATTAGCCACAGGAAATGGGGCGGTTAAAGGGGAGGGGGTTGGGATGTTCCTCAGAGGGTTGGTGTGGGCTTGATTGGCCGAATAGCCTGTTCCACACTGCGGGTTTTCTACCCCCCTTTGCATTTCTGATTTCCCTCTTAAGAATGCCCCTACATTCTTTATACTCTTCAAGAGATTCTTATGATCCCAACTGTGTATATCTAGTATATGATTCTTTCTTAAACTTAACAAGGACCTCAATGTCATTATTCATCTGTTGTTCCTCATCTTACCAGTTTTACATTTTACTCTAACAGGAACGTAATGCCTCTGAACCCTCGTTATCACTATTTATTTTGAAAGCCTCCGACTTGTCAGTAGTCCCTTTTCCTGTGAAGTTCTTCTCTCACACCATTAAAATTTACCTCACCCCAATTAAACGTTTTTAAGAATTTCATCAAATGACTCATTCTATTTTAATAGATGTATTGCAGCATGGGGATTATAAAAGTTGTCAATTAATAATTATTGTAGCAAAATTTTAACTGTCAAAACGAATAGATTCAACATTTTTGGGACAGATACTGCTGTTGCAAAGATCTTCTATTTTGGCATTGTAGACATTTACTGACAGGAATGTTGAAGTGCCCTTGCTAGTTGAAGATTTCCATGTATCAAATTATGTACATGGTTATATGTTTCTTAATTCAAATTTAGCATTCTTTAAAAAAAAAGTAAAATACCAGAAAAAGAATAATCTTTTCATATATTTGTCCATTCACATCAAGGTAATGTCAGCTTTGGGTAGGTGAAAACATCAGGCAGGATTTTTTACTCCAGGCTGCCACGCAACATCAGACACGAGCCTATCTTCTGTGCATTTTCATCTGAATGCAGATTTTAAAAAAGCTGCCTTTCAGGTATTCAGCTGCATGCCAGGTCTCTGAGTGTCGCTTACTGATTTGTGTCATTCACTGTCTTCAATGTTTCTTTTTCTGTACGGATTCTAGGGCCTGCCTAATTACCAGTAGTGGAAGACAGACCGTTGTTTATAATTAGAAGATGCAATTGTTTTACACAGCAAGGTAGTTTATTGCATGATAGCAATAGCTGCAGTTTCCAACAACTTGTTAGGCTTAATTACTTAAAATTATAGAAAGCAGAATATGTCTCCTTATGGGTGACGTGTACAAATGTCAATTACTTCCATCCAAAGATTCTGACATTATCAGACTGGGTGGAACTTAATGCAATGTAAATATTAACTTCACCAGGGGCTCCCCACAAGTCTCTGACTTCACAAATGTCTGGATGTTCCATAATATTCACAGACAATGTGTTCTCCTCAGGTTGGGTGAACAGAGATTTTTTTGCTTGAGGGCTGTGGACCTTTTATCTATAAATCAGTTCTCTGCTTTTTTTTTAATCGCTTGGATATCCTCTGCAGAAGTCATTGTTCCTCATACCAGGCTCTTGGTACATTACCTTCTGAAAAGGACCCTTCATTACCTGAATTTCCTGTGTATAGGAACCTTTCTCTGCTTACAAGATAGTTGTACCATAATCTGGGTGCACTCAAATTCATGAATGTTGATCTTGAGACAGTTGCTTTTGTCAAAACAGGTACTTTCTTCCTTTCTGTATCCTGGATTTCAGAACGAGGAAGCAGCTTTTAATTTGATCAAATATTTTCTTCATTCCTGTATCAAAAATGTTCAGAGTAAGCTGTTTATTCTTTTCGCTGTGTCCGGAATCCATGGCATTATCTTCTTTTACCTGCAGATGGATGCAGCACATCTTCATTCAGTTTCAGTAAATCTTTACTCTTAGTTTGTTGAAACATGTGGGTTGGAGTAAACAAGCCTTTAACTTCAACTTGTTGATTAAATTGGATGCTTTCAATTACCTTCTGTGGTTGTTTGACTGGTGAACTACATTTCTTATAACAACATTCATGTTATTGGAAGATTGCAGCTCCCTCAGCACTGCCTTTGTCTCTGGCATTTACTGCTATGTTTTATAGGACAGAGGATTATATATCTCCACCAGTCCTGTAAAGTCTGTGACTTCCTTTCTCTTCAGAATATGAAACAATTCTCTTATATCAACATAAGTAATTTCATTAGATTCTTTCTTATCTTTGCATTTCCTGCCATGAATCTAGGAAGCTCAATTAAATTTTCTCCCTGTTGCTCTCTGGTTGGTTGACAACAGTTTGTTTCTGAGTTAGTTGTTCTCTTGGCTCTACTTGATCCATTACTTAAAAAGGGAAGGAAGAAATGAGATGACCGCTCAGTTCAACATCAGTTTTAATTCTGATAAAATTTTCATAGAAACAGAGTAACTTGGTTAAACATGAACTGGTCAAAAATTGTGATTTACTGTAATTGTGAATTTGTGAAGGGCGGGACATGTTGGACTGATACAGTTGAAATTTTTAAGGTTGTTAAAAAGCATGTTAAGTAAGAGCACATCCATTCAATTTTTAATTCAAACTGGAGATATGACATTATTAGACAATTCAGCAATTATTGACTACTTAAGTTGACCCTTTTTTTGAGCTGCTGTAGTCCATATAGTGAACCTACTGTCAAATAATGTTCGGCAGGGAACTCCAATAGTTTGATCTTAGTGGAACTGTAGGAACAACATCCAATCTGGGATAGGACATGAATTAAAAAGACAACAGGGTAGTTCCAGTAGAGGTTTCAGTGGAACATATCTTGTCACATACCACTGAGCAGAAAATGTTTCCTTTAATTTTAATGTCTAAACTCAACCACATGGACACAAATTCTTTCTGTTTGCAAAGGATAGGGTGCGGCAGGTGAATATATGTAATTTCTACCACACATAAGTGAGTCAGATTGTGGGTCTGACTGATAATCAGAAAGGGGTTATTAGTGTAATTCTGAGCACAGTTGGAGATGTTTAGCAAGTGTTGATCTATCAAGGAATCATACTTAATATTGGACACAAGTAAACTCTGAGTTTTGCAAGCACAGGGCTGGTAGGGTACAGCTAGGACTCTGCCTATTGCAAACAACCAAAGGGCATGCAGTTTGATGTGATCTGCCAGTTATTGGGATAAATGACCTACATGCCAGGCAAGATATGCCACCACTGAAGTTAATATGCCACAATACTCATTGTGATAAGAGGAACATATTTTTGGCTGGATAGCAGTATCTTGTTATTGAAAACTGCTGCATATGTTGCTACTGCAACCTGATTGATTGGCTTCACAACCATGATTATCCTATCTCTTCACTGCCAATGCACATAGTGGCAATGTGTACCATCTACAAGATGTGCCATTTGTACCAACTTATCAAGACTCCTTAGAGTACTTTTCAAACACCTGACCACTATCATCTAGAAGGATAAGAGCAACACCACTGCCAATTTCATCCTGACTTGGAAATATATTGCAGTTGCTTCAGTGTCACCGGGTAAACATCCTGGAATTCCCTCCCTAAAGAAATTGTGGGTCTACCAGCAATAAGTGAACTGAAGTCATTCGACCTAAGGGGAAACTTTTACACGCAGAGGGTGGTGCATGTATGGAATGAGCTGCCAGAAGAAGTGGTGGAGGCTGGTAGAATTATAACATTTAAAAGGCATCTGGGTGAGTTTATGAATATGAAAGCTTTAGAGGGATATGAGCCAAGTGCTGGCAAATGGGACTACATTAATTTAGAATATCTGGTCGGCATGGATGAGTTGGACTGAAGGGTCTGAAGCTGTGTTATACATCTCTATGACTCTAAGAAGACAGCTCAACAACACTTTCTGAAGGACAAGTAGGGACAAGCAATAAATGCTTGTCCAGCAATAACGCCCACTTTCCACGCTTAAATAAAAATAAAGTAGCGGCATGAAAAAGCTAGCTTCACCTGTTACTCAAATTTTTGAGGTACTTTCTTTTTTAAAGTACCTGCAAAAGACTGGAAACTTATCAGGACTTTCAGGAGAGTGGAAGCTTTAGACACACTCATGAGTTTATGTCATTAGATTTGATATTCTTCTGATCCTATCCTCATGAGACAAGACAACAAGCTTTGACTCAATGTCTCTTTTTCTCAGCAATGCCTCAATGACCAAGCAACTATTTGTGGAGGTTTTCTGTACAGGTTTTCTGAAGGTATTTGATTAAGCTTTGTGCATGAGATTATTCACAAACATAAGAATGCATGGAGTTGAGGATAATTGGTTAGTGGTTTGGAGGCTGGATTTAGACATTAAAAGTAAAGGAAATATTCTCTGCTTTTTGAGATGTGACAAGCTGTGTTCAGTTGAAATCTCTACTGGGACCTAAGCTTTCAATATAAATATTAATATCTTGATGAAGAAATACCATACTATATACTGGTAGATGATGCCAAGTTAGAAGGTACCATAAATTTATAAAGTGCAGCAGTAGGTTACAAAGGAACATTGAATAATTGAGTGGAAAAAATGACTGCAAATGGTGTGCAACATTAGAACATAAGAACTCATACTAATTGGATCCAAAAAGAACTGATTGGATCAGTGTCTTAGTATTGAGTGACCAGGAGCTGTGGAGAAGCAAAAGTTTTGGATGTTTGTATGCTAGTACTGGTGCAAATGTGCAAAACATACAGAGAAATCAATGCAAACAGATGGTTCCAAAACAATGCACTTCTCAAATGCAATCAAATTTACTGACCCAAATAATCTAACACAATAACATTTTCAAATGCCACTCTTAAAATCACAGTTTCTCACAAATTTTGAATTGCTAACATCCTTCTGTACATCAAGACTTTGACCCTTAAAACATAGAGAACAGTTTGACATCATGCATCAAGATGTTTCAAGTTCAAACTGTATCTAAGCCTGAAGATAATTATGATGGATAAGCTGTTACTAGATTCCTTTTTATTGCTGGTAGAAGAAGGATTTGAAATCCTCCTGGAGCTGATTTTCCAGGCAGTCCTTAGTGTTTAAATCTAGTCTAAACTAAATCTCTGAGAGTTGTACATTGTGTTCAACGTGAGAAAGTTTGAATCTTACATGTAATTGCTTCCAGTATATACCATACCCATTTTGAAAGTAGGCATATTAGTCTCAAAACTTGTCATTTCCTGAGATAAGACCTAAGAAATTGGAGCAGGAATAGGTCAAGTGGCCCATTGAGCCTACCATGCCTTTCAAACAGAAAGAGTCATAGAGTCATAGAGATGTACAGCATGAAAACAGACCCTTCAGTCCAATCCGTCCATGCCAACCAGATATCCCAAACTAATCGAGTCCTACCTGCCAGCACCGGCCCATATCCCTCCAAACCATTCCTATTCATACATCCATCCAAATACCTCTTAAATGTTGCAATTGTATCAGCCTCCACCACACCCTCTGGCAGCTCATTCCATACACGTACTACCCTGTGCGTGAAAAGGTTGCCCCTTAGGTCTCTTTTATATCTTTCCTCTCTCACCCTAAACCTATGCCCTCTAGTTCTGGACTCCCCAACTCCAGGGAAAAGACTTTGACTATTCGCACTATCCATGCCCCTCATAATTTTGTAAACCTCTATAAGGTCACCCCTCAGCCTCCGACGCTCCGGGGAAAACAGCCCCAGCCTGTTCAGCCTCTTCCTGTAGCTCAGATCCTCTAACTCTGGGAGCATCCTTGTAAGTCTTTTCTGAACCCCTTCAACTTTCACAACATCTTTCCGATAGGAAGGAGACCAGAATTGCACACAATATTCCAACAGTGGCCTAACCAATGTCCTGTACAGCCGCAACATGGCCTCCAAACTCCTGTACTCAATACTCTGACCAATAAATGAAAGCATACCAAACGCCTTCTTCACTATCCTATCTACCAGCGACCACTTTCAAGGAGATATGAACCTGCACTCCAAGGTCTCTTTGTTTAGCAACACTCCCTAGGACCTTAACATTAAGTGTATAAGTCCTGCTAAGATTTGCTTTCCCAAAATGCAGCATCTCGCATTTATCTGAATTAAACTCCATCTCCCACTTCTCAGCCCATTGGCCCATCTGGTCCAGATCCTGTTGTAATCTGAGGTAACCCTCTTCGCTGTCCACTATACCTCCAATTTTGGTGTCATCTGCAAACTTACTAACTGTACCTCTTATGCT
>NC_057713.1:44459879-44712655 GCF_004010195.1 Chiloscyllium plagiosum
AGCTCATACACTGGGAGTAATCCAGATATTAATACCCTTGAGGACCTCCTTTTTAAATTTCTGCCTAACTCTCTGTAATCTCCCTTCAGAATCTCAACCTTTTCCGTTCCAATGTCGTTGGTTCCAATGTGGACAATGACCTCCTGCTAGCCCCTCTCCCCCATGAGAACATCCTGCACCCTCTCTGAAACATCCTTGATCCTGGCACCAGGGAAACCAATCTGCTTTTTCTCTGCGGGCCACAGAAACGTCTGTCTGTACCTCAGACTACAGAATCCCCTAACACAATTGATCCCTTGGAAGCCGACGTACCCCTCATTGCATTAGAGCCGTCTTGGCTGAGCCTATGTGGGCTTAATTCCATTTTCTGTTCTTTGACCCAGCCTCCATTTCCTGCTGGGCTAAAGAATTCTAAAGGGTAAATTCATGCTGAGTGGGAAAATAAACCCTGCTCATCTCAGTCTTATATGGGAGAACTGCTTAATTTGCATTAGGGCCTCTTAGTTTCAGATTCTCCCACAAGGATAATTATCAAGTTCACCTTCCCATCAAAAAAAGCCATGTGGTGATCCCATTCCATCCACCTCTTGCACTGGCTGGTTGTCTCACAGGGTCTGAGGGCTGTCAGGTTATTAAGGTGGGATTCCCACTCTCAATTAGAGAGAAAGGGTGTCTCTGAAAGCTGTTGGCCAATCAGATAGCTGTTGGCTCTCTGATCCCAGCAGTGCCACTGAGACCTGTGGCCAATGCTGGTCTGCATCCAGTCCCTGACTGCAAAGAGTGAGGGCCAGAACAGGAATCAAATGAAAACTGGGAGCTGGGGTTTAATTTGCAGCATTAGGCTAGATGGCCTCAGCAAAGAGGATGAAGGGGCTTGAATTAAAAAAAAAAGCCCCAGTGTAGGGCAACCAGTGGAGGTTGGTAGACCCAGAGGGGTGCCTGTGTCTCTGGAGTTATGTAAAGAAGCTTTCCCATCCTTACATACCACCAGACCATGCAATGTAAACTGCTAGGTTGGATGCTTGATGTAGATATCCCATGTTGCTGGTTAAATCCTAATAACAGCAGCATTAGCAGCAGCAGGAGGCTCTTAATTGACCATTAACTGGGGTCTAGGGGCATGATTTGGCTCAATGGATGAGTGGACAGCCTGATGATTCCTCTTGCTGTTGGTAAAGTTGCAGTTGGGCAACAGTTGTACCCTGGGTGGGTACTGCACCCAGGGCATTTTGTAAGCTCTTTGCCTCCATTCCCACTGTGTTGGGGGGGGGATCCTGTTCATTCAGCATTCATCCCATCAACTATCTTCAGAACTTGGTATGTTTCTATAAGATCACCTGTCACTCTTCTCAGCTACAATGAGTGCAGGCCCATCCTGTTCAACCTTTCCTCATCAGACAAGCTTTTATCTTAGAAGTTAGCTAAATTAACCTTCTTTCAGTAGCATCCAATGCAAATATATTCTCCTTAAATAAGGAGTCCAAAATTGCACACAATAACCTAAGTGTGCACTCACAAATATCTTACACATTTGTTGCATTACTTCCTTTGTTTTATATTCTTATTTTTTATACAAAAATTGATTTCTGAATTCCTTGCTATATCTTCATGCTGTCCCTTTTTTTATTCATGTATCAGGCTATTCACTTCCCTTTCTATCACAACATTCCCAGTCTCTTTCCAGTTAAGTAACTACTTTACAGGTTTAACTGAAAAATGCCAATAGGATTTTGTACTTTATAACATAAGGGCAGAAATACAAAGGAGAGGAAATAATAGTTCCACTCTACATCTGGTGCGCTACATTCAGTTTCACACACCATCCTTCAGGAAAGATACATTGGTCTTGGAACTGATAAAGCAAAGATTTAATAGAATGATCCCAAGTTAAAGGTTCAGATAATATCAATATGTTCCATTTTGAACATTGGGTTGGACTCATAGAAACCTGTTTCATTTGTGGATAGGTCAAAACAGCGGGTCATAATCACAACATAAGATGCCATTATCAGAATGATAATAATGAAATTACCAGATTGTCATAAAACCAATTCAGTTTAATAATGTGATTTAGGGAAGGAATTCTCTTATCTACACACATCCTGGCCTAAATTGAATTCCAGATCCCCACATTACTCTTAACTATCATCTGAAATGATCTAGCAAACCACTGAGTTGCACCAAAATCCACCAGACCATAAGACCATAAAATATAGGAGCAGAAATTAGGCCATTCAGCTCATCAAGTCTGCTCCACCATTCAAACATGGCTGAAAAGTTTCTCAACCCCCGTTCTCCCATTTTCTCCCCCTAACCTGTTGATCCACTTGATAGTCAAGAGCCCATCTATTTCAATCTTAAATATACTCAATAACCTGGTCTCCACAGCCCTCTGTGGCAATGAATTCCATAGATTCACCGCTGTCTGACTAAAGATGTTTCTCCTTATCTCCATTCTAAAAGATCTTCTCTTTACTCTCAAGCTGTGCCCTCAGGACCTAGTCTCTCCTACCAATGGAAACATCTTCCCAACATCCACTCTTTCCAGGCCATTCAGTATTCTGTAAATTTCAGATATAGATGCCCCACCTCATCCTTCTAAACTCCATTGAGTATAGACCCAGATCCTCAAACATTCCTCATATGTTAAGCTTTTCATTCCTGGGACCATTCTCATGAACCTCCTCTGAATATTATCCAGGGCCTGTACATCCTCCCTGAGATATAGAGCTCAGAACTGTGCACAATACTCCAAATGCGGCCTGACCAGAGCCTTATAGAGCCTCAGAAGTCCATCCCTGCTTTTATATTCGAGTCCTCTCAAACTAAATGTCATCATTGCATTTAACTTCCTAACTACTGACTCAACCTGCAAGGTTACCTTGAGAAAATCCTGGACTAGAACTCCCAAATCTCTGTGTACTTCAGACTTCTGAATTTTCTCCCCATTGAGAAGAAAGTCCATTCCTTTATTCTTCCGACCAAAGTGTATGATTTTCTAATTTTCCACGTTGTACTCGATCTGCCACTTTTTGCCTACTCTCCAGACCTGTCCAAATCCTTCTGCAGACTCCCCGCCTTCTCAATGCTACCTGTCCCTTTACGTATCTTTAAATCATCTGCAAACATAGCCAGAATACCCACAGTTCCTTCATCTAGATTGTTAATATATAAAGTGAAAAGTTATGGTCCCAACACTGAGCTTTGTGGAACACCACTTGTCACTGGCTGCCATCCTGAGAAAGACCCTTTTATCCTCACTCTCTGCTTCCTGACAGATAGCCAGGCTTCTATCCATGCCAGCACCCTGTCTCTAATACCGTGGGCCCTTACCTTACTCAGTAGCTTCCTGTGCGGCATCTTGACAAAGGCCTTCTTGAAGTCCTGCTACATAACATCCATTGTCTCTCTTTAATCTAACCTGCTCATTACTTCCTCAAAGAATTCTAGTAGATTTGTCAGGCATGACTTCCCCTTGATGAAACCATGATGACTTATTTTACCATATACTTCCAAGCATTCAGAAATGTCATCCTTCACAATTGATTCCAGGATCTTATCCATGACCGAAGTTAGCCTAATTGGTCCATAATTTTCCATTTTTGCCTTACTCCCTTTTTAAACAGGGGTATCATGTTAGCAATTTTGCAGTCCTATGGGACCCTCCCTGATTCTAGCCATTTCTGAAAGATCACTACTAATGCCTCCACCATCTCTTCAGCTATCTCCTTTAGAAAGCTGGGATGTAATCCATCTGATCCAGGTGATTTACCACCTCAGGCCATTCAGTTTTTTCTAGCACCTTCTCTTTGGTGATGGCTACCATACTCAGCTCTGCCCCCTCACTCCCTTGAATGTTTGTGATATTACTCATGTCTTCTACCATGAAAACTGAAGTGAAGTAATTATTCAGTTTCTCAGCCATTTCCTCATTTCCGACTACTATGACTCCAGCATCATTTGCCAGTGGCCCAATGCTCACTTATGCCTTTCTTTTGTTCTTTATATATCTAAAGAAACTCTTGCAGTCTTCCTTTATATTACTGGCTAGCTTACTCTCATATTTAATCTTCTCCCTCCTTATTTCATTTTTTTGTTGCCCTCTATTGGTCTTTGTAAGCTTCCCAGTCCTCTGGTTTTCCACTGCCCTTTGCCAAATCATATGCTTTCTTGTTTCCTTTTATGCTATCCCTGACTTCCCTAAATCCTATGAAACATTTAATAATAATGAAAATACCTGATATTAAATTAGCACAGGACATAATTATGATATGGCTAGTACAAGTGAGCTTTAATGTCCTCATTAATATCTGGGGACCTGTGCCAAAACTGAAAGCTGTCCCAAAAATGAGTCCAGCAATAGCCTGACATTGTCATATTCCTTTTAGCAAGTGTCCTAGACAGAAGGTAGACAAAGATGGTGTAACAATGATTTATATTCAGGAGGGTGTGGCCCTTGGACTTCTCTGTTGGCTCTGTAACCCACTGAGTCTCATAAGCCAGGAAGCCTTTGACTGATTACCACCTACTCCCTTCACTCAGTATTTGGTAATCCTCCATGTTGAACATTACTTGGAAGAAATACAGAGTGTAAGAACAGCAAAGAACATACTCTGGGTTGGTGACTTCAAAGTTGAAAACACCTTCCTCTTTGTAGGATGACCATGTATGTAAGGTATCGATTGGGGAATTAAGTTTATACCTTTTGGGGGTAACACTTACTTCCTGTATATTGACATAAAAAATTTACACTCCCGATGAGGATTTGTATATACTAGAATGCCTGTGCTAATCACTAATCAAGCTTCCCTTTCTGAATAAACATTCGCAGAACCAACACACACTCCTATCAATTGGAAGAGCAGGAAAACAGAATTGAAATCAATCTGTGACCAGTCAGACTGCATTCTATGCAGGTAGACTCTCCTCATTTTACCCAGGACTATATATGACTCAGTGTGTTAAACCTACTGTTTAACAGCCTTACTGAGAGAACTGTCAATTATTTATTTTCAATGGAAGTAGATCTGCCCAGTTTTAATTTATAGGAATTTCTGTAACATGCATCATAGATAAGAAAATTACATTGTCTAGGCTCTGGAATTGAATCTATAGCAGTATTAAAAATTAGTAAGAGATTAAAAACGGGCATAGAATAGACGCATAGTAAAATTAATTTGGAGTCCGAAAGTTTAGTTTCCAGAACTGGAGAAGATCTGAGCACCAAGAAGAGAAGTAAAGAGACAAAATGTTGTTTGTCCAAGTCAGCTGTTCTGTTTTGAATTGTACTCGCTACTTATCACAGCTCTGTTTTTACTCGTGAACTAATTATTTTGTATCCGATCTTAAATTTGCATTAAAACTCAATAATTCACCCAATTACTTGCACTCAATGTCTCATTGATTGATTGGTATAATCCTGAATAGTAATAACTCTGAAGTAAATTCCTAAATTTTATTGTCTCTTTCAGAGGCTATATTTCTCACAGCAGCTCGGTTTGGAATTCTTTTTTCTTGACATGAAGGCTTGAGGGCAGTGCAGTCCACAAATTCTTGACTCTTTGATACTTTGATATTTAGAGGGATCTGCTGTCTGCTTGCACTTTTGTAAACAGTATTTATTGGGGTTGCTAACCCTCCAGAATTACGCTGGAGTCTCCAGGAATTGAAGATCAATCTCTTGGATAGTGTTGTAAGCAATCTGAGAGACAATAAAATCATTCCATAAAATGGGCCAAAGTTTCCCAAGCCCTGAATGAAGTGGGCTTGACAAGGGCATTGGAAGAATGACATACAATCTGCAATAAGGAGCTTCTCCTCATGAAAATCAAACAGTCCCATTTTCCAACAAAGTGTTGGATATCATGATGAGATTCTAACTGGTGAGCAGTAAGAAGTCTATTTGCGTTAACATCTCATAATTGTCTAATTTCACCTTAATAATACGCAGTCTCCTATTCTCCCATAAATCAGATAGAAGCTGGACAGTGACAATTCCAGACATGAAAATCAGAGCAGTTACTAGGAGACTCCAGTTCTTTCGGATCTCCATTTTGGACAGTAGTCATCAATATCATTCCTGATGAAGGGCTTTTGCCTGAAACGTCGACTCTCCTGCTCCCCAAATGTTGCCTGACCTGCTGTGCTTTTCCAGTACCACACTCTCGACTCTAATCTCCAGCATCTGCAGTCTTCACTTTTGCCTATCAACATCACTGAGCATGCTCAAATGCACACATCCGCCTGACCATAGACATTGGCATCTGACAAATAATAACTTCACAACACCCTCATGGCACTACTCCGAATAATTTATACTATGGTTCTGTATTTTCATGTTGCACTTCGGAGTACACAGTCAACTTTCACTGCAGACAAGATACTTTGTGTGCAGAGAAAGGACTCTCATTTCATAGATTGGACCAGGCTTCATACCAAATGTTATTGCTGCCTTTGTGCCAGTTTGGACGCTCAGAACGTCCCTGTCTTACCTTGCCTTGTCTTTTTTTTTGCTTTGCTCCTTAACTAAAGCATAAATGCTCACTGTATTTCTATATTGTCTTGCCTTTTAGTGTTGGCACAAAGCCAAGCATCTTGCCTTGGTTACCATGCCAGCAGTTCTCTGTCAAGGCAGTGGATATGTTACTGTACAGCACCTGCTACATCAATCTCATCTCTGCAGCATGTGTTAACAGTTTACATGGCAACAGTGGCTCAGTGGTTAGCACTGCAGTCTCACAGCACCAGGATCCCAGGTTCGATTCCAGCTTCGGGTGACTGTGTGGAGTTTGCACTTCTCCCCGTGACTGCATGGGTTTCCTCCGGGTGCTCCGGTTTTCTCCCACAATCCAAAGATGTGCAGGTTAGGTGAAATGGCCATGCTAAATTGCCCAAAGTTTTAGGTGCATTAGTCAGAGGGAAATGGATCTGGGGGTGTTAATCTTAGGAGGGTCGGTGTGGACTCGAAAGGCCTGTTTCCACACTGTAGGGAATCTAATCTAATCTAAACATGCAGAATGTGCTTTAACCAATGGTCATGTCTCAATGTACCAAACATCCAGTCAAACTAATCCAAGGTGAACCATTCAGGGACCTGCTTACAAATCAGTCAGGGTCTTCAGTCACACATCAATCAGGACTTACTGCATAAGTTAGCCAGAGCGTTGAGCCACGGTCAGTCCTTAGAGTCAGCACAATGAAAATCAAGGTGGTAGTTGGTGATGTTAGTTTCATGGATTGGAGGCAGTATGTTGGGATGCAGAGGGGCAGTAATTGTGAAGGAACTTACAGTGGGCGGACACAATAGTGCAAGAGAAAACATCCACTCTATAAGTGTGTGGGGGTATGAGGGCGAGGGGGTTTCACCTATCAAAACCACAATGGCCTTAATGGAGGGGACAGTACAGCACGATGGTTGGCATAACTAAGTTGTAGGACTGGGGCTCAGAAATACTGTTGAGAGATAAAGTCATGTTATGTGTGTGTTAAGGATCTTGGTACACCCCAGGATAAGTGAGTATTTCTGCCTGTGGTGGGTGAGGGTACAAAGAGTGGTGTGCTATAGGATAGGTTTGGGATGATGGCAGAGAGAAATCCATGAAACTTGCTAATGTTGATGCTTTTGCCAATTTCTTTGTCAAATTCAGCCCAATATTTTCTTTATTAATTTTATTAAATGCCGCAGATGCAGAGGAAGGTTGATTGACTGGACCAGGTAATAGATTGAGAGATTATGTGATGAAACCTGCAGGAATACACCAGCCAAATGTGTCTAGGTCAGAATTGATCTGATTAATCTCTTGGGCAGTATTATAAGCTTGCAGTCACAAACCCTCCCCTGCAGGCAAGAGGAAAAGGGCACCAGATTTGTCAAAGCTGCTCTCAATCTGCCAGTCTGATTGATACCACTTATAGCCTCTTCAAACTGAGGAGTTACAGAAGAATTGTTGAACAGTTCTCCACTTGACAAGATGGAATATCATGCAGCTAAATTATATATGATGTAAAACAAAAGTTAAAGAGTGATAAAAAATCTGAAATGCTTCCTTTCATTGTCTCACAAAACAGTTTAAAATTATAGGTGTAAATTAAAGAAGGCATTGTTATTCCCTGTACATGGACTTATTTGCATAGCACCTTCAACAACTCCATGATGGCCAAACACCCTTCATGACTGAAATAATTTTAAAGTGTAACTGCTGTTCTAATGTATAAAAAGATTCTAACAGTTGTGCATCCAGCAAGATTCTATAAAGAGCAACGAGATGACTGAAGTTGTTTGAAGTGTTAAGTATCAGTGAGTACAGCAGGACAGCACTCCTGCTCTCCTACAAATGTTTGAAGAGAAAATGAGGTCTGCAGATGCTGGAGATCAGAGATGGAAATGTGTTGCTGGAGAAGCGCAGCAGGTCAGGCAGCATCTAGGGAACAGGAGAATCGACGTTTCGGGCATTAGCCCTTCTTCAGGAATGAAGAAGGGCTAATGCCCGAAATGTCGATTCTCCTGTTCCCTAGATGCTGCCTGACCTGCTGCGCTTTTCCAGCAACACATTTCCATCTCTCTAGTTTGCTAGCCCACTGTAATGACCACTACATCCCCACTATCCCTGATGTTTAAGTAGATTCGATCTTGCAACCCAATTTTAATCTGTGCCCATTTCAAGCCCTGCTAAGAATGCTGCATTGGTGAATTTACTCAATACGGAACAGTTTATATTACATTTCTTCAAATAGTACACAGAGGAAATTTTTCCCAGAATGTATTCCTGAAGAAGGGCTAATGCCCAAAACATCGATTCTCCTGTTCCCTAGATGCTGCCTGACCTGCTGCGCTTCTCCAGCAACACATTTCCATCTCCTACAAATGTTGCCATGTGATCTTATTGATCCAATGGAATGGGCAAACAGGAACTAAGTTTAACATCTCACTTAAAAGGAAGTTCCAGTACAATGCAGCACACTTTAAGTAATACTCTCCTGTATGTATAATCTAATCTTGGGAACAAAGCTTGAATCTATTGTATTCTAACATGGAGTCAAACCAACTGCCACAACCACCAAGGCTAACATCTAAATATGCTCCTAGTCTTTCTAGTCTGATGACATAGTAGATTTTCAATTTCTAGAGTGATCAGAAGTGCATCATGATATCTAATACAATTTCCAAAATATAGTGAATTAATTATCCTGAAATATGTTATACTGTACAGTCTCAAGAATTTGGTTGAGTTCAAGTCTAAGAGAAGTGTGGATTTGCTTAGGAAGTTTTGTGCTGAGTTTGACTAAAACTTTATGGGAGAAACATAAATTTTTACCAGTGGTGACCTCTGCAATCTCCATGAGCTGTAAATGAAATAGCTGCGCATATTGTGATTTCGGGTAATCCAGAGTAGCAGAATGCACACTTGATAAGGAAATATCAGTTTATGAAAAAAAAGTTATCAGAATAAACCACTGGGTTAAAATAAAATCTAGTTACTGCTCACGTACATTTTATGCCTATTTAGTTTAATTTATTTTCTCCCATGATAAGATTACGGCTCAGTAAGATAAATAATCCGGACATGGTGTTCTGAAGAAAGCCTCAGGAAATTCAAGATGTATTTCAACCCATGTAACTACTAACTGATAAAATGATTTTGGTCCAACTTTTCTCTTCACTCTCTGAGCATTTATAAAAGGCAATCTGATTAGCAATTCCGATTACATCTATTTCACCTATATCCAACTTGTATCTACCAGCACATTTGTGAAAATTGAATGTTTTATTTGGATCTAATATTTTTCAGGTCTTGCATTAGTGACAAATTCAACCATATCCAGAGAACAAAGCAAATCAGCATTGAAGAGTCATCAGGAAATATGCCTTACACTTAGGTTTGAACCATCAGCTTAATGGTATGGAGCTGGATTTTGTGAACAGGAGTTACATAATAATGCAGTCTCCAATTATAATCTTCTTTCATCCCACCCAGTTCTTTAGCAATTGAGTTACAGCAAAGGCTGTTAATATCCTGCTGTATTAACAAATGATTGTTCATTTTGAAAACCAGCTATGCCGAACATTACAGAGAAGCACAAATAATCATGATCTAGAAATTCTGAGTAACAGAAGCAGTCCAGGTCCACAGATACTTGAAAGTGGCAACCCAGATGAATAAGGTCAAGAAGGCATTCAGCACGTTTGCCTTCATCGGCCGGGATATCGAATATAAAAGTTGGCAAGTCATGTTACAATTGTATAAAAGTTTAATTAGGTCACATTTGGAACATTGATTGCAGTTCTTGTTGTCACACTACCAGAAGGATGTAGATGCTTTGGCGAGGGTGCAGATAAGGTTTACCTGAGTGTTGCCTGGTCTGGAGGGTTTTAGATATGAGGAGAGGTTAGATAAACCCAGATTGTTTTCACTGGATAGACGGAGGCTGAGGCATGACCTGATAGAGGTCTACAAATTTATTAGAGGAATAGTTAGGGTGGATAGTTAGAGGCTTTTTCCCAGGGTGGGAAGGTCAAGTACAAGAGGGCACAGGTTTGAAGTGAGAAGGGAGAAGTAGAGGGGAGAAGTTAGGGAAAATGTTTCACACCAGAGAATGGTGCGTGGCTGGAACCCACTGCCAGTGGAGCAGGTGAAAGCAGTCACCAGGTTATAGTCCAACAGCGTTATTTGGAAGCACCAACTTTTGGAGCGTTGCTCCTTCATCAGGTGGTTGTGGAGAATAAGATTGTAAGACACAGAATTTATAGCAAAAGTTTACAGTGTGATGTAACTGAAATTACATATTGAAAAAGACCTGGATAGATCTCTCATCTTTTTGAATTACCATGTTGATTTCAGTTCTTTCATATGTAAATCGCAAAGCCTTTTTTAAAAGTTACATTCTCAAGTGAACTTTAACAATTGGTGTCATTGAAGGTGTGAGCTTTCTGTGTGAGGCTGTCTGTACCACAATGGTCAGATTGATTCTAATCTTAAAAATGGATTTATAGAATCTTACATGGATTCATGCAGTTTTTGAGCAAAGTGAAATGTAATTCTGCAAGTACAAATTCACCCCACAAACGTGTGTGTGTGTCCATCTCTGTGTGTGTGTCCATCTCTGTGTGTGTGTCTGTCTGTTTGTTTGTGTGTGTGTGTATTGTGCAGTGCGGTCACCTGTAGTGTGATATGAATCCAAGGTCCCATTTGAGGCCATCCTCATGGGTACAGAACTCGGCTATCAGCCTCTGCTCGACCACTTTTCGTTGTTGCCTGTTCTGAAGTCCGCCTTGGAGGACGGTCACCCGAAGATCCGAGGTCGAACCTCCTGGATTGCTGAAGTGTTCTCCGACTCAACGACTCCAACTCCTGTCTGTTGATTGCTGTGCAGTGTCCATTCATCCGTTGCCATAGACTCTGCCTGGTCTCACCAATGTACCATGCCTCAGAGTATCCTTGTCTGCAGCGTATGAGATAGACAACATTGGTTGAGTTGCATGAGCACCTGCGGCATAATGGTGGTAACTGTGTCGACATTCTGACATGTCTTGCAGCTTCCACCCTGACAAGATTGTATGGCATTGTCCTGAAAGCTGGGCAGTTTGCTACGAGCAATGATCTGTTCGAAGTTTGGCGGTTGTTTAAAGGCAAGAAATGGAGGTGTGGGAAAGGTCTTGGCAAGGTGCTCATCTGCATTGATGTGTTGCAGGCTGCGAAGAACATGGCATAGTTTTTTGGTTCCTGGGAAGTACTGGACAACGAAGGGTATCCTGTCATTTGCAGCTCATGTCTGTCTTCTGAGGAAGTCACTATGGTTCCTCACTGTGGCACATCAGAACTGGTGGTCAATGAGTTGAGTTTCAACGGGAAATGATGCTCAAATCATCGACCGCCAGTTCCAATGTACAGAACACTTCAGCAGTCGGGACACTCGACCTCGGACCTTCGGGTGACAATCTTCCAGGGTGGACTTTGGGACAGGCAACACGAAAAGTAGCCAAGCAGAGGCTGAAAGCCAAGTTCAGTACCCATGAGGATGGCCTCAACCAGGACCTTGGGTTCATGTCACACTACAGGTGACCCCATTGCACTATATACACACACATGCGCACACGCACACAGACAGTCCTACACACACACACACACTATCCTACAGACACACGTTCACGGAGATCCTTTCTCATATGCTCCCACACTCACCCTCTCACAGACTTATATCCCTTTACACTCACAGTCACACAGATACATACACTCTCTCGCAGACACTCATAACCCCCCCCCACCCCCCTCAACACATACACACGCACATTTATACATATATGTTTGTGAGGTGAATTTGTACTTGCAGAATTGCATTTTACTTTGCTCAAAAACTGCATGAATCCATGTAAGATTCTGAAAATCCATTTTTTAGTTTAGAATCAGTCTGACCATTATGGTACAGACAGCCTCACAGAGGGAAGCTCACACCTTCAATGCACTATCTGGGCTGACATGACACCGATTGTTAAAGTCCACTTGAGAATGTAACTTTTAAAAAAAGTTTTGCGATTTACATATGAAAGAACTGAAACCAACATGGTCATTCAAAAAGATGAGAGATGAAACAAACAATCCAGGTCTTTTTCAATATGTAATTTTTGTTACATCACGCTGTAAACTTTTGCTATAAATTCTGTGTCTTACAATCTTATTCTCCACAACTACCTGATGAAGGAGCAGTTCTCTGAAAGATAGTGCTTCCAAATAAACCTGTTGAACTATAACCAGGTGTTGTGTGATTTTTAACTTTGTACACCCCAGTCCAACACCAGCATCTCCAAATCATGAAAGCAGTCACACTAGCAAAGCTTTTGGTGTATCTTGATTGACACATGATTGGGAGGTGAACAGAAGGTTAGAAACCACGCATGGGCAATATGTAACAGGTCCAACTAAGGATTAGGAATCGGTGCAGGCTTGTGGGCTATAGGGCCTGTTCCTGTGCTGTATTATACTGCATAGTATATTCATGGTAGATGAACAGTGTTGTTGTCATGGTGTTTTATTAACTGCTGAGAGCAATTCATTCCCACCCAATTTTCAGCTCTCAACCATTTGGGATTTTGCAACACGATTTTATTTGAACAATGGTGTTCAAGGTTCCTTACACTATTAAATGGCAGAGGGTAGCTGAAGTGAGTGAAGTTAGTGGCAGATGGAAAATCAAGTACCTTATGTTGACAATGTCACATTGATCATAAAATTGCAGATGATTTTGATTAACACTTTGTATGTGAATGAAAAATGTATGTGATATATTGTGCGGAGTTCTCCACAGTAGATTTTGAACAAGGACGTTTAGCCCATTATGCCTCTGGCAAATTTAGTTTCACATTGAGCTGCTCTTTAAGTCAATATAGCTGCTCTTTCTCTGTATCCTTACATGTTTGTCTAATTCCTTCTTAAATGCAGTGATTGATTCAATTCCAAACCCATCAGCAGGAATGAAATCCAATTCCACTAACTCCATGTCAAATGTTTTCCTGACATCTCTCTTTATGGTTTTGCTATTAGTGTTAGGTTTATGGCAAATTATTATCAATTTTCTGAGGAATAATAATTTTTCACTATTATTTTCCCTGAAACTTTTCAAAATACTCAGCATTTTGGTTAGAGTTTCCTCGATGTTGTGTGCTGCATGTCTTCCTATATTTAGACCTCTTTTATATAATAATTATTATAATAAAACTATCTTGCCTCCAGTATTGCTTTTACCTATGAGGGTGCTCAGAGGCTGACAGATTGCTGTGATTGTGCCGTACTCAATGTCTCACCCAGATTCAACAGAAAGGACTCGACTGTGACTATAATTGTTGTCTTAGCTATTTTCACACACACTTTGGGATTAATGGGCAGCTCACAGAAACATGTCACAAACAGTTTGTGTTCAATAAATCCTGGTAGGGACTTGAACACTGGGCTTCCAGCTCAAAGATATAGATGCTACTATTGCATTGCAAGAACTCCTACAAGTGATACTGTCTGTCCCTTTTGTTCATGTTGTCAGTTTTTCTTCCATGACTAGTAGCTGTTCCAGAATTTGCTATTCCTGATGCACTGTAACCTGTTTTTATTTCAACTTAGCTACTGTAGTTCTGAAAGAACCGTTTCAGGAGTGATTTGCAGCTCCTTGTTTTGTGTGCTATGGATCTTCACCTGCTTTTGCACAACTATCATTTCCTCAGCCTTGCTTTGAGCTCAAGTCGATGTTTCTGTAGCTATTCCTGGTGAGTATGATTTATTTTATATGTGAGGTCTTCCTGTAAACCACAATCTTTTTCTTGAATTGATAATCAAAGCTGCTTTCATTTTTTTCTCTTCCAGTTCTCCATTTAGAATCATAGTCAGAGAGATGTACAACACAGATACAGACTCTTTGGTTCAACTCTTCCATGCTGACCAGATATCCCAACCCAATCTAGTCCCACCTGGCAGCACCAGCCTTCACCACTTCTTCTGGCAGCTCGTTCCATACAACCACCACCCTCTGCATGAAAACGTTGTCCCTTAGGTCCCTTTTATATCTTTCCCCTCTCACCCTAAACCTATGTCCACTAGTTCTGGACACCCCCACCCCAGGGAAGAAACTTTATCTATTTATCCTTTCCATGTCCCCCATGATTTTATAAACCTCTAAAAGGTCACTCCTCAGCCTTTGATGCTCCAGGGAAAACAGCCCCAGCCTATTCAGCCTCTCCCTATAGCTCAAATCCTCCAACCCTGGCAACATCCTTGTAAATCTTTTCTAAACCCTTTCAAGTTTCACAACATCCTTCCAATAGGAAGGTGACCAGAATTGAAGGCAATATTCCAACAGTGGCCTAACCAATGTCCTGTACAGCCGCAACATGACCTCCCAACTCCTGTACTCAATACTCTGACTAATAAAGGAAAGCATGCCAAACACCTCCTTCACTATCCCATCTACCTGCGATGCCACTTTCAAGGAGCTATGAACCTGCTCTCCAAGGTCTCTTTGTTCAGCAACACTCCCTAGGACCTTACCATTAAGTGTATAAGTCCTGCTCTGATTTGCTTTCCTAAAATACAAACCTCATATTTATCTAAATTAAATTCCATCTGTCACTCCTCAGCCCATTGGCCCATCTGATCAAGTTCTCATTGTAATTTGAAGTAATCTTCTTCGCTGTCCACATCCAGTTCCAATTTTGGTGTCATTTGCAAACTTACTAACTGTACCTCCTATATTCATATCCAAATCATTTACATAAATGATGAAAAGTAGTAGACCCAGCACCGATCCTTGTGGCACTCCACTGGTCACAGGCCTCCAGCCTTCTACCTTTGAGCCAGTTCTGTATCCAAATGGCTAGTTCTCCCTGTATTCCATGAGATCAAACCTTGCTAACCAGTCTCCCATGGGGAACCTTGTCGAACGCCTTACTGAAGTCTAAATAGATCACGTCTATCACTCTGCCCTCATCAATCTTCTTTGTTACTTCTTCAAAAAACTCAATCATGTTTGTGAGACATGATTTCCCATGCACAAAACCATGCTGATTATCCCTAATCAGTCCTAGTCTTTCCAAAAACGTGCAAATCCTGTCCCTCGGGATTCCCTCCAACAACTTGCCCACTACCGACATCAGGCTCACTGGTCAAGAGTTCTCTGGCTTGTACTTACCACCTTTCTTAAATAATGGTACCACATTAGCCAACCCCCGTTCTCCTGGCACCTCACCTGTGATTATCGATGATACGAATACATCAGCAAGCGGCCCAGCAATCATTTCCTTAGCTTCCCACAGAGTTCGAGGGTACACCTGATCAGGTCCTGGGGATTTATCCAACTTGATGCATTTCCTCCTCTCTAATATGGACGTTTTTCAAGATGTCATCATCTATTTCCCCACATTCTATATCTTCCATGTCCTTCACCGCAGTAAACACTGATGCAAAATACTCGTTTAGTATCTCCCACATGTCCTGCGGATCCACAAAGGCTGTCTTGCTAATCTTTGAGGGGCTCTATTCTCACCCTAGTTACCCTTTTGTCCTTAATGTATTCGTAAAACCCTTTGGATTCTCCTTAACCCTATTTGCCAAAGCTATCTCATGTCCCCTTTTTGCCCTCCTAATTTCCCTCTTAATTATTGTCCTACTGCCTTTATACTCTTCTAAGGATTCACTCGATCTATCCTGTCTATACTTGACATATGCTTCCTTCTTTTTCTTGACCAAACCCTCAATTTCTTTAGTCACCCAGCATTCCCTACACAAACGAGCCTTTCCTTTCACCCAAACAGGAATGCACTGACTCTGGACTCTCATTTCTGAAGGCTTCCCACTTTCCAGCCTTCCCTTTAAGTGTGAACATCTGCCCCCAGTCAGCTTTTGAAACTTCTTGCCTAATACCATCAAAATTAGCCTTCCTCCACTAATAGAATTATGATTGCTGGTCCCAAAGTGTTCCCCCACTGACACCTCAGTCTCCTGCCCTGCCTTATTTCCCAAGAGTCGGTCAAGTTTTGCACCTTCTCTTGTAGGTACATCCACATACTGACTCAAAAGATTTTCTTGTACACTTAACAAATTTCTCTCTATCTAAACCCTTAACACTATGGCAGTTCCAGTCTCTGTTTGGAAAGTTAAACTCCCCTACCATAACTCTCTTAAGATAACTGAAATTTCCATACAAATTTGTTTCTCAATTTCCCACTGTCTATTAGGGGGTCTATAATACAATTCCAATAAGGTGATCATCCCTTTCTTATTTCTCAGTTCTACCCAAATAACTTCACTGGATGTATTTCTGGGAAGATCATCCCACAGTGCAGCTGCAATATTATCCCTTATCAAAAATGCCACTCCCCCTCCTCTCTTGCCTCCTTTTCTATCCTTGCCCATAGCATTTGTATCTTGGAACATGAAGCTGCCAGTCCTGTCCATCCCTGAGCCACGTTTCTGTAATTGCTATGATATCCGAATCTCATGTTCCTAACCATGCCCTGAGTTCAACTGCATTGAAATAAATGCAGTTTAATTTATCAGTCCTACCTAATTCTCTGCTTTGTCCCTGCCTGCACTGACTGTTTGACTCACTTCTTTTCTCAACTGTACCAGTCTAGATTGATCTCTTTCCTTGCAGCTCTAACAAATCTCCCTTCCAATTCAGGTGCAATCTATCCACATTGTACCCCACTGGGCACTTCTACCCTAGAAGAGATTCCAATGATCCAAAAATGTGAATCCTTTTGATTTTAAGCTGAGCAGAACTATCCATTAAACACTTCATAATCTTAAAGATGGTATTCTCAGGTTGAGATTTATCCTGAGTGAGTTGTTCAGCCTTTTCCTCTTGAACTTTCATTTCTGTCTCCACAACAGAGAGTTGAGATTTTGTCTCCACTAATTCAGAAGAAAGTGACGTGTTCTGTTCTTCTGTAATCTTCAGCTTTGCTTTTGTTTCTTGAATATTCTGCTGCAGTTTCTTTGGTGCATGATGTTTGATTGATTCCAAGGATTGTGGTAAGTGTGACGTCACAGCATACTGGTATCCTGCTATTGTGAGTACGGTAGAGTCAATAAAGTTGATTATCTGTGACTTCCAGTTGATTAATTGATCGTACTTACACTCCAACACTACTGATCCAGAGCCTTATAGAGCCTCAGAAGTATATTGAATTGGTGAACTGTTGTATATTGTATACCATACATTCATCACTTTCGTCAAGGCTTCTCATGTCTCTGGGTACATTTAGAATTTACATTGGTGATATATTGGCACTTGATCCTGTGTCGATCTTAGCTGATAGTATATATAAACTAGCTTCATGAGGACAGATAATTTGAGTCTTTGCAAACAATTATGGTGATATTGAAGCTTTCCAAGAGACTAAAGCATAAAGCATGCATTTACAATTTTTGTCTAGTCATGTACATTGACAAGTTTGTTAGTTACTTCACGTAAAAGTGATTGATATCTGGTAGAAATATAGGTATGCTTGAGAAATAAGTGAAACAAATTTGCTCAGACCTACATAAAAATTAAAAACATTTAATGATAAAGATTCATGTTCGAATTAGCCATTAAATACAATTGCAGCTAACAGGAAAAGCCAGAAATGTACACTTTGAAGTTAGGATATACCTCGATAGAAACATTGAAGGAGCATTGACGAGGTGGGGATGCTACAGAAGGATTTGGACAGGATAGGAGAGCGGGCAAAAAAAGTGGCAGATGGAGTATAACTTGGGAAAGTGTGAGGCAATGCACTTCAGGAGGAAGAATAGAGGACTGGACTATTTTCTAAATGGGGAGAAAATCCAGAAGTCTGAAATGCAAAGGGAGTTGAGAGTTCTAGCCCAGGATTCTTTCAAAATAAACTAGCAGGTTGGTATTTTGAGAAGACTTGTATATAAAAGCAGGGAAGTACTTCTGAGGCTCTATAAGGCTCTGGTCAGGGCACATTTGGAGTACTGTGTGCAGTTTTCAGCCTCCTTATCTCAGGAAGGATGTACAGGCCCTGGGTAAATTTCATAGGAGGTTCACAAGAATGGTGCCAGGAATGAAAAGCTCACCATGTGAAGAAAGTTTGAGGTCTCTGGGTCTATACTAGTTGAAGTTTAGACAGATGAGAGGGGATCAAATTGAAACTTACAGAATATTGAATGGCCTAAACAGAGTGGACGTTAGGAAGATGTTTCTATTGGTTGGAGAGACTAGGACCCGAGGGCACAGCCTTAGAGTAAAGGGAAGGCCTTTTAGAACGGAGTTAAGGATAAAGGTCTTCAGCCAGAGAGTTGTGAATATATGGAATTCACTGCCACAGAAGGCCGTGGAGGCCGGGTCATTGAGTATATTTAAGACGGAGATAGATAAGTTCTTGATTGTCAAGGAGAGCAAGAGCTATGGGGAAAAAGTGGGAGAATGGTGTTGAGAAACTTTATGATCCATGATTAGATTGTGGAACAGGCTCGATGGGCTGAATGGTCTCACTTTTGCTCCGATGTCATATGGTCTAAACATGGAGATAACACACATGCTATTAATATGGTATTAAGTAAGTTTATCAAACTTAATGACTGAAAGGAAGATCTGGAAAGAGACATTACAACCTCACACCCAAATATGAAAATAACATGTTGATTACAGGAGGAATACTGGAAACATCGACCCAATAATAGATGGGAAGTTTCTTATCACATGAACACGATTTGAAATCAATATACAACAATGTTCTTGTTAGTTATTCTATACCTGACAATTCCTAGATATTCCTAGATGCTTCTGAATAGTTATAAATAACATCCCAATGGATTCTATTAGATTATGTATTACGTCTTTGAATATTTTGTTTAGTATAGCTGCATATTTATCCAGTTAAAATGTATTTCTTGTTAATTTCTGTTAATAAAATTGTAACATTAGTAAATCATCTAATTTACATTTTTTGTTAGAAACGCAAAGAACCTTACCCTCTATAAAATTGGGGCAGCACGGTGGCTCAGTGGTTAGCACTGCTGCCTCACAGCACCAGGGTCTCAGGTTCGATTCCAGCTTTGGGCGACTGTCTGTGTAGAGTTTGCACATTCTCCCCGTGTCTGCATGGGTTTCCTCCAGGTGCTCCGGTTTCCTCCCACAATCCAAAGATGTGCAGGTCAGGTGAATTGGCCTTGCTAAATTGCCCATAGAGTTACCTACATCATCCAGAGGGAATGGGTCTGGGTGAGTTACTCTTCGGAGGGTCAGTGTGGACTTGTTGGGCTGAAGAAAGTGAAGACTGCAGATGCTGGAGACCAGAGTTGAAAAGTGTGGTGCTGGAAAAGTGCAGCAGGCCAGGCAGCATCTGAGGAGCAGGAGAATAGACGTTTCGGGTTTAAGCCCTTCTTCAGGAATGAGGCTGGTGTGCCAAGCGGGCTGGAGATAAAAGGTAGGTGTGGGGGTTCCTCCAGGCATCGTGTGGCCAGGGTTGGCGATGGAGGAGGCCAAGGACCTGCATGTCCTTGGCGGAGTGGGAGGGGAAGTTAAAGTGTTCAGCCATGGGGCGGTTGGGTTGGTTGGTGCGGGTGTCCCAGAGGTGTTCCCTGAAACGTTCCACAAGTAGGCGGCCTGTCTCCCCAATGTAGAGGAGACCACATCGGGTGCAGTGGATACAGTAAATGATGTGTGTGTGGAGATGCAGGTGAATTTGCGACAGATATGGAAGGATCCGTTGGGGCCTTGGAGGGAGGTGAGCCGGGAGGTGTGGGCGCAAGTTTTGCACTTCTTGCGGTTGCAGGGGAAGGTGCCGGGAGTGGAAGTTGGGTTGGTGGGGTGTGTGGACCTGACGAGGGAGTCGCGGAGGGAGTGGTCTCTCCAGAGCGCTGATAGGGGTGGGGAGGGAAATATATCCCTGGTGGTGGGGTCTGTTTGGAGGTGGCGGAAATGAGGGAGGATGATACGGTGTGTCCGGAGGTTGGTGGGGTGGAAGGTGTGGACCAGTGGGGTTCTGTCCTGGTGGCGATTGGAGGGGCGGGGTTCAAGGGCGGTGGTGTGGGAAGTGGAGGAGATGCAGTGGAGAGCATCGTCAACCACATCGGAGGGGAAATTGCGGTGTTTGAAGAAGGAGGCCATTTGAGTTGTTCGGTAGTGGAATTGGTCCTTCTGGGAGCAGATGCGGCGAAGGAATTGGGAATATGGGATGGCGTTTTTATAGGGAGCAGGGTGGGAGGAGTTGTAATCTAGGTAGCTGTGGGAGTCGGTCGGTTTGTAGTAAATGTCTGTGTTGAGTCGGTCGCCCGAGATAGAAATTGAGAGGTCTAGGAAGGGGAGGGAGGAGTCTGAGACAGTCCAGGTAAATTTGAGGTCGGGGTGGAAGGTGTTAGTAAAGTGGATGAACTTGTTGGGCTGAAGGGCCTGTTTCCACACTGTAGGGAATTTATCTAATCTAATCATATATTTGGAAATATCTGAGACATTTATAGTACATCTAAGGCTTATTAAAATTAAGCAAGCTATTTGGAGAAAGGTAACAATCTCAAGCAACTCCTTCCCTGTGAAATGGTTTTATCAATCCTGTATACCCAAGGCTAAAGATTTGTGGGATTAACTAACTGGAACTCTGTGAGGGGAAGCTATCAGGAAATACTTTTAATCTAAAAAATAACTCTAATAAGAGTTAAAATTGATAAATCACTTCTTATGTGCCTCTTATAGGATACCAGATTGCCTTTATTATAGCTTGAAAAGATTCCTTGTGTGTGGTGTTTGGATTGATGCACAGTTCTTTGCTTTAATGCATTGCCTCAGCTAATTGGCTTTCTGCCTCGTGTTTTGCAAAACTGACTGAACTCTAAGTATTTCTTTTGTCCATGCAGAAGTCCACATCTTCTATATACCTTGCTATGTTTGTGTCTTTTGGGATTATTTCAACTGTCAAGTTTATATACAGAATTTGCAAGCTTTGTTAACCTGCAAGGATCACTTTGTACTTATGACCATCCTTCAGTTGGTATTTGATGCTATAAGTCTTTGGTTTCCTGAAGAAGGGCTTATGCCCGAAACGTCGATTTTCCTGTTCCCTGGACGCTGCCTGACCTGCTGCGCTTTTCCAGCAACACATTTTCATCCCTTAAGTCTTTGGTTTGTCTTGTAAATATTTCAAGAAAGTTTCCATTGGGGTGTATGGGGGGAATCACCAACTTGACAAGTCTGTTTACTAGTTCCCCATTTGAAAAATTGCATAATGAGCTCTTTTCGCCGAATCTGCTCTCATTGGTCTGTAGATACTCTGGGCTTCTATCTAAATTACATGAACTCTAAGTTAAACCTGAATATGAGCTTGTCTTCTAATGTGGTCCATAATATTTGGCGATCTTCTGGCTTGTTGCGATCAATCCTGACTTCCGTTTGTGCATACCTTCCCTCCTAATGACAAAGCAAATCTTAATCAGTTGCTGTTTTACATCAGACAGACCCAAATTGAGAAAGCACAGCTCCAAGCACAGTTTCCATATTTTAAATTCTGTCAAGAGGTTTCTTTGACTCCCAAATTAAGCTAGGGGATTTTGTGGTCATATTGGTAGCAGCAGAAAGTGAGGACTGCAGATGCTGGAGATCAGAGTCAAGAGTGTGGTGCTGGGAAAGCACAGCAGATCAGGCAGCATCCGAGGAGCAGGAGAATTGACATTTCAGGCAAAAGCCCTTCAGTAGCCTTTGATCTTCATTTGCTTGCTATCATTCCAGCACACAACATGATAACTTGTCCTTCTCAAGGGTGTTCAATGGCCTTTTGTTAGGATATCGGTCACAGCAAGCTGTCCTTTCAATGTTCTCTGATGCTGTGTTGAGCAAAATCATTGAATGATGTATTATGCACCCTACCAAGTTCTGAGACCATTGACTGTGTTTATTGTTCAAGCATGAAAGACTCATCAACACAATGTTTCCACTGCTTTTATAATGTCATGCTAATGACAATGGTCTAATGATCGAAGAGATTGATAGAACTATGCAGATGAGTTTATTTAAATAAGTAAAACACATTACAAGTGATAAGCAGGCATTACAATCATGTATCGAGAGTGTGGTGCTAGAAAAGCACAGCAGATCAGGCTGCTTCCGAGGGGCAGGAGAATCGATGTTTCGAGCAAGAGCCCTTCATCAGGAATGAAGCTTGTGAGCCGATGGGGTGGAGAGATAAATGAGAGGGAGTGTGGGGCAGGGGGCGAGGTAGCTGAGAGTGCGATAGGGAAATGGAGGTGGAGGTAATGGTGATAGGTCAGAGAGGAGGATGGAGCAGATAGGTGGGACGGAAGATGGACAGTTAGGACAGGTCATGACGGTGGTGCTGGGTTGGAAGGTTGGAACTGGGATAAAGTGGGGGAAGGGGGAATGAGGAAACTGGTGAAATCCACATTGATGCCATTTGGTTGGAGAGTCCCAAGGTGGAAGATGAGGCATTCTTCCTCCAGGCATTGTGTGGTTAGGGTTTTGTAATGGAGAAGGCCCAGCACCTGCATGCCCTTGGTGGAGTGGGAGGGAGAGTTGAAGTACTCGACCACGGGGCAGTGGGGTTGGTTGGTGTGGGTGTCCCGGAGGTGTTCTCTGAAGTGGTCTGCAAGTGGATGTCTTGTCTCCCCAATGTAGAGGAGACTGCATTGGGAGCAATGGATACAGTAAATGATGTGTGGAAATGCAGGTAAAACTCTGATGCATGTGAAAGGCTCCTTTGGGGCTTTGGATGGAGGTAAGGGGGGGAGGTGTGGGCACAGGTTTTGCAATTGCCATGGTGGCAGGAGAATGTTCCAGGAGGGGAGGGTGGATTGGTTGAGGGGAGGGAAATATTTCTCTAGTGGTGGGATCTTTTGTAGGTGGCAGAAATGGTGGAGGATTATGCGATGTATACAGAGGTGGGAGGTTGGAAGGTGAGGACCCGGTGTTCTGTCCTTGCTGCGGTTGAAGGAGTGGCATTCGAGGGCAGAGGTGTGGGAAGTGGATGAGATGCACTGGAGGGATTATTGACCAATCAGAATGGTCTCCCACTAAGTGCCAAAACCAACAGCAGCCGTAACAATTCTTAAGGAGTTTACCCTTCAATACAAGGGGCCTACCTGCTTTGGCACTCACCCTGTTTGAGTGGTACGGATGCTTCCAAAGTACTTTCATTTACCTCACACTCTCAACTATAAAATGTTGCCGCTGAAGGCTTGTATTTCTCAAAGTGATTAAAACTCAGTAAAGGAGCAGTAATAGTGAAAACTAAAGTAAATCAGAACCAAAATAAGGATAAATTAATGGAATGAAAAGTAAAGCAAGTCCATGAAATCTATTTCATGAGACAGATAACAATAGACCTTCAAACAGAAATGGAAAGCAAACATTTAATTATGGCTTATGTAGCCAAAAATATAGAGTCATAGAGTTGTACAGTACAGAAATAGACTCTTCAGTCCAACTCGTCCATGTTGACTGGATATTCTATATAAATCTCGTCCTATTTGCCTCACATTCCTCTAAACCATTCCTATTCATATATGTATGAATATAAATGTCTTTTAAATGTTGTAATTGTACCAGCATCCTCCTCTTTCCCTGACAGCTCATTCCATACACGCACCACATGTTTTGTGAAAGAGTCGCCCCTTAGCTCCCTTTTATATCTTTTCCCCCTCACCTTCAATCTATGCCCTCTAGTTTTGGACTCCACCACCTGGGGGAAAAGACCTTGCCTATTTACCCTATTCATGCCTCTCATGATGTTATAGACCTCTTTAAGGTCACCCCTCAGCCTCCAATGCGCTGGGGAAAATAGCCCCAGTCTGTTCAGCCTCTGCCAATAGCTCAAACCCTCCAACTGTGGTAACATCCCCGTAAAACTTTTCTGAGCCCTTTCAAGTTTAACATCATCCTTCCTAGAGGAGGGAGACCAGAATTGCACGCAATACTCTAAAAATGGCTAAACCAATGTCCATATAGCTGCTACATGCCCTCCCAATTCCTACACTCAATACTCTGACCAATAAAGGGCAAGCAGACCAAGTGTCTTCTTCACTATCCTACCTATCTGCAAATCTACTTTCAAGGAACTATGAACCTACACTCCACGGTCTCTTTATTCAGCAACACTCCCCAGGAGTTTACCATTAAGTGTATAAGTCCTGCCCTGATATGTCTTTCCAAAATGCAGCACCTTATATTTATCTAAATTAAACTCCATCTGCCACTCCTCGGGCCATTGGCTCATCTGATTCAGATCCTGTTGTAGTCTGAGGTTACCTCCTTCGCTGTCCACTGCACCTCCAATTTTAATGTCATCTGCTTACAAACTATACCTCCTATGTTCACATCCAAATCATTTATATAAATTACAAAAGCATTGGGCCCAGCACTGATCCTTGTGGTACAATGATAGTCTCAGATCTCCACATTTGCAACTTTGTTTTGCAGATCAATAAATGATCCAAAGAAGAGACTTCTGGAAATCCCACTTGCTATTGGCAATGAGATACTTCACAGAATTAATACATTTTAGTTTTTCCATGCAAATAAGAAAGATGCAGAAAAAGATCTGGAGAGCTCTCAAACTCTCCTTTGTTAAGTCGTCCATTCCTCTATGGAAGCAGTCTAATTTGCTTCATGTTTCAAGCATTTTCTGATTTTCTCACAAGATTGTCATCGTGCTCAAACTCAGTTCGACTAATATATAGCAAAGGTGAATTTATTTTCTTATGTTTAGTTTCTTAATGCATCGTCAGTTACCTCAAAGAATTTGGTGGTTTGGTTTCTTTTGTATCTATTCAGTTCTTAATTTAAAGAAAAAATTGATTTGGATTATTTTAAATGGGAAATTGATCTTTGAATCTTGTGAGGTTTAATGCTTTGACATCTAATATATTTAAGCAGAATTGCAAAGTTAAATGATCGAGAAACAAAGTAAAGTAGTAGCATTATCACATTTTCTACAGTATTTTTAACACCAGAATATTAAGAAGTGGTTATAACAGAAATATGAAACAATTAAAAATCAACACTATTTTAAATCTGCAACTTTAAACCCACTTACAATTGCATACTGGAATTTTTCATCCATCATTCAATAACTCATTAGGTTAGATAAGGCTTTCAGTGGTTTCGTGTTGAGAAATATAATTTATACATATCTACCCAATGTGTGGTGAGATTTTCTAGATTTAATAATCACAGAGATTCAGCTTAGTTGCCTTGTTGGAATGAGTAAAACCAATCAATTTATATGATGCTGTGCAGTTTTATTAGGATTGCCATTTATATCCATTATTCATTGTCTATTTTCTTTATATCTAACATTGCTAGATTTCTTTTACTAACAAACTGTTGGCAACAGAGTCCAATAAATTTATGTGTCATTCAAAACAGGTTTTCTCTTTCAATAACTTCAATTTTATTAATCAAGCTGTCTTTGAGCCACTGTTAAGTACTGGTATGTTAACCTAATCTCTTCCTTCATCAATTGTCAAATAAATATCACCCCTGCCTCATCCTTGGTGGAAGCAAAAACATAATAGTGTCAATGCTGGGAAGTATTGGTGATATTGGTGAATACAATTTATTTACATATGTACTTTTGCTCATCTAACACTTAAAAAATAATTTATTTCAAATGGCTAAATTGTCCAATGAAAAAACACATGGGGAGAATCTGAACTCATTGTTTATACACTAGGATCAACTTATTTCCCCTTATTTGGATTTTCCAATATTAATCCAGCTTTATCAGGAACTCTAGGCATTATTGAAGTTTTATCATATGATGGCTTTCACCCAACGTCTTCTATTAATGTGATTGCAGTGTTGTTTTGGCCAGACAAGTTAATTTTATGAGCAAACAAATCATAATATGACATATAAATGCAGACTTTGAAAATAGCTCTATTCCATTACCTTTTAATTCTATTTCCACTTGTTAAATATTTCAAGGTGTTATAAATGAGGCAGTATAATAATAGCCTAAGCTACGTTCCTTTCATGTTTTCAGTTGGAACAACTTAAACCAAGGCACACTTTAAAAATCTCTCTGAAGGCTTATAATTATAAAGTTCATACTTCTAATTCACCCCTTTTACAACATGGTGTGGCTGGTGCCCTTGTCTTTCTAGCTGGCAATGGTCATGGGTTTGGAAGATGCTCTCGAAGGAGTCTTGGTGAATTTATGAAGTGCATAATGTAGATAATACACTCTGCTGCTACTGAGCATTAGTAACAGAGGGACAGAATGTTTGTAGAGATGATGCCAATCATGTGATTTTTACATGATGCTTTCTTAGATCTTCAAACATCTAGGGATGGGGAATATTTCATTACACTCCTGATGTGTACCTTGTCAATTGTGGTCAGGATTTGTGGAGTCAGAAGGTTAGTTACTCACTGCAGGACTTCTAGTCTCTGATCTGTTCTTTTAGAGACACCACTTACTTGACGAGTCCAGTTCAGTGTCAGGGCAATGGTAACCCCCTGGATGTTGTTAGTGGAGTGTTCAGCAATGGCAATGCCATTGAACATCAAGAGTTGATGGTCGTTGCCTGGCATTTGTGTGAATAAATATTGCTTGGCATTCATCAGCCCAAACCTATATATTATCCAGGTCTACTTCATTTGGAAATAGATTTCTTCAGTGTCTGAGGAGTTGAAAATGTGGCTGAACATTGTTCAATTATCAGTGAATAACCCCACTTCAGACTTAGTGGTGGATAGAAGGTCATTCGTGAAGCAATTAAAGATGGCTAGGCCTAGAACATTACTTTAAGGATCACTTGAAATGATATCCCGGAGCTGAGATGACTACATCCCAGAACCAGAACTATCTTCGTTTGTGTTCAGTACAATTCCAACCAGTGGAAAGCTTTCCCCTTGGTTCTCATTGACTCCAAGTTTGTTCGAACTTCTTCATACAACATTCAGTCAAGTGCTGTCCGTATGTCATTTTCGCCTCACCTCTACAGTTCAGAAGAGTTAGGGATGAATTTATTGAAACGAGTAAGATCCTAAGAGGTCTTGACAGGATTAATGTCAATAGAATGTTTTCTCTTAGACCATAATACATAGGAACAAAAATAGGCCATTCAGCCCATTGAGTGTGGTCTGCCATTGAATCGTGGTTAATACGTTTCTCAACTCCATTCTCCCACTTTCTCCCATAACCCTTCATCCCCTTTACAGTCAAGAACCTATCTATCACTGTCTTAATTAGCCTGAATGACCCGGCCTCCACAGCCTCTGTGGCAGTGAATTCTATAGATTCACCACTCTCTGGCTGAAGAAGTTTCTCCTAATCTCTATTCTCTTCCCTTTACTCTAAGGCTGTGCCCTCAGGTTCTAGTCTCTCCAACCAATGGAAACATCTTCTCAACATCTACTCTGTCCAGGCCATTCACTATTCTGTATGTTTCTAGTAGATCCCACCTCATCCTTCTAAACTTCATTGAGTATAGACCCAGTGTCCTCAAACATTCATCATCTGTTAAGCAGTTCATCCCCGGCACCTTTCTCGTGAATCTCCTCTGAATACTCTCCATGGCCAGTCCATTTTCCTGTGGTCTGAGGCCCAAAACTGCACACAATGTTTCAAACGTGGCCTGACCAGAGCCTTATGGTGGGGGGACAGCATGTTTGTAAAGTGGGCGGCACCGTGGCACAGTGGTTAGCACTGCTGCCTCACTGCGCCAGAGACTTGGCTTCAATTCCCGCCTCAGGCAACTGTCTGTGTGGAGTTTGCACATTCTCCCCATGTCTGCGTGGGTTTCCTTCGGGTGCTCCGGTTTCCTCCCACAGTCCAAAAATGTGCAGGTTAGGTGAATTGGTCATGCTAAATTGCCCGTACTGTTAGGTGAAGGGATAAATGTAGGGGAATGGGTCTGGGTGGGTTGCTCTTCGGAGGGTCGGTGTGGACTTGTTGGGCCGAAGGGCCTGTTTCCACACTATAAGTAATCTAATCTTATAGACCCTCAGAATTACTTCCCTGTTTTTATATTCAAGTCCTTTTGAAATATATTTACCTTCCCAACTACTGACTCAACCTGCACGTTTACCTTGAGAGAATCCTGGACTAGAACTCTCAAGTCTCCTTGCACTTCAGACTTTTGAATTTTCGCCACATTTAGAAAATAGTCTATGCCTCTATACTTCCTACCAAGGTCTATGACCTCACACTGTCCCACAATGTCCCTCCTCAATGCTACCTGTCCCTCTACCTATCTTTGTATCACCTGCAAACCTAGCCAGAATGCCCTCAGTTGGATTTGGATCATTTGGATCATTAATGTATAAAATGAAACATTGTGGTCCCAACACTGAGCTTTGTGGAACGCCAGTTGCCATCACCTTCACCCTGAGAAGGACCCTTTTATCCTCACTCTCTGCTTTCTGCCAGACAGTCAAATTTCTATCCATGTTAGCACCTTGGCTGTAACACCATGGGCCCTTATCTTCTGGGAACATCAAGAACCAGGGGTTCCCTGTATAAAAAAAAAAGTTGGCCCATTTAAATTAGAGATCAGAATTCTCACAGATATTGTGAGTCTTTATAATTCACCCATTTAAAATGTGATGGAAGCAGATTCCTTGAATATTTTTAAAGCAAAGGTGGATAGATGTTTGTTAAATAAATGAGAGGTTATCAGGGTTAGGTGGGATTGTGGTTTTAAAGTTGCAATCAGTTCACCCATGATCTTATTAAATGGTGGAGTAGATTTCAAGGACCGAATGGCCTTGTTCATATGTTCCTGCAAGTGTTTGAGAAGAGCACCAATTTGTGAGATTCAGAGTGGATGCTTGTGAGATGCAAGTCTCTCCAAGATGTGGCAGATCGAGCCATATGAATTTCACTCATCAAAACAATTCAACTGAAAGTGGGAAAATTCTGTCCAATGCCACTTTTATTCTATTATTATAAATATTTTTGCTCAACAATAATCTTGATTCCACATGTCAAGGCAAACTCAGCCCATTTGCATCTCATAGCTATATACGTTTCTCTGAGTTGGCATCATTCTAAACATGATAATAAAATATATCATGCTGTGAAAGTATGTAATTGAATGCTATTCTTGTGAAGGCCCTGGACAAGTTCTTAAAAAGTGTTCATTGATCAAAGTGGGGAGAGTGTGAATTCAGATAATGTTCGATCATAATTCTAGTAATATATTATTTCACTTGCATAGTTCTATTTAGCTTAATTGTTGTGAATAGGGATAAGCCTAAAACTTGCATGCTCTATTGCAGTTTGACAAGAGGTTAATGAAATATGCCAGTCAGTAACTTACTGAAAAGACATTACTTGAAGAGATTTTGCTTAAATGTAACACTGACTGACTTGATTGCAGTGTTAGATATTGAACCTGACACTCTGAAAATAATGGAATTGAGAGGATGCAATCACTTAGAACAGCTTGAATATCAATGATCTTGTCTGAATGAGATCTTCTTTGCTGAAATTGTTAGTTTTTCATTTGGAACTTCATTGTTTTTGTAAATAATGTTAAATTAGCCCAATTAACAAAGTAGTTTGCAAATCTCATCTTGATGTGCTATACACATTATGGGTTGAGAAATGCTTAGAGATGGAATGTATTCCAATAAAAATGGAACTAATTAATTTATTCTAGGACAAGTGAGTGTTGAAGATTGAATTCAGAAGTGAAATAAATTACCAGAACAACAACTGCAGAATGCATATTAATAAACCCAATCAAGAAAAAGAAGAGCTTTATTTAATGGAGTCTGCTTAAAATGTGAAACACATTACTGTGGGAAATGGTTCAGATGAATAGTATAGGAGTTTTGCAAAAGAATGAGACAATGTGAACAGCATTTATTATAAGTTAAGCATAATTTTGAATGACCTGAAGTTTGGGAAGGGTGAAAAATTGGAGACTGGCCAGTAGCGTGTTGGAATAGTTATGTTTGGAGGTGAATGAAGATTTCAATAGCAGAAGAGCTGAGCCTGGGGCTGAGGCAGAGTCAGGTTCATGAAGGGAACTCTGGCAAAGAGACTTACATGCAAGTGATGGAGTCTGTCTGCTGTTTCATTGATTAATTAAAATGGGCATTTTTATATGAATTTTCCTACATTTTGTACTCCAAATGCAGCAGGCAGTTGTTTTTTAATGAGTGTGCACAGTGAGATTAATGTCTGATCTACAACATTACATTTCATGTTATTCCATGTGTCATTTGAGGATTATATTCTAATTTATTTTAGTTTTTTTTTCTGTGGAAACCAAAGCTTGATAGTTAATACTGCCTCTAAGAACCAGGGCTGGAACTTTTGAATAGCTTTGCCCATGTATTGCTGTTTCAAAGCAAGGTCTCTAGTCTCTACTAACTAATCCCTGGATGAGTTAGTGCCTCCATCCCACCATATAGGTGCCTGCCATCATTTTCATGAATGTCATTGCATATGATGAGTGTTCATCAATGGAGAGACAGAAAACTTCATTACCATGCTTAAGTCAGACTACAAATTGCAAGAGGGCTGATTTGAATTCAACAATAGCTGCGTGGGTTTTTCAGGTGTTGTGAAACCTGAGAATAAGCTCAAGAAGTGACAGTGGTAATATATTTCTAGGTCAGAAGTCACACAGCACCAGGTTATTGTCCAACAGGTTTATTTGAAATCACAAACTTTTGGAGCCTGCTCTTTCACCAGATGAAATGGTGAAGGAACAGCACTCCAAAAGTTTGTGATTTCAAATAAACCTGTTGGATGATAACCTGATGTTGTGCGACTTCTGACTTTATCCACCCCAATCCAACACCAGCACATCCACATCAATATATGTCTAAGTCAGGACAGTGAATAGCTTGGAGACAACTTGTAGGTGCTGATGTTCTCATGTATCAGCTGCCCATGACCTTCTAGATGCAAGTGGTTGTGGGTTTTAGAAGATACATTGTAAGGAATCTTAGGCAAATTTTTGCAGTGCATCTTGCAGATTGTACTGTTGCTACTGAGCATTGATGATGGATTGATTGAATGTTTGCGGATGTGGTGGCCTTAAAAGCATGAGAGGCATTAAAACTTGCTGTAACTCCCGGCAAACTATCAAACTGACTGCCTATCACTGACACAAAATCTCTCCAGTCACTGACAGTGATCCTTCAGTCATGCAGACTGACTCCTTCCCTGAACATCTGATGTGACCCCCTGCGATACACAATATTGTCCCCCTTCCCAAATGACACAAACTTTTGATCCCTGACATCCGACCTCCTCAACCTGGACTCTTGTGTGCATCCCCAATACCCAAGATCCTCCTCACTCTGAACACTGGAATGCCTCCAAACCCAGACACTCAACTGTCCCTTAACTTCAGCACTCCAGCTCCTGGTCCATCCCACTCTTCCACCCACTTTTCTCCCTTTTACCCAACAGCTGCCACCCTATACCGTCATTCATTTGGTATCCTATCCCTTACTCATCTGACACCTTGCCCCTCATCCAAACAGCTGTCACTCTACTTATATACATAGCTGTAGAGTTAATGTTTTGAGTCTAATATAACTCTTCTTCAGAGCAGAGTTAACTTTACTTTTGTGTATACTGATACTGACTGACCTGTTGAGTTTGTCCAGCACTTTCTGTTTCTATTTCAGATTTCCAGCATCCACAGTATCTAACTTGGGTTAAATCATGGCTTTAACTGCTATTGAAAATATGGAAGAATAGCAGTGACCCACAAAACATTTGGGGTCAAATTAGTATACTTAATCATATACTACTCCCATGCCATTTCATGTTCTTCATGGCATCCCTGTCGTGCCATTTACTCCACACTCAGAGGTTTCATTCTTTCCCACAATTCCTTCCATGCCTTCCATATTCCATCCCCCCATGCCATCCCAATCTAATTCCATTTCATATTCCCCATGCCACCCGTTCATACTATTCCCCCACATTGCTAACTGCATCCAAAGGCATTCTGTCCTTCCCATGTCATCCCTCTGATGCTGCCCCCTACATTCCATGGCATTCCTGTCAAACCACATTTGCGTACTGACTTTACTGTCTAATTTGTATACTGACAAAGAAACATTTAGTCAGATGATAGTATTCTTGTTACACATGCACAGCAGCTTTGTTATTGGCAATGCAAGGGACTCAACCTTACAAGGGACAAAAGTTGCCCTTGTCCAGACAGTCTGCCTTTCGGCGATGACAATCATATTTTTATACACAAATCCGCTTCTATCATTTATCGGTTTCTTCTTACTGACCGATTATATATTAATTTTCAAGCCTTGGCAACACAACAGACCAATCATATACTGCTTTGATTACGCATCATTTGCCTTAGACTCCTGCCACAGAAGTTCAATGTGGTTCACAGCTTCTTCTGCTGAAACTGGAGCAAGTTGCAGTTTGCTACATGTCTAACTGCTCCACACCTATATTTTACATGGAACAAATTGTGGTCAGTGCTGCTCCACACGCATCTTGTTTTGAAACTGTCTGTCTTGTTTGAATTGTCTTTGTTTTATTTTAACCCCTTCCACAACGCTTCATTAAATTTGTTAGCCCATTACAGCAGTTCCTTCACTGTTGCGAGACCAAAATCCTGGAAGTCCTTTGCTAACAGTCCTTTGGGTGTCTTGACACTCTGAGGTCCACAGTGCGATAAAAAGGCAATTCACCATCACCTTCTCCAATGCAAATAAAGATGGTCAATGAACCTCAGCATGACCAGTGAGGCTCACATGAACAAATAAAAAAAATCATCTTCTCCTATTTCATGCCTTCTACACCATCCACATTCTATGTCAACTGATCCTAACCATTCCATTTTTATCCCAATTATTCCTCCCGCATTCATCAAAATATCACCATATTTGCAGATTGATCCTGACCTGCAATTCAATTATTATTTTAAATCAATTCCATCATCTCTTTCCATCACCTCATTCCTCCCTCCTGTCCCACTCCTCCTTTCACATTCCATACAGAAGATGCAAACATTTAAACTCATGGACCAGCAAGTTCAATAACAGCTTCTTCCCTGCTATTATTAGACTTCTGAAAGGACCTCACAAATTGCAAATTTAATGTTGATCTTGCTTTTTGTGCACCTTATTTGCAGATGTAACTTTATATTTCTCGCTCTGTCCGATCACCCTGTGATCTTCATTTAGAATGATCTGCCTGTACTGCAAGCAAAATAAAACTTTTCACTGCACCTAGATACATGTGACAATAATAAATCAAATCAAATCCTATTTCCCATCTCATTTCCATTCCAAAAGATTCCAATGATGACAGAGCACCTCCTCAAACCCGGCATCAAGAGTTCCTGGCACAATCCTGACTGATGATTGTGTTGGTGCACAGCTGCTGACCTAAGCGACAGTCGTTGTTCAGATCATTCTAGGTAACATTCACTCTCACCGCTCTGCTGCATGTTAACATCACCAGAGGGATCTGTAAAGAATGACAGATCGTGGCTCTTCTTACTCAGCTCAAGGGGCTGAATGGCTTACTCCTGTTCCTTGCTCTTATATCTTTTTGTTGGCAGCTGTACATGCCCTTTGAATGTCTCAAAGCACCTTATGTAAGTTACGAGTCTGTTTCCACTATACACAAATGCTGCAATCAAGTTTTCCAGTATCCAACTAACAATAATTTCCCTGGTGCAACCCACCAATAAAAATCAGAAAAGTGCAAATGAATAAAAAGGACATAGTAGATATTCATTCAATTAAATCTGTACTACAAATTAATTGTTTTAAAAGCATTATGTATCTCAACATTGAAATTTCAATGGCATTCAGAACTGATCCCTGACTAACCAGTGACTCATGCTAATAAAGCAGTGGCCAATCAATACTGAAACAATGTCAGCAGAAAGGCTAAACTGGAGAAATACTTCAAAACCTGAGGATCAGCTGTCAACACTTGCTTCTCTATCCATGGGAAGATATACAAGGAAATTTCTAAGATATACACTTGAAGATTAATCAGAAAAACAGGCATTCCCAAAGGAGATCTGGAGCCTCCATCCAAGTCTACGATACCAGCGGGAAATCAAGATTGCTTCAAGGATTGCAGCTGTAGCCATGATGATTAATATTTTTTCTCAGATACCAAAGGGAAATCAATCTCGTGGAGGAACAACAATGAAAGAAAACAAATGGTGAGAGTTTTCTAAATAGCAGACAAGCTAACAATACTAAAGGTAATCATGCATCCAATATATCAATTCCACGCACTTTGCAAATTTTAAAGATTGAAATCTGAACAACCTTCAGCCAAACGTCATGCTGAAATATTGATCTACTTTGTGATTTATGGCCCTGATATTTACAGATTTTAATCTGGATGTTCAGCTTTGCATGTTGATTTCTGATCTTTTATATCTGGCAACACTTGCCTTATTTTTGGATGTTGGATCTGTAAGTCTGATCCTAGCCACTATTGTTATGATGCTGTTTGTGTGCTATCATGTTGTTGGCATTAAGAAATATTCATCTCTTGAGGGCATGAGGTGGTATGACAATGACAGGGTTACTAGCTTCTGCCATTTTACACTGGGGGCAATGTTGCTTTTCTCTGCCTTTCAAATTGGGCAGCCAAAAGTCGAAAATGTGGGACCGTGTAGGAGGGGTGCTATACCAGGGTGCACCCTCTGGTAAAGTAAAACAAAGAACTGTGTAATTTGGAGATCTGAAACAAACACACAAAATTAGACAAAAGGATGGTTGGTAGTTTTCTCAGTTGAGGGAAAGGGTGGACATTTCTGGAGCTCCTGAAAATCACAACTATCCACTGTCCCTCTGTCTCGCCTAACTTTCTTTCTTTCTCTCGCTGGGTTCTGTCACACCTATCTGCCCACTCCTTTTGACCCAACCTCTGTCATCAGCATAAATATCACCTTTTCTGAGCTATTATCTGTTCTGAAGAAGGGTCACTGGACTCAAAACATTAACTTTGTTTTCTCTCCACAGATGCTGGCAGACCTGCTGAGTTTCTCCAATTTCTGCTCCTGTTGCACACTCTGGTAATCTCTGACATTATTTTGCCAAAGTTGGCAGCATCATGGGAAAACTACCTCATTTACACAATGGTAATAAATTCTCATGATAGGAGGTTAGGAATACTATATGATTGTGCCAAGTTATTAATTGTAGATATTTATGAAAAACCTGTTGACTGCATATTTGAAACAAAAGTAGAAAACCCTTGTTGCTAGAATTATATCAGTACTGGTTTCTGGACCCTATACTAAAGGGAAAAATATTGTCAAATCTATACTATCTTGGGCCATATCTCAGCCTTAGATTCTGTTTTCCCTACATTTGTGACTGATAATTTGGTTGTCCTACACTCACCTTGCAGTTGCAAAATGCACTTCTCCGTAGCAACACCCATGGAAAGTATTACTGCTCTACCTGAGTGCACAGGAGGAGTAAACATATATTTTAAAGACTTATATTTTTGGATTACTTCTGCTCCTTACCTACTTCCCTTCACCTGTCAAGGAACTCACTGCAGCTACTGGTCAGGTTGCTGCATCACAATACAGTTGACGACAGATTTGGACCTACACATTATAAAAGGACCTGACACTTGTTGGTATATGCTGCTTTTACCTGTTCCGTTAAGAAAGTTGGAATCAGAAATTGTCATTTTGTTTCTTTTGTTCAAGGAATGTGGGCATTGATGGCTGGAGAGTGTTTATAACCGAGACTGAATTGCCTCAGAGAAAGTGGTGGTGAGCTGCCTTTTGATCAACTGAAGTCTATTTGGTGTAAATACATAGACGTTGCTTTCAGGCCGGGGAGTTCCATGAACCTGACTGAGCAATACTGAAAGAATGCTGTGTTAATTCCAAATCCGGATAGTGCATGTATCTTGGATGGGATCCTATAGTTGGTGGTGTTCCCATGCATCCATCATCCTTGTTCTTTTATGTGGCAGAGCTCATAGGTTTGGAAGTCAAGAAAACATTAGTCAATTGCTGTAGTAAATCTTGTAATTGGCACATGTTACTTGGCATTTGTGTGATGTGAATGTTACTAGCCACTTATCAGTCATCTGAATATTACTCAGCTCTTGTTGCATTTGACTGCTTCAGTATCTGAAAAGTTGTGAATGATGCTGAAAATTGTGAAGTAATCAGTGAAAATTCCCACTTTTAAATTTATGATGGAGGAAGGTCTGAATGAAGCAGTGACAATGATTGGGCCTAGGACACTTACCTGAGGAAATCCCACGGAGATGTCTGCAACTGAGACAACTGATCATCCACAACCAAAGTCATTCTCCTACAGCAGCAGTTGAAGTTATATGCATGCACATTGACCTTATCGTTTACATTAATGTGCTGGGAACCCCCTTCATTGATACTGGGAATATTCGTGAAACCTTCTCCTCTTGTGTTTAATTGTCCCCCACCATTCATGACTGGATGTGGTAGGATTATAGAGCTTAGATCTGATACACTGGTGGTAGAATGCTTTGCTTTGTGGATTGTATGGTGTCCCCTCTATTTAGCATGCAGATAGTCCTGTGTTCTAGCTTCATCAGGTTGACAGCTCAGTTTTGGGTATGCCTAGTGCTGCTCCTAGCATGCCCTCTTGCACTCTACATTGAACCAGGGTTGGTCCACTAGCTTGATGTGAGTTGCAATGGTGAGGGACATATTGGGCCATGAGGGTACACATTGTTGTTGAATACAGTTCTGTTGCTACTAATCCACAGCACTCCATGAATGCCCTGTGTTGAGTTGTTAGATATGTTTTGACATCTATCCCTTTTAGCACAGTGGGTGTGTCGCACAACAAAATGGACCATTATCTCAATTTACAGATAGAATTGTTGGCGGCACGGTGGCACAGTGGTTAGCACTGCTGCCTCGCAGCGCCAGAGACCCGGGTTCCTTTTAGCACAGTGGGTGTGTCGCACAACAAAATGGACCATTATCTCAATGTGCAGATAGAATTTCTTCTCTTGAATGACTACCCAGTGGTTATTCTTGCCAATACTGAATTGGACAGACGTTTCTACAACATTTAGGTGGCTGAGAAAAAGTCAAGTACTTCCTTCACTTCACTTGGCTCTTTCAGCCATTGCACATATCCCCAGTCTAGGAGCTGCAAGCTTTAGGACTCATCCAGCCTGATCAGTGATGGCGCTACTGAGTTGCTCAAATAGGCATTGATATCCCCCATGCAAACTATACTCTGAGGCCTTCTTTGTGCTTCTTCCAATTGGTATTCAGTATGGAGGCACAACTTGGACAAGGAAGCCTTCTGCTTATCACCTGATCACCAACAAACACCCAGCCTTCTCCACCAGTTGATGAATCAGTATGTATCCATGTTAAAGCAAGTCCATGTAAAAACTTGAGGAGGCAGGTCACCACTGTTTTCACAATTAGAGATGGCAATAAAGGCTGGCCTAGCCACCAACATCCAAATCCCAGTGACAAATTAAAAGAGAAAGTACTGATTCTTTAGGTGGGAGCAGTCAGAAGGTAGTAATCTTCAGAGGTTTCATTGCCCATGTTTCACCTTTATGGCATGAGACTTTGTGGGGTCCAGAGTCAATGTTGAGGTCTCCCAGAGCAACACCCTCTTGCCTGGATACCACTGTGCTGCCATCTGTGCTGGGCCTGTTCTGCCAATGAGTCAGTATAAACTCAGGCATAGTGATGTTGATAATGGGATTTTGTCTGTAAGGTATGATTTTGTGAGTATGACCATGTCAGATTGCCACTTGATTAATCCGTGGGACTGCTCTCACAACTTTGATATAAACCCTGGTTTGTTAATAAGAAGGATTTTGCAAATTTAACAGGGTTGATTCTGTCACTGTTATTTTTGGTGCCTTGGTCAATGCAAATTCATCTATTTAGTTTCATTCTTTTGTTTTAGACTTTATAGTGATTTGATTTTTGAGTAGCTTGCTCAAACATTACAGCAGATAATTGAACATACATCATATTGCTTTGGGTCTGGAATCGCACATAAACCTGCAGTAATAGCAGATTTGTTTCTCTGTCAGATATTAGTAAACCAAATTGGGTTTTACAACAATCAACAATAACTACCATTACTTGTGATGGTAATCATTATTCTAACTTTTAATTGTAGATTTATTAATTGAATTAAAATTTCACCATCTGCCATGGTAGGATTCAAATTCTTGTGCTGTGATTGAGGAAGGTAGGAGTTGGGAGCTGGAGTAGGCCGTTAGACTTTGAGCCTGCTCTGTCATTTAGTAAGATTATAACTCCTTTGACTGTGATCTCCCCTTTCTAGTCTGTCCCCTATAATCCACAACTCCCTTGTCCATTGAAAATTAATCTCAGTTTTGAATAACTTAAATAACCCAACCCCCACTGTTCTTTGTGGAAGAGAATTCCACAGACTAAAGACCTTCTGAGGAAAATTGTTCTTTTTGTCTCCATCTTAAAAGGGGTCCTCTTGCTCTTAAACTATGTTCTTCAGTTCTCGTCTCTTCAATGAGAAGGAACATTTTCCTGATACCCAAACCTGTTTGATTCCCTTTTGTGTTTCAATATGATCACCTATCCTTTGAATTCCTGGATTCTTCAGGATAATAAATAAACCTGAATGATTTTAAGTTCCCATAAGACTGGTTTTGCTGAAAAGGACAGGGTTAAAATCACTCTCAATAATCAAAAGTGACCTTTACAAAAGCAAATTATTTGTGTTGGAATGCTTCATAATCTAAGTCTCACATGAGCAAAATTGATTGCTGTTTAATGTAAATTAATTTAGACTGGAAAAGTTGTCCTCGCAACATTGGAGTTGTCAGCAGTTAAGATTAGTATTTAAGTTTATATGAATGCTGCTTGTAAGAAAATGACAGCAAAATAGTCATTTTTGACCCATGGCTTTCTTACAACTATTAAATTTCATCTTGAAAATGTTCATTATATTAGTATGCTACCCTTTCTTGATCGCCTCAGTAATGTGCCTGACCGTGCATCTATAATTCCAGATTGATTGACACTCATTCTATTTACATGATGAGTGCCTTTTATATTTTTCAATTTCATGTTCATCAAAAACTTCATTTTAATCTACTTTAGGGATGGAGACATTGACAACACCATTTCCAAGGAAACTACTGTTCTTCCTGCAGAAATAGAAATAGATTTAGAACAATGTAAACTAGTGAAAGCTAGAAGATATCTGCAGAAAACAGCCTGCAGGCAGTTTCTCTAAGCTCTAGTTAAATGATTTTCATCCGGAGCTGTCAAAAACTATCAATTTCAAGCAAGTATTGTGTATTTCTTAATTTATAGCAACAAGTATTGGCAAAAAGGACGAAGAATGAACCTCTGTACGGAAAATGATAAAGTGCTAATAATTTTACAATTGCATTGGTGTCTAAATTGGATATTCCCTAAAAATCATACACTATACTTTAAACCCACACCTATTCAAAATACAGCTTGCTGCCTACAATCCTTGCAGTTTGTAGGCTATCACTGTGGGCACTGATGAGTAACTCTGTGTCTCAGCAAGATGCTGTAATGTGAAGCTGGTACAATGTAAAATTAATCTGAACCATTGAAAGCCATATTGCACCACTGGCTGCAGCAAGGTCAGAAAGTGCTGAAAAGAAGAGTTAAAAAACAGGAGTAATCCACAAAGAGGCACAACAGACCAGAGAACATGCCGCAAATTCTCTGAGACAGCTCTGGGGTCCTTAGGCAGGGGCTGCATAGGATGAAGAGGATCCAGGGAGCCAGGAGGTTCTCCAGCAAGACACTAAGATTAGCCATTGCAGTCAATGCCTGCAGTCTGATATTAAGGATCTGGATAAATTGCAGCAAGATTACCTCATGATTAGTCAAGGTCTATGAAGATATTTTTCAATGTCATATCTTTGCAGTTAAAGCAGGAGTCTTCTACATTGCTCTATTCATCATACTCTTACCTACGTACTGCATACATGGGGCAGGAGTGGCTCAGTGGTCAGCCGCCTTACAGCACCAGGGACCTGGGTTAGAATCGGGTGAATGTGGAGTTTGCACATTCTCCCTGTGTCTGTGTGGGGTTTCCTCTGGGTGTTCTGGTTTCCTCCCACAATCCAAATATGTGCAGGTTAGGTGGATTGACCATGCTAAGTTGCCCATTATGTGCAAGGATGCACAGGCTAGGTGGATTAGTCATTGGAAATGCAGGTTACAGCGATTGGGTAGGGGAGGAATTAGGTTTGGGTAGGCTGCTCCTCAGAGAGTCAGTGTGAACTTGATGAGCCAAATGGCCTCCTTCTACACTTTAGAGATTCTATGATTCTTTGATACTCACTTATCCATGATCTCCATCAGCAATGATTTGTACCTTACATTCACAGTCTCACTTCATCCTCATGCATTTAACACTGTTGAAAGCCACACAATCACATCTCACAGATCATGCTCACTGACACTGTGCAGACCGAAGTGGTCCAAAATTCAAGCCGGCAGGAGATAGCCCACTGAGGTTAGGCATATTCCGTGAGCATTCTTGTGAAGTAGCATTGAGACGTATGTCACTGGGCATGAGAGGGTCACAGCTAGAACAGGACAGGACAGGACTGTATGAGTATTACATGAATGCCACTTCCCCAGATAGCTCTGGGGAAATCTCAGATGAGGATTTAATGCGGAAGAAGGGCTGATAACAACATGTACACAATTGCTTGGTGCATTGGCTGAATGGTCAGACAACCTGCTAACACCTTCAAGGAACGTGGAGAAATCTGGTTCAAATTTGAGGCATAGCTTTTCATTTCCAGTGCTGAAATGGTGATTAATTCTGTGCAAACATTTGTATACTTGATCAAAATGCTGCATTTGAAGGTTCCATTGCGCTACAAGAAGAAGTCAGCTCTTACCTATGTGCTGCAGTCAAATCTCTGACTGAAGTCAGGAAGTATCTAGTTGCTGTGCAAGCTCAGAATGCTGTGAATCTGGCTGTACATGGGTGCTCAAAAGTGTTTGCAGAATCTTACAGCAGTTCAGCAATCTGTCACACATTACTCAGATTGCTGCAGACACTGGTCTCGGGGGTTGTTATAATAATGGGTGAGTGGTTTTAGTTATGAGATAATGAAATGTATCAGAATGTAACAGTGATGCCAGCAGTCATGTATAAGATTCTGGTATAGAGAGATAGGATAGTCCCTTGAAGACTGGAATGTCCTATAGTGTAAATAAAGGAGTTTTGAAGAAACATACTCATAGGTAGAGAAAAACTTTCCCAATCCAGGTCAAGTGACAAATTACTTGAAGAGAGATTCAAACAATTTTCAAAGTAGAGTCAAATTGCAAAGTAGTAGTAATGGAGAATCCATGGAGCATAAGCATGTTGTCATTTGAGTATGATAACATTTGTGCTGGTCCTACCACTCTGTCAGCTTAGATCTCTGCCAGGCATGTGGGCATGGAGATGCAGTCTAACAGAAAGCTTTCTGGACCCAAAGCTGGTCAAGCTCATCCTGTACAGTTGTCCTGACATCTTTTGCTGTCTCTCACTGCTATTCAATAGCCTTACAGTTGCCTTTGTGCAGTCACTAAGGTATCACAGCATGGGGGTATTGGAGAGGAAAGGTATGCACCAGACAGGCATGAAATATAACAAACAAGAGTTATTATTTTACTTTTGTATGGAATATTGGATGCTTTGTTCCATGCTGGCGTAGAATTTTTGTATTATTGGGATGGCTTTTATTTCAGAAATATGGTCAAGAGAATATTGTGATGGTCAGTAACTGTGGGATGATAAAGTAGGAGACTGTTGTGCAAAGTGATCTGCAGCAGTGTTCATCAGAACCAAAGTTGAGTTAGTGTTCACAGACAGCATGTCCAGAATATGAATGTTCTGGCTACCTCATCACTTCCCAGTATCCTCCATCTGAGCTAGTCATTGAATCCATGGGCAACAGCTATGAATCTATGTTGTCATTCTATCACCCACAAAGCATATCAAATCCAAACTCTGGCTTAATACCTAAATGCATACTTGATAAGGAATGGCTCTGATCAGAAGTATGAACCTAATGGACTTTCTCTTCTGCAGCACAGTGATGCCAGGGAGATACAAAGAACAGGAATTGGCTCTCTAGGTACAGCCACCCAGGCCACCATAGAGGATGATGAATTAGAAATCAGCAGATTTGTTCAATACATGCCCATTGGAGTTGGAGAGTAGATAATCTCCCATAAACTTGGCTACAGAATTAGATAAGAGACTTCCACAGGTGCATAACACTCTCACATTTTAGTTTTGTGGACTCAGTGACAGTCCTGGAAATCATAGTAATCAATCAAATGGAAGACAAAGCTGTGGCAACAGATCTTAAAATCCTAAATCCTTTCTCTGAAAGGCATTGAAGACAAGGACATTCAGAGTACATTGACCTTGAAAGCGGCTGTCAATGTGCATTCGCAAGGTCACTGGGAAAGAAGTCTTTCAGAAGGCCGCAAATTTCAGCAATGACCTACTGAAGTAATCAAGAGTTTCTGAGGTATCGTTGCATGATACACGAGGCTCAGTCATTTCTAGAATTCTGATTCTTTGACAGTATACTCTGTTGGGAAGCTTCATTTCTTATGGCAGGAGCTCTTTGTTTGTTTTCTTTCTCTCTCTCCTATGGCATGACAAGTGATTGAGGAGAAGATTGCTCCTTCTCCTGCTGGAGTTACTTCTGCTGCTAGTCTCGTTGCTCATGCCGCTCTTTTTGTTCCTCAACAGTAGTCCAAGATAGAGCTGCATAAGTTGTTTCCATGTTCAGTAACGAATAATAGTGGGAAATACAGATGAAAAACAAAATAAAAATGCCTAAGGTAACCAAATTAATCCCTAAAGTTTTAGAAAACCCAGCTAAAACTGCGGAAATGCGTCTTCCAATCAAAGCTCATGAATAAATTTGTTTTGCTGAAGTAGTTGTTCTATTCCAATATTTAAATGGTCTTTCAGTATGCTAATTACACTGATCCACCAATGTACACTGAAAAGGGATTCCTTTCCCCATCTGTCTGCACCTCCTTCATTGTATATGCCACTGTATGTTCTTTTTAGCACATCCTAACTCTGAGCAAATCCTGTACTCTTATCATCCCTCCGCTCATTGACCTGTCTCTCAATCAACAATGTCTTAACCTTCAATTTCTCATCCTTGTTTTGATACCCTTATGTGGCCTTGTCCTTCCCTAACTCTGTAATACCCTTCAATGCCATAACCACAACTCAGAGAAACCTACACTCCTCTAATTCTGGTCTCTTGTGATTTTCTGATGTAATTGGTCCATCATTGCAGTCCCTAAGTTCCTGAATTCCTTCCATATGCCTTTCTTTGTTTTCCTTAAGGCACACCTCAAAACCTGTCTTTTTGACCTTGTCTTTGTCATGTGACCCAATCTCCTTACACTGTTTAGTATTTTACATAATAAATTACCTTCAAAATTTTGTTGATGTGTAATGTTTTATATAATTAAAAATTGTTGTTAATTTTTTATGAAGTTGCTACAATGACAGTTATGCACCCTCTCAGTTTCTTACAGTAAACTGTAAGTCTCCTCAAGGCCCTTTGATTGACCCTCCAGCTTTGAGAACTAATACGCCATCCTTAATTGGATGGAAAATATGTTCCCATACCAAAGATGGGGGCAACTGTGCCAAAATCCCAGATTGGCTGTTCCCTTCTCCCATCCCAGGGACAGATTTAGTATCCAGAACCAATCCCTATTCCTGGTTTCTGTCATTATGAAGTTGAAGGCATGGTGCTGTACCTTTAAGAGAGAGAGAGAATGCTGTTCTGAACTGAGAGCTTACAAGCATCAGTGTATATGACTAGTCGACAGTCCCAAAGTATGCTGGAAAATTGAAAATATGTAACATTTGGCTGTGAAAGGGATATGTGAGGTTTAGCTGCTGTTTTGACAACAATTCAAATTTAACCAATCAGTTTAAATTATGCCCCAGGATACTAAAACCCAATCGATTTGAATTTATTGTTTTGTCAACATCAAACCAATGAGGTGATCTGATGTTGGAGGCATACAAATGTAGACATGTTGAAAGTTGCAAAGAGAGTTACTGCCAGTGAGACTGAAATGATGGAGAGGTAACATCTTGCTCTTCAAGAAATTAGGAAACACTCTCCATCAAAGGTACCTTTTCATACGAAACATACTCACAGTAAAGAGAAAGAAGACGACCCAGGGAGATCTTCAGCTGGAAGCGGGAAGACAGAAGAAAATAGAAGCTGTGGGGTTTTGAAATTAAGTTGATGTAATTTTAATAAGTGTCTTTTTGGAACAGCATATTGTTAGAGTTGGAGGCAGATAATAAGCAGTTAAGAGAAAGGGAAGGTGCTTAGAGTTGTGAATAGTTGTTTAATGTTGACTTTTGGAGATAAAAAATAAATTGATGATATTTTCTTTAAATAGTGGAATTTGTGAGTTCTCTGTCACTCATGTTTTAACTGATTATGAAGCGGTGAGCTTTTCTGGGTGTTTGGTTTAATTAACAGAGGAGTTCACCTCTGTGTCGTAACACTATCCATCGAGGGAAACTGCAGTCTTTTGTTTTTGTTAGCCCTGAATGGACAGTTTATTATCACAATAATCTACACTGCATGTGTTACAAGAGATAGGATTCATGCCTGTTGCATAGTATTTGGGAGTTGGGGACCACGTGTAGTGTGTCAAAGTTTGTGATAGAGCAAAGTGTGCAGAAGACTGTGAAACTTTGCAAAGGGGCACAGATAGCTTAAGTGAGTGGGCAAAGGTCTAGCAGATGGAGTACAACGTTAATAAATATGAGATCATCCATTTTGGTAAGAATAGCAGTAAAAAGGACTATTACTTGAATGGTAAGAAATTGCAGCACGCTACTGTGCAGCGGGACCTGGGTGTCCTTGCACATGAATCACAGAAGGTTGGTCTGCAGGTGCAACAGGTAATAAAGAGGCCAAATGGAATTTTGTCCTTCATTGCTAAAGGGATTGAGTTTAAAAGCAGAGGTTACATTGCAGCTGTACAGGGTGCTAGTGAGGCCACACCTGGAGTACTAGAAGCAGTTTTGATCTCCTTACTTGAGAAAGGATACACTGGCAGAGGAGTTCACTAGGTTAATTCTGGAGTTGAGGGGTTAGCTTATGAGGAGAGACTGAGTAGACTGGGATTATATTCATTGAAATTTAGAAGAATGAGGTGAGTTCTTATAGAAAAATATAAAATTATGAACGGAATAGACAAGTTAGAAGAAGAGAGGATGTTTCCACTGGCGGGTGAAACTAGGACAAGAGGGCACAGCCTCAAAATATTTAGGATTGAATTGAGGAGGAATGTCTTCACCCAGAGGTTTGTAAATCTATGGAATTCCCTGCCTAGTGAAGTGGTGTGGAGCCTTCCTCAGTAAATATTTTTAAAGTTAAGTTGGATAACGTTTTGAACAGTAAAGGAATTAAGGGTTATGGTGAGGGGATGGTGAAGTGGATTTGGGTCCACAAAAAGATCAGCCATGATTTTATTGAATGGCAGAGCAGGCTCGAAGAGCCAGATGGTCTACTCCTGCTCCTAGTTCATATGTTCTTATCTATTGGACACATTGAGCAATGTAAAATCCAGGCATGATAAATTCTCATTTATGTAAAATTACGCCATAATGAAATAAAAGGGCACAGATTTATCTAGGTTGTTAAACTTATTGAAAGATAAATAATTCACAGGTATCATGAAAAGCTGCAAAGTCAGAAATTTCAACAAGAAGGAGAATTTGATGGAGTGAATAATGGGAGTCGAGAGTGTGGTGCTGGAAAAGCACAGCAGGTCAGACAGCATCCGAGGAGCAGGAGAATCGAAGTTTTGGGCATAAGCCCTTCATCAGAAGTGAATAATGAGCTACTGCCCTGCCTCCACTGAAAAATCTTTCACCCACTGAAGTTGAAATGTCTACCCAATGGAGAAAAGGTTCAATAATCATTTACAGTAGATACCTGACTTGGACTTTCAATTTGGAAGAAACCTAGAGGAATAGAGCTGTGAGCATTCTTTCTCAGTGTCTCTGATAATGATTAATGCAAAATTATCTGTCCCAACTGGGATTCAACCTTGCGGCTTGAATGTTTTTCCACCTCGCGTTTTCACTTTTTTTCCTTCCTTCTTTATCTTAATAGGATTGCATTCTTACTGGGGCTGAACGCTCGTACTTTGTCAAGTAGCAATGATCATCTTGTAGTAAGTGTGCGAGTGGAATGAATCACAAACCGAGGAGGTGATTAGGGATAAGAATCTCTCTCCTTTTTCCATTCCTGATCACTTATAGTTGTGTGATTACTGCTGCATGAGCTGAGATAAGCAAACTCAACATGGAATGAAAATAGAACCGCGACTCTGTGTGGCCTAATTATTGCATGCGTAAAACTATCTGTGCCAGAGGGGGACCTTAACTGAATTGACCAATCGACTGTATACATCTCCCATAAATTGAGAATAGTGCTATATGGTGCTTCACTCAATCAGCAGAAACTGTTTTCAGTTTTAATAGCCAATATTTACAGTGATCTTGAAAATTAAATAACCTGTGCAGTCGACTCAAGAGATTATGATCAAATCAGTAAGACAAAGACAAGCTCATCACAACTGTTTTATAGCCTAAATGATTGCCTTTTTCTCTATTAAGGAGTAATTTCTTTCAACCCTGTTTAGATGCATACTGGCAAAGTAATAACTTTTTCCCAGTTGTCCTGCACAAAGTAAAATAGCTGTTATTCCCGTGACTAAACCATTTGTGTTTCAGTAAAATTGTTTATCAAATGAGAAAGTATAAGGATCAAGACATTACTAACAAACCTTGGCATTTCAATGTCACTAAGAAATCTTTTTTCCTTTCAAGTTCGTTAGTGTGTCAATGCTACTAAAACTACACACAATATCTCTAGTAGGGGGATGGTAGAAAAAACACTCCAGAATTCAATCAAAGGGAGGTGATGGCATTGTGGTAAAGTCACTGAACTGAACAAAGAGCCTGGCTAATGCTTAATGGGAATGGGTTTAAATCCTACCATGGCAGCTGAGTAGAATTTGAATTTACTTGAAAGCAAGCCTCAGCCATCATGATTGAAAGGAAAATTGATTATTGTAAAAAAAAACTCGCTTATTCATGAATTTACTTTCTGGAAGGAAATCTGCCATCATTGCCTGGTTGGACTATATGTGACTGACTGTTATAATGTTGAGTCTTAATTATCTTTTGAAATGGATCAGCAAATGACCCTGCTGGCCTTGCTAATTGCATCCACATCACATGAAAGGATAAAAATATTGTGGAAGATAATAATGGCTATTGATAAAAAGCATAAAATCAACGTTCACTTGTTAACTACATTCCCACTTTTGCTCTCATTGATATCAACTAATGTCCAATGGGATTATGCCCATTTTACATGACCATATTTAATTAAATATAAATTTGTTGCATGCGTCAAAGTGAATAGGGCTATATTTTCTGGATTTAGCAGAGATTCCATCTGAAAGATCAGATCTATATATAGAAATAAAAATGTTAGTCCTTTTCTTAGTTTGCAGACCTGAATCTCCCTGTCCTTGAATTTTGTTGAACCATACCAAACCCTCTTCAAATTTATCAACGAGATAGCCTAGCCCTAGCTTTTATCTTATTTAAAGGCAAATGTAAGTTTCCAGATTGGTTACACTCCTCAGCTCTAAGCAAAACACAGTTTATTCTTACACAACGGTTAAAATACAAACAACAAAAAAAGAGGAATTGGTATAACTTTATGTCTAGTGGAAAATCTTACAGAATAATAGATTAGCGAGTTTTGAGAAGATCTGTAACTCAGGTTGAGGTTCTGGATGTAGATTTGCTTGCTGAGCTTGAAGGTTTGTTTTCAGATATTTCGTCACCATACTAGGTAACATCTTCAGTGAGCCTCTGAATGAAGCACTGATGGTGAAGCCCACTTTCTATATATATATATGTTTGAGTTTCCTATGGTTTATGATGTCATTCCCTGTGGTGACATCATTTCCTATGGTGATGTCATTTCCTGTTTTTTTTCTCATGGGGTGGTAAATGGGATCCACGTCAGTGTGTTTGTTGATAGAGTTCCAGTTGGAATGCCATGCTTCTAGGATTTCTCATGCATGTCTCTGTTGGGTTTGTCATAGGATGGATGTGTTGTCCCGGTTGAAGTGCTTTCCTTCCTCATCTGTATGTAAGGATACTAGTGAGAGTGGGTCATGTCGTTTTGTGGCTAGTTGATGCTCATGTATTCTGGTGGCTAGTTTTCTGCCTGTTTGTCCAATGTAATGTTTGTTACAGTTCTTGCAAGATATTTTGTAAATGACATTAGTTTTACTTGTTGGCTGCATAGGGTCTTTCAAGTTCATTAGCAGCTGTTTTAGTATGTTGGTGGGTTTGTGGGCTATCATGATGCCAAGGGGTCTGAGTAGTCTGGTAGTCATTTCTGAGTTGTCTTTGATGTAAGAATGAGTGGCTAGAGTTTCTTGACATGTCTTGTCTGCTTGTTTGGGATTGTTGCTGAGAAATCAGCGGACTGTGTTCATTGGGTACCCATTCTTTTTGAATACACTGTGTAGGTGATTTTCCTCTGCTCTGCCTAGTTTCTCTGTGCTGCAGTGTGTGGTGGCTCATTGGAATAATGTTCTAATTCAGCTTTGTTTGTGGATGTTGGGATGATTGCTTCTGTAGTTCAATATTTGGTCTGTATGTGTTTTTTTCATGTAGATGCTGGTTTGAAGTTCCCCATTGGCTGTTCGCTCTACTGTGACATCTAGGAATGGCAGTTTGTTGTTGTTTTCCTCCCTTTAGTGAATTTTATGCCAGTTAAGGGTATTATTGATGGTCGTGAAGGTTTCTTCTAATTTGTGTCACTTAGTGATGACAAAGGTGTTTTCCACGTATCCAAAGTTTGGGTTAGATGGTTGGCAGAGCTGTTGGATGTGAACAGGACTGTTACGTCTAAGGAGACCATTATTTCATCCTCTTCTATCTTGGTGTCTTTGATGGTCTTCAGAAATTCTTGGGTGGAGTGGATGGAGTGGATGGAGTGGCGTGAGTCTTCCACTAACTGTTTTAGTCTTTGGTATAGCTCCTTGGCCAAGCTGTAAGTTGGTTTCCAGGTAGCAGGACAATGAGTCTGAGGGGGGCTCCTGGTTTGTGAATTTTGGGTAATCCGTCTTATTTATTTCTTCAGATTTCTGAAGTTTTTTGAGTAGAGCTGTGATTCAGTTCTCTCTAGTTGTGGAGTGGATGGAGTGGCGTGGGTCTTCCACTAACTGTTTTAGTCTTTGGTATAGCTCCTTGGCCAATCTGTAAGTTGGTTTCCAGGTAGCAGGACAATGGGTCTGAGGGGGGCTCCTGGTTTGTGAATTTTGGGTAATCCGTCTTATTTATTTCTTCAGATTTCTGAAGTTTTTTGAGTAGAGCTGTGATTCAGTTCTCTCTAGTTGTGGGGTTGGATCTATTGCCACTTGTTGGTAAATGTTGGTATCTGCAAGTAGTGCATGTGCTTTCTCAATGTAGTCTCTTTGGTTTATGATGACTGTCAAGAGTCTTTTGTCTGCAGGTAGGATAACAATGCTTTTTTTCAGTCTTTTTAGTGCTTTCCTTTCTTGTGTATTTCCTTCCTTTTTCCTGCTTAATGTTGGTGCAACTGCCTGTCTGATGGTTTGCTGGGTTTCTTCTGTGAGTTTATTGTCTTTCAGTGTTGTTTCTAATGGTGCTAAGAAATCTTTCTCGTCCGCATCCTGGAAGTTGTAATTTAATCCTCTTGCTAAGACAACTTTTTCAGTGTCTGTTAAGGGTCAGTCAGATAAGATTTTTATCCATGCTTCTGTGTTGTCAGTATTGTTATTTTGTGTAAGTTTATCTAGTTTTTTTCTACAGGTCTAGTTTTTTTTTCAAGTTCTGTGTTTGTCACTGTCTAATACCTATGGCTTGTTATATTATGTCTGTCCATTCATGGTCTGTTGCATTAGTGAGTAAAGATTTTTGGCACAAAATTTCCCGATCTCTGATGTTAGGACAGTACAGAACAGTAATGCAGAGACTCGAACAAACAGCCCTGCCAACCATTCAATCCAAACTTTAGGTCGACTACATGGATGACACCTTTGTCATCACTAAATGAAACAAATTTGAGGCAACCTTCAAGACCGTCAAAAATACCCTTATTGGCATAAAATTCACTAAGGAGGAGGAAAACAACAACAAACTGGCATTCCTGGATGTCGCAGTAGAGCGAGCAGCCAATGGGGAACTTCAAACCAGCGTCTACAGGAAAACAACACATAGGGACCAAATATTGAACTACAGAAGCAATCAACCCAACACCCACAAATGAAGCTGAATTAGAACATTATTCCAATGAGCCACCACACACTGCAGCACAGAGAAACTACGCAGAGCAGAGGAAAATCACCTACACAGTGTATTTGAAAAGAATGGGTACCCAAAGAACTCAGTCCACTGATTTCTGAGCAAAAAATCCCAAACAAGTAGATAAAACATGACTAGAAACCCTAGCCACTCGCCCCTACATCAAAGACATCTCAGAAATGACTACCAGACTACTCAGAACCCTTGGCATCATGGTAGCCCACAACCCCACCAACACACTAAAACAGCAGCTAATGAACTTAAAAGACCTTATTCGGCTAACAAGCAAAACTAATATCATTTACAAAATACCTTGCAAGAACTGTAACAAACATTACATTGGACAAACAAACAGAAAACTAGCCATCAGGATACACAAGCATTAACTAGCCATAAAACGACATGACCCACCCTCTCTCACTAGTATCCTTACACACAGATGAGGAAGGACAGCACTTCAACTGGGACAACACATCCATCCTATGACAAACTAAACCGAGACATGCACAAGAATTCATAGATGCATCTCATTCCACAACAAACTCTATCAACTCTATCAACAAACACATTGACTTGGATTCCATTTATCACTCCATGAGAAAAAGAACAGGAAATGACATCACCACAGAAAATGACATCACCAACCCTATGAAACTCAAACATATAAATAGAAAGAGGGCTACACCATCAGTGCTTCATTCGGAGGCTCACTGAAGATGTTACCTAGTATGGTGACGAAATGTCTGAAAATGAACCTTCCAGCACAGCTAGCAAATCAACATCCAGAATAATAGATTATTTAACCACTAAATAGCAACTGTTCCAACGTGGTAACATCCCATAAACAAACCCTTGGCAAAGGGAAAAACAGTTTGCTTCACGTGCAATGTTCTTCCAGTCCAGGAAGAAAGAACATCAAGAGAGAATTCTGGCAGAGAGAACTCAAGCATTTTGCTGTATCAGGGAGAGGGGGTATGGAAGCTTCCAAACTACTGAAAGCTAAAGTTAAGCCCTCATTCTGTGGGATCCTGAATCCACCTATTCATGCTGCTTCTATTGTTCCAACTTTAAAAAATAACCCCAATGCCTCACAAGCTGTTTACTTTATTGGCTTGAAACAAACCATTTGGTAGCTCTGTCTCAACTTCTCTTCATTAAAGTTCAGGGCCAAACTACTCCAAAAACAAAAGCCACCCTTTGTATGTTTTGTCTTAGATGAGCAGGCATCTCTTGTCAAAAATCTTTAATTTCACCTTTCTGAATAAAAGGACAGGCTTTTAACTTGAGACATTGTTCCAGAATGTAATTTTGATTTGATTTAACTTACTTATTGCCACTTATATTTTGATAGAAAAATTGATGAGTCCCCGGCTCAGAAGCCCTACTCAACCGCCATCTTACCGGAGTATGTATGAGATTTAACTGAAATTACAGCATCAATAAATCTCTTGTTATGCATCCTACATCAGAGCAAAGCATTGTAGTTTCATGACTTATGGTATATAACCTACATTGGTAGTGGCAGAGTTTTCAGTGAATCGTTTAATTGAGTCTGAATCATTAACTGATTTCTTCAAACATTTGGTATGCTAGTTACCAAATTTAGCTATTTCCGTCATTCATACTTTTGCCTCCTTTGGCAGGATGGGCATAAACATTACTCATTAAATAGTTTTCTACCATTGCAAATGTTTATGCTCGCTTTTATCTAGCCAAGATGCTGAGCATAACATTACATAAGGTGTCAGGTGCTGAAAGGGTTAATTGTGTCACGACACTGGATAAACCTCCCCCATCCCCACTAATTTAAACCTGCAACACAGAAATGATTCACCCTGTGCTGTAATCTGTTAAAAGGCAAAGAACTATCCCAAAAGTCACTGTTTAAAGTAAAAATTAACAACTTTATTTTTTTAGCATCTAACAGAAAATAATTAACTAACAATTATTTACAACCTCTTTCTCTAACCTATCTTTTACCTTCCACTCTACAATACAAGTCCGATAATACCCCTGATTAAGATTTACAGAAAAAAATCAAAGTTCAAAACCAGCCAGCTGTTGAATCTTCTCTCTATATCTTCCTTTGTCTTCTTTTCTTCTTCTCAGGGATTTCTGTTTCACAGATCATTGATACGTAAAGGTACCTTTTATGAGAGCTATTCTCTGGGTAGTCTGCAGATGTTGGTGGCTTGACGGTTCTCCTCCCAAACTGTTCAATTTTCCCTGGTCTTATTACCCAAAGCTTCGGATCATTTCATTGGGTTTTAATATTATCAATATCCTAAATTCAAACTTGATTGGAGGTTGGTATTTTGGGGTATAATTTAAACTGATTGGCCGAATTTGAATTTGTTTCTGTCTCCAGGCAACCCAGCCAGTGCTAGCTGTTCTGAACCAAAAGTTACATTGTAAATTGTCCAGCACTCTAAGCCCTTGCTAGCTTTCAGCGTTCTTAAAGGTACAGTACCCCTTACACATTTGTTACAATTGTGAGAATGTATTTAACACAATATGTTGATATTATATGGCCTTCAATAAGAGAACAACATTAGATCTCAATACAGATAGATCCATCATCTTGGTCTCCCTCATAATCTTAGTATCAATGTCTTTAAATGTAACTTGTATCTGACTGGTCTCATGCAATAAACTACATGTTGTTGAAGAAAGATTCTCTTCCCATGAGATTACCAAGTGATTTTCATCTTTCACACTAAACCAGCCAGGCTCGTTAGATTCCAATCACAAAGGAGGATGGCAGCAGCAAATCTACCTTATTTATCTTTCACCAAAATAATGGAAGTTAGGATCCATGACACAACACATAGTATAATGAATCACTCCATCCCTTTCCTAAGATGACAGAATCTGCTGATGCATCGAATGCATTACATCAGAGTATAACTGAAATTTCTGTGCATGGGAAGGAATCATTGCTTTTCATCACTAATACTTGTCGAGGTTGGTAAACATTTAACTAACTTCCCCGATCTTTATAATTTATTTCTGCTTTCCAAACATGCATCACCACGATTCATCAAATGTAGTTTCTGTTTCCTGTAAAGACTCCATGCCATTCTCCCAGTTCTTTCGTCTCCTTTTCATATGTTCCGATGAGGCCATCTTTGATAAGGGAGCCTCTGAAATGTCCACCTTCTTGCTTAACAGGGGACTCCCCAGCACCATTGTGGACAGGGCCCTCAACCAGGTCTGACCCATCTCCTGGATTTATGCCCTCACCCCCTCTCTTCCTTCATGCAAAAGTGAAAGGGTTTTTTTTTGTCCTTACCGACCATCTCACCAGGATCCACATCCAGAAGACCATCAGCCACCATTTCTGCCATCTCCAGCAAGATGCCACCGCCAGACACATAATCCCCTTCCCCCAGTCCATCGTCCGCAGGGACCGTTCCCTCCTGGACAGCCTTGTGCACTCTTGCTTCACTCCCAACACCCCCTGCAGCCTCACATCACCTTCCTCTGCAACCGCCGAAGGTGCATCACCTGCCCATTTACCTCCTCCCTCCTCAGTATCCAAGGGTCCAAACATACATTTTAACTGAAGCAGCACTTTACCTGCACTTCCCACAATCTCGTCTACTGCATTCGCTGGTCACATTGTGGTCTGCCATAGATTGGAGAAATGAAGCATAGACTGGGTGACTACTTAGCAGCGCATCTACATTCTGCCCGCAAAAACACCCGGAGCTTCCGATTGCCTGCCACTTTAACACACCATTCTGCTCCCTGGCTAACATCATTGTTTCAGGCTTGCTGCAGTGCTCCAGCGAAGCTCAGCATAGCTAGAAGAACAGCACTTCATTTTCTGCTTGGGGACCCTGCAACCCTCCAGACTCTTTATCGAGTTCAAAAATTTTCGGGTCTGAACTCTCCCATGTCCGAGTATCTTACCACACACATATTATTATTATTATCACACAGCTTATTCTCACATAGTCTGCTATTACATCCTACCTCATATTGGCCACTGTCTCCATTAACAGCTATTCACCCTCCCAGCCAGATTGTTATCGATTCCTTTGTCTGTCCAATCGTTCTTCTCTCTCTTTGGACTCTATTCCCACCTATCGTTTATTCCTTACCCCTTACCCCACCCTATCTTCTGCACATAAACTAACATTTTCTGAGCTATCATCAGTTCTCAGGAAGGGTCACCAGACGCAAAACAATAACTTTGATTTCTCTTCACAGATGCTGCCAGGCCTGCTGAACTTTTCCAGCAACTTCTGTTTTAGTTTCTGTCTACTCCTTCATATTAAATACAGGAGAATCATTAGTTAATGCAATGAAATACAATTAATAAATAAGTTTTGAAAATTTTAAAACCTGCTGCAAATAAAATCAAACAATGATCTCACTGTATAGCAGGTAGGTAATTGACAGGGTTGGACAGAGACTGCATGGATTTACGAAAGGAAAACGCTGTTTGACAAATCAACTGGAATTTTTCAAGGACTTATTTAGTAGAGTTAATAAGGAGAGCTGTGGATATGGTTTGCTTGGACTCTCAGAAGACTTTCATTAAAATCCTGCATAAGAAGTTAGCATATAAAAGTAAAGTACATGAGACTGGGGGTAGTTTACTGACATGTGGTGAACTGGCTGGCAGACAGAAAACAAGAGTAGGAATAAACGGGTTATTTTCTGAGTGCTGGGCGGTGACTAGTGAAATACCACAGGAATCAGTACTTGGATCCCAGCTATTCACAACATGTATTAATGATTTAGATGAGAGAACTAAATGTAATACCTCCAAGTTTGCAGACAATACAAAGCTGGGTGGGCGGGTGAGCTGTGAGGAGGATGCAGAAATGATTCAGCGCGATTTGGACAAATTAAGTGAGTGAGCAAATGCATGACTGAGGGAGTATAATGTGGATGAAGTGTGATTGCTGTCACCTTCCATCATTCTGAACTGTGCAATAAGGAATAAAGTAGCTGTGAAAACACCCAGATGGGGACAGACGGCATAATTGTCTTGACCGGTGAGAGAGGAAGCTGCAAACCCACTAGTGTGGAACCCTTCAGAGGGTAAGATCCATGCACAGTAAAGATCACAGAATTACATACTCCCACCTTGGCTCTCTATGTATTCTACAACTCCCAGACCAAGACATTACTGACCACTTCATGAGGCACAGTGGTGGGAGCAATGTGTTGGACTGGCTTCTTTAGTGTAGCTGCTAACGTACCCATACAGGCAGCTTGATGATCCCTTTTTGAAGGGAACCAGGTCTCTGTAGAGTAGCTGCAGCCCTGTTGCCTCTGGGCCATGTTTGATTCCCACATCCCTGCCTTCTGCTCCTGTACCTCCTTGTGCATTCTGACAGAATCCCTGATTGCCGACACTGCAGAGAGCTCTCCTGTTTGGAGCTGAGCACATACCTGGTCTCTGGCTGAGCTCCAAATGCCAGCTGCCTGCGATCTTTCACCCGCCAGCTGTGAAGCTATCATGGAGAAGTTTTCACCAGCTTATGATCCCAGGTGTTCTCAACCTGCCATTCCCACTCAGCTGTCAGTATATGAGCTTGTAGGGGTTGCAGGAAGCAGAGATTTTGTGGGAGGTGGGTGCAGTGACAGAGAGAGAATGAGTTTGAGATAGCAGAAAGGAGAGTATGGCATTTACCCTGGTGAAGCAGAGTAAGTCTTTGACCTCCTTGTGGTATTGCTGGCATTTACAGTACTGACCAGGGTGGTGACCTCAGACCAGACTGCTAGTGTGTGGTGATATCCTCTGCCCATTCTCTATGATGAGGACCGTCCTTTTTTGAACCAGCCCTCCACCAGTAATTTGATACCCTATCAGAGAATCATTTTCTGCTATTCTAACAATTTTGGTGCAACTGTCCTTCGATTAACAGGGTTGCTTTTGGAAATGCCAGTGCTCATCTGGGTGCACAGTGGCCTTTTAAAGATGGCGCAGTCACCAGGCCTTTCTGTGGCAAGTAGACTGTTCTTCTGGGAATAGTATGTAGTAGAATGGGGCTAGATTCAAGTGAGAGGTGTGCCATAAGGGCAGAGTTGGTAAATGCATGAAGCAAATTGGTAAGATACAGTGAGAAATCTTATAAAGCCTTGTGCACCTACCCGTCATGAAATTCAACAAAACTGACACCGCCAAAAAAAGTAAGTTTTAGCCTGATGTTATACTGCCTGTTTAGGATCATAGAATCCCTACAGTGTGGAAACAGCCATTTGGCCCAACAAGTCCATACCAAACCTCCGAAGAACATCCCACCGAGACCCATTACCCTTCATTTCCCCTGACCAATGCTCCTAGCCTACATATCCCTGAACACTATGGGCAATTTAGCATGGCTAATTCACCCAATCTGCACACCTTTGGACTATTGGAGGAAATTTGAGCTCCTGGGGAAAACACACACAGACACGGGGAGAATGTGCAAACTCCATACAGACAGTTGCCCGAGACTGGAATCGAACCTGGGTCCCTGGTGCTGTGAGGCAGCAGTGCTAACTGCTGAGCCATTGTACCACCCCAAGAGACACCTGAAATTCAACAATCATAAGCCCCTTTGATTACTAGAGGTGATATACATTGGTCCTGCTCCAGAGGTAACCCAGCTGCTTCATTAGCTTGAAACCTTCCTTCCACGTTTTCATATTTCGTTTGACACTCAGTACAAAGCAATTCCTCCCACTTGTGCTGAGACTCCCAGCTCCTTATTCTCAGTATGCACACCCACTCTTACAATCCCTATTCATCAGTCGTAAAAAGGTACAGTTACTTGATTGAATTTATATTATGTCGCTTCCTTTTATACTTTGGTTTTTAAACATGGTAGTTTGAGTTTATGACAATCTATCTCATCTCTTCTGAATAACACTAACATTGTTGAGAGGCTGTGAACTGTCTGCATATTTGTTGACAATCTTGCCTTTCCTGCTTTCTGGTATTTAGGTAATCAGGGGATATGGGCTGAGAGTTAATGTGGTCTATTGATTTCCTGAAATGAATTAATTTTAGTCTTCTTATTCATCCTGACATTACTTGCAACCTCAACTAGACAACGGTTTCACCTAAATTAAGGTCAGATTGCTGGCTTCTTAAGTGCCCTTTATGGAGAAATACAATTGTACTCAATGTACTGGCTGGCTTGATATAGTGATGTGACCACTATTTCTGCTGTAAGTGCATTTGTGTGCAATCTATGTCAGCCATTAAACTCATCACTTGAAATACGGTATCTGGAATGTGCAGCTGAACATGTTCGGACTTTCAAAGCTGTAAGAGAGCCAACTCCTGTAAGAAACAACAGTGAAGAAGCTGTTCTGAAGTGTTCTGAAACTATAAACTCTGGGTGAGTCGTAATGGCTGTGCATTTTCCACTCCCTGCTGCTGTGATTATATATAAAATCAGTATCAGTTGGAATTGGAATTTTTTTCCACTCTCAATGGCAAAACTGAAATAACAAAACATAAATTAAAAAAAAACTAAGCAAATTGGAATGGCATGTATGAGAGAGAAAAAAAAAAACACAATTTCTTTCTAAAATTCATTCTTGGGAGATGGAAACCGTTGGCTGATCCCGAAGATCAGAGGTGGCAGCATCGGAAGCAGCAGTGTGACTCCTCCTAATGTTTGGGGAGGCAGCGGCAGCAAATCTCCTTATTCTTCAATCAGAGGCAGCAGAGGTGACAAAGCTCCTCCCAGTGACTGAGGGCACTGCTGTTAGCTAAAGAGTGCAGGCTGCAGCTAGGCCTGGGTGCCTGCATTGGAGGCTGAGAGTTCCATACACCTTACTGAGATAGGACTTTAAGATCTGGACAGTTTTTTTCCTTTAGAGTGGGATGTTTTTCTTTCCTTTTGGCTCTGTTTCTTTCATTTCCGCTGTTGTTTTTAAATTCAGGCTTTTGTAACCAAGATGGTGTCGAGGAATGGCAACTTTGTGCACTTTACCCTGAGTGACAATAAAATCCAATTCTAATCAATCCTTAGTTGTCCTTGAGAAGGTGGTGGGGAGCTGCAACCTTGACCTGCTGCAGTCCATTTGGTGCTGGGGGAGAGAGGGAGTTCCAGGCCCTTGACCCAGGTCCTCATTGGGCCTAGGACACTCTCCTGAAGAAGTCCAGCCAAATGCGGCCTTGGTGTCAAGGACACCAGAGCTACTTCTGAAGAACAGTCATACCAGACTCAAAACATTAACTCTGTTTCTCTTTCCATGGATATTTCCAGCTGATTTTCTCCAGCATTGTCTGTGTTTTTTTCATAATTCAATTCACTCTATCTATCATTTCACTCTCGGGAGAACTGCCACCCTATTCTAAGGACATTACAGGATTGACTCACTCAAAGTCAGAGTGAAACTATATGTCTCTCTCTCCCTCATCTATGGGCCTTTTCCTTAAGCTTCAAAAAAATTCCAGAACTCTCTAACAAAAACCTCATTATTTATTACACTTTGGCATAAACAATCCAAAGTAAACCAGAGGTCCACTAATGCACATATTGCATTTTCTTTACAGCTGTTTTTATAAGAAGTCACCATTGTTACAGATTACAAACTAATTGTTAACTTCAGACCCATGGAACAAACTCATCTGTTACTAGCTCGAAAGCCAAGAATACAATCTCACACCAAATAATATTTAATTTATGGACATTCATCCCATAGTTTACATCAGAGCCTGCATCGAACCGAAGGATCTCCATGAAACATTGCCCATGCTAACAATTGAAGACATTTGCTGTCACTTCGCAACAAAAAGTTCTTTAATATTATCATTATAAAGGATGATTACTGGAATAAGAAGGTTAAGAATAAACAAAACACAGCAGTTCTCTAATAATTCTCTGGATAGCATTCAGGAAATACAGGTGCTTGCGTGTGCTGTTTGGCATGTCCACTTCCTGGAAGTCTGTCAAGGTGTACAGCCAAAGAAAGTTTGTGTTTTTCTCAGAGTTGGAGCTATTGTGGATGATCTGCTAGTATATGGTTATGGAGAGACAATGGAAAAAGTATTCATAGAACATGATTTAAAAAAAGGTATGACTGCTAGAGGGAGTTCACCAGGTGAACCTAAAGCAATTAAAGATGCTTGGAGTGAGGTACATAGGTTACATACTGACCAAAGAATGACCTTGTCTGGATCCCGACAAGGTGAGAACTGTAGAAGAGACACAGCAAACGTGCTTGAAGGCAATGCAATGATTTGTTTGACTTATGAACAGCTTAGTAAAGTTCAAGGTTTGCATAAAGATTTATAGCTCGGGTGCTGATTGCCGTGGTTGTGGTTATGTTCGCGGAGTTGGGAAGTTGAGTTGCAGACCTTTCGTCCCCTGTCTAGGTGACATCTTCAGTGCTTTGGAGCCTCCTGTGAAGCACTGCCGTACTGTGTCTTCTGGAATTTATTTGGTTCCATTCCTGCTGCTTCCAGTTGCTGGTTCCGGTAGTTGGTTATAGTGGCTGCTATATTGGGTCTAGGTCTATGTGTTTGTTGATGGAGTCTGTGATGAGTACCATGCTTCTAGAAATTCTGTGGTTGTCCTCTGTTTAGTTTGCCCTATGAACACAATGATCATAGGATAAGATCTGCAAACTGCCCAGCCTTCAGGACAACCTCGACCACAACACTGTATAGCCATGTCATGGCAACCACTGCAAGATGTGTCAGAGTGTTGACATGGATACCACCACTACACGTGGGAACACCATCCAGTATGTATGTGGCAGGTACTCCTGTGACTTGGCCTACATTGTCTATCTCATACGCTGCAGGCAAGGTTGCCCTGAGGCATGGTACATTGGTGAGACAAAGCAGGCCCTATGACAATGGATGAATGGACACTGCGCAACAATCATCAAACAGAGGTGTTCCCTCCCAGTCAGGGAACACTTCAGCAGTCTGGGACATTCAGCCTCGGACCTTCAGGTGACCGTTCTCCAAGGTGGACTTCGGGACAGGCAACAATGCAAAGTGGCCAAGCAGAGGCTGATAGCCAAGTTCCGTACCCAAGAGGATGGCGTCAACCGGGACCTTGGGTTCATGTCACACTAAAGGTGACCTCACTGCACTATACACTCTCTCTCTCACACACAGTCTTGCATACTCACACACTCACGCAGACCCCCTCTCAAACAAGAGCTCTCTCTCATATGCACACGCATTCACCTTCCACATTCACACCCATGCACGCACCCTCTCACAGGCTTATGCCCCATCACACTTATGCACAGTTTACCAAACTTGCACTAACACAAACACACACGTGTATTCACACTCACACACACACTCACATGCACACACTCACTCTGTCTCTCTTTCCTGCATGTACACAAACATATAAGTTTATGAGGTGAATTTATATTTGCAGAATCACATTTGGAGATACATTCTATTTTGCTGAAAAAATGCAGAACATGCAAGCAGTCAATGCAGGCAGTGAAGCCATATAATATTTGTAAATTCTACTTTGGAAATAGAACCAGTCTGACTCAAGATTGGTCTGACTCACACCTTTAAGGCATTATATGAGCTGAGACATCACTTTTTGGGGGTGTTTTAAAACCTTAAATTATCTTGAGAATGTGACTTAAAAGAAGTTCTGGAATTTACATATTAAAGAACCAAAACCAGCAAAACCATTCTAAAAGATGAAAGACTTAACAATCTAGATTTGTTCAATGTTTCATTGTATCACTGTAATCTTTTGCTCTAAATTCTGTGTCTTATGGTCCTGTTTCACAACCATCTGATGAGGAAGCAGTTCTTCAAAAGCTAGTACTTCCAAATAAACCTGCTGGACTATAACCTAGTGTTGTGTGATTTTTAGCATAATTTTCCGTTGTGGACTCTATAGCCTTAAGGACTTAATATCAAATTCACTCATTATAAGTCCTGAGTACCATTTCACATGCCATTACCCCAACCCCCATACACCAGGCTTAGTCATCACATGGACTGTTACCGTAGACAATGTGTTATCAACCACTGATGGTCCCATTTAGTAGCTATTAATGCTACCAGGCTAACCTTAACCCATTCCCTTATCTATCCAAGTGATGTTTTCTCTCTCTGGACTTCATTTCCACCTATCATTACTCCTCTCCCCTCCCTCCACCCCATTTCAGTATATGTACCACCACGTTCCTAGCTCTAATCACTTCTGAAGAATGGTCACTAGATGTGAAATGTTAACTATACATTCTCTTCACAGATGCTGCCAGACTTGCTGAGCTTGCCCAGCAATTTCTGTCTTTTTTTTTCAGATGTTCAGCATTGGCAACTCTTTGTTTTGTTTTGTGTTGTGATGATTGACAATTGTTCACAATTCATGAGTGAAGATTTTAGCAGCTTTATTGAGGATGGGAAAATTTAACAACATACATCATCTCCACACTATCACCATTCAAATGAAAAGGCTGTGCAGCATTGAAAATCGGCAAAGGGATCGTAATGAAATTGGTAAAATCCAGCAGAGGCAATTCTGGAGCATAGGAAAATACCAACTGAAGATATAAATATTAGTTCAGTCAAAAGGTTAGGTCAGGCTGTTCACTTCAGTCAGACTGTATCAATGTTCCTCTTCCAACAGTGAAAAAAACTATAGAAGTCAGACATATTTATTAGGCATGGAAGATGGAATCAAAGTGAAATGATAAAAAGGTAGGTTTAACTTTGATCGAACTGCCAAATCATTAACAGAGCTGAGCATTGGGGAGCCAGTCAGAATGTAATTATTCAGTTCTCTCAACAAGAACCAGTCCATACGGCCACTTGGGACCTGTGCAGTTGTTACTTCAAATGTACATGCTGAATGTGAATGGCCAGATATCATTGCAACCCATCGAAAAGTTGTCTCTTCACTGCAGGTATTAGATCAGGAAGAAATTATTTCACTGCCTGCACAAAATACAGAGCAAACGCGGCAACAGAGATAGATCAGCAACAACAATTACCACGGCAAGAACACTCACCACAAGAATAACACACCTTGGAGATGAAACATCAAACCTAGAAATGTGCAAATGCCAGAGGAAAAACCAATGTCAATGCTACATGTTTTATTAGGAGCCCTGAACTGCCTGTTCAGAGACTGATGAAAATGGAATTGACTACAGTTAACACATCATTTTGTCCATGAATAATCATTTTCATTGTAACTATTTATATTGGGTAACTTCTAATGATGATAGTTTGTGCAAATACATTTTTTTTCATGAAATTGGATATCTTTGCAGAATGTCTTTGTACTTAATGTATTGCTGACTTGTCATGGTCATGAAATCTCTATATCTGCTGTACATTGCTTTGTGCGCACTCTGACAAAGCCATTTAACATATCGCTTGAAATGGACATGGTCCCACCCTCACCTACTTCTTTCATAACTCATGAAAGTCCCCAATCGTACAAGAAGGCCAACAGCATCTGAAAAGAAGAAGGCAAAGCATACAAGATCTTTGAAAGTTTAAGGAACAAAGAGGTGTTGAAGTTGGCCTTGCTGATCAAATTTGTACTGAAATCCGTAGGCTAAGTGAGACAATCTTTGAATGACACTGATAGATGAGACTTTGCATGGTAGGAATAATTGAGCTTGCTGGAAAGTTGAGGGTAAGTTTGGTTAAGTAAATGATTTTATTGCTATGTGCATTTTACAGTGAAAACTACAGTTAAATATAGTGAAATGTTCCCACTTTTGCCGATCCACCAGCATTTTGAATATCTTAAGAGTAAAAAAACAGTGTAACCCTTCCACCATTGTTTTGCCCCACCTGCGCCATATACAACCAATGTGGAAGTTGCTGTTCTTTGGATACCATCTTTTGCTGCTGGGCCTACCTTGCCAATGTTGCCTCTGCCGATACTGCAACTGATGCAGGGTCCTTTGTTTGTCTCGCTGCCAGCTGCCTCGAAGATGCTGCTACCAGAGTCTCACACTGGGCTCACTAGTTACTGCCACACTCCCAACTCTGACAAAGTCGGCTTCCTTGTCGATGCCATTACCACCGATGCTGCTAAGACTGAGCTCTCCCCAGAAAGTAAGTAGAAGCAAAAACTAAAAAGCAAAAAGAAAGTGAGAAAAGAGCAAAAAAAGAAAAGTGGAAAAGATGGATAAGGCCTGGGCCCAGGAGCCTGGATGTTCCATACTCCACCACCGCCATCTTGAACATCATGAACAATGAATAATTTGGAACAGTTCTTACATTGTTACCCTTCTACCAGTGGTGCACAGCATAAGGTATTGAAAATGTATCTCAATGGTAAAAATTATTAAATGTGAAAGAACCTTTTCTCTAGTTCAATGTATTAGTTACTTGTTATCTGTTAAGTAATGTATGATTTACAGAGTGTTTTTTACAGTAAAGTCTTAAAAAGTGAAATCTTGTGAATCAATTTATTTTAAATGGTCATTGATAAATTAATCCCTTTAAAAAAGCTATTTATCTCTATGACTAATTACTTAAAAGAAGATACATTATTTAAGCACAAGAACATCAAACTACTGCATTCATTGCATTGTTGATTTTCATATGATGTTTTCAAGCCAAAAGACATGAGCTTAAATTAGTATGGAACTTCAGCAAATTATGACCACAGTGGCTTCAGAGTCAGCCATCCTTACTCTTGCTATTTCCCGCAGTCTTTTTGTCATTTATACAAATGATTTGGATGTGAATATAGGAGTTGTGGTTAGTAAGTTTGTATATGACGCCAAAATTAGAGGTGTAGTGGACAGTGAAAGTTACCTCATAGTACACTTGATAAGATGGGCCAATGGGTCAAGGAGTGGCAGATGGAGTTTGATGTAGATAAATGTGAGGTGCTGCATTTTGCCAGGGTAAATCAGGTCAGGATTTACACACTTAAGGGTAAGGTACTGGGGAGTATGATCAAACAGAGAGACCTTGGAGTGCAGGTTCATAGTTCCTTGAAAACGAAGTTGCAGGTAGACAGGGTAGTGAAGAAGGTGTTTGGTACGCTTGCTTTTATTAGTTAAAGCATTGAGTATAGGAGTTGAGAGGTTGCTTTACAGGACATTGGTTAGGCCATTTTTGAAATACTGCATTCAATTCTGGTCTCCCTGCTATAGGAAAGACATTGTGAAACTTGAAAGGGTTCAGGAAAGATTTACAAGAATGTTATCAGGGTTGGAGGGCTTGAGCTATAGGGAGAGGCTGAACAGGCTGGGGCTGTTTTCCCTGGAGTGTCAAAGGTTGAAAGATGACATTATGGAAGTTTGTAAAATATTGAGGGTTATGAATAGTGTGCATAGTCAAGGTTTTTTCTCCAGGGTAGGCGAGTCCGAAACTAGAGGGCAATTGTTTAAGGTGAGAGGGGAAAGATTTAAAAGGGACCTAAGGGGCAACATTTTCTCACAGAGGTTAGTGCATGTATGGAATTAGCTGTCAGAGGAAGTGGTGGAGGTTAGTACATATGCAACATTTAAAAGGCATCTGAATGAATATATGAAGAGGAAGAGTTTAGAGGGATTTGGGCCAAGTGCTGGCAAATGGGACGAGATTAATTTGGCATATCCGGTTGGCATGAACCAGTTGGATTAAAGGGTCTGTTTCCGTGCTGTACATCTCTATGACTTTATGACTCTATTATTGAACTTTGGCACTGAACCGAGTGACATGAAATCTGAGTTTATTTCAAAGTTAAAAATCACACATCACCAGGTTGTAGTCCAACAGGTTTAATTGGAAGCACACTAGCTTTCAGAGCAACACTCCTTCATCAAGTGATAGTGAAGGGCTCAATCCTAACACTCAGAATTTATAGCAAAAATTTACAGTGTGATGTAACTGAAATTATACAGTGAAAAATTGATTGTCTGTTAAGCCCTTCATCTGTTGGAATACAGTGATAGTTTCACTTCTTTCATGTGTAAATCACAAAAACCTTTTTTTAAAAAAGTTGCATTCTCGGGTTAGCTGTTAACAATGGTGATAGCTAGACAATATGTTGAAGGTGTTGGCCCCCTGTGTTCTCTGTTTATTTCAATTATCATTATAAGATCTTATAGTTCAATCATACCTTTCAGAAACATTATGATATTGCCAAGTCACAATGTGACATTCACAACACTATAGAGAGCAGCTAGGCTTGAAATCAGACACCAATAATTGGCTATAGTATGAGCTTGAATGCAAGAAAATAGAATTAACTGTGATGGACAAAATACTGATTGCAAAATATGCCTTAAATATTTCAGATCATAAGATACTTGTAATTTTTTTTACTTCATGGAATATGGGTGTCGCTGACTAGGCTGGAATTTATTTGCCGTTGAATTATTTTTTCTGAGATTGAGTCATAGTACGACAGATTGAAATTGGAATTAATCCTATTTTATTATGTACACATCTGGCGCTCTGGTGTCTTTCTAAAGGTCTCATATCCTAAGAGAGATACTTACCAGCCGTGTTGAGAGCACGTTGTTACTTTTTCCAGCTGTCTCTACAATATTAAAAATAGCTTGCACACCCCAGTTATCAAGCCATGCTTGCTGAGTCTAACATGAATTTATTGTGTTTTTTTGTGAGTATTGTTTTGTAAACAATGGCTTTAATTGACAAGACGTATTAAGAAAATTATGGGGAGCCTTTGATTTGTTTTAATTCAACCATCTAGAAAATCATTCTATTATTTTCTAGATTTTTGAAAGTGCCTAATATTTAGCTTCCATACTTTGTCCTTAATATGTTGATGTCAATTAGAAAACACAATAAATAGGAACAAGAGGAGACCTTATGGTAGTTGAGCACGGTCTAGTACTCAATATGATCATAGCTGATCACAGACTTCAATACCACTTGCTGACCCATTCCCCATATTTTTTAATTCAGTAAGAGACCAAAGGTATTTTTACTCCACCCTTAACTGTATTCATTCATTGGAGAGAACTCCAAAGATTCACAACTCTTGAATGATTTTTTTTTCACCTCAGTCCTATATGATTATCTCCCTATCCTGAGAATGCGTCTCCCTTGTTCTAGGTTTATCAATGAATAAAAATATTTTCTTGCTGTCTGACTTATCAAGCTTATTCTTCTAAACTTCAGACATCAGAGAGCCAAATTACTCAATCTTTCATCATAGGCCTGCCGCCTTATCCCAATCGACAAATCTAGTAAATCCAATGGAAGTATATCTTTCCTTAAGTATAGAGACCAAAACTGTACACATAATTCGAGATATGATCTTACCGATGTCATGTATAATTAAAGCAAGACTTTTGACCCATGTACTTTAATTTCTTTGCAATAAAACCAATAAGCCTTTTGTCTGCCTACTTGCCTTTTGTAGTTATGTCCTGACTTTCTGAATTCTTGTATGAGTAGACCTAACTCTTTTGAATATCAACAAAAATATTCTGCTTTTGTATTCTTATGATCAAAGCAAATAATTCCACACTTCTCCAGATTATACTTCATCTGTCATCATGCTTCCCACTTATTTATATTTCTTTGCAGACTTTTTTTGGCAACTTCACAGCTTACATTTCCACCTAACTTTCTATCATCAGCAACCTTAGATATAAAACTCTGCTCCTTTGTCATTAATGTAGATTGTTAATGGCTGAGAGTCCAGCATTGACCCTTATGGCACACTGTTAGTTAGAAACTGACAACTTGAAAATGCCCCATTTTTACTTACCCTGGTTTCTTTCTATGCTAATATAATACTGAAAAGTATATTAACCCTTTATCCTTCCAGTAAACTTTTTGTTTGGCACCTTATCAAATGCTTTTTGGAAATCTTTGTATAATACATATATGTAAGGATGTATACTGTTTCCCTTTCATTTATCCAATTAATCACATCTTCAAAAAATTGTAATAAATGTAGGATCATAGAAAGTTTATGGCACAGAGAAAGCTACTTGGATCGTTATATTTCCAGCAACCAAACAGCACTCCATACAGCCTAATCCAAATTATCAAACAGGATATTAATTTTGTCAAGCCATATTAACTTTTCTAATCATGCTACATCTGTTTAGATTTCCTTAATAATAAATTCCATTAGTTTCCCAACTGCTGGGCTGTAGTTTTTTTTCTTTCCTGCAAAGCCATGTTACACATGCCGAATTCCAGTCCAATGTGGTCATTCCTGAATCAAATGGATGTTATAAAATCACTGTTAACATATTTACAATTCTTATGTAGGCCACCAATCCTGTCATGTTTGAGTTCCTTAACTCTCTCCAATGTTTCTCTTTATTATTTTTGATTACTGTCATTTCATCACTCTTTTTAGCTTCTAGGTTATCCTCTATTTCTGGCATACCTTCTTATATCTTCTACAGTGATGAAAGGCACTTAATATAATGTTACTGTCACTTCCACATTCTCCATTATAGTTTCTCCTCACTCAGTATCTAAGGAACAAAAATTCACTTTAGCTACTCTCTTTTTTTATATTCTTCATTCTTTCATAGCACATGGCCATTAATGGTAAGGCCAGAATTCGTTGTTCACCCCTGATCACCCATGAATTGTAAAGGTTACTCAGCCCCAACTACATTGTTATGCCTCTGACTAGAGAAATATTTCAGATTTCTGGGTGGCACGGTGGCTCAGTGGTTAGCACTGCTGCCTCACGGCACTAGGGTTCTAGGTTCAATTCCAGCCTTGGGCAATTGTCTGTGTGGCGTTTGCATGTTCTCCTCATGTCTGTGTGGGTTTCCTCCCACAGTCCAAAGCTATGCAGGTCAGGTGAATTGGCTGTGCTAAATAGTCCATAGTGTTAGGTACATTAGTCAGAGGGAAATGGGTCTGGGTGGGTTACTCTTCAGAGAGTTGGTGTGGACTTGTTGGGCTGAAGGGCCTGTTTCCACACTGTAGGGAATCTAATCATTTCATTAGTTTTAGTGAACTAGATAGATTTCTATGATATTCGGTGGTAGTTTCATGACATCATTAACAAGACTAGTATTAAATTCCAGATTTATTTAATGAATTTAAATTCCACTGGCGGATTTGAACCTGTATCATCTGAGGCTTTATCACTGGATTATTCATCCAGTCACAGTACCACATCACCACCACCTCACTCAGATACTTGTGAGAACTCCTACATTTTATATCCCTGGCTTGCTTATGATAGAAGGTATTTTCAAACTTAACATAGATTTCAATTATGTTATGATCACTTTCCCAGTGGATTTTTTAACTTTTATTGTAATAGTTAATCATACCTTATTATAAAATACTAGCTCTGAAATATCTTTTCACTCATCAGCTTCACAATATATTGCTCTTGAAAACTGTCATGAAAGCATTCTGCAAATTTAGCTTTTAAATACCCTTTGGCAGTTTGTTGTCCCATTTGTCTTAGTGAAGATTAAAGTCCCTCACAATTATTAAAATTCATTTGTGATAAGTTCCAATTTTTTTTTAATTGTCTGCCTAACAATCTAATGACAGTTGGGGATTTATAAAATGGTCTCACCAGAATTTTCTGCCTCTTGCAGAAAATTTTCTTTAGTATTGATTCTACTGATCTTCTGAGCACTTATTAACATCCTTTTATTTATGTGCAAAATAGGTCACCGTGTAAACATGTCTTTGTAATATAGGTTGAATTTAAACCATTGCCCTCTATTTGTGCCATTAGTTTGTTTATCTTATTCCTTGAAGCATCCTTAAACAGATAAAGAAACTTTTTTTTATTACTCTTCCATGCATAGATTTTACTTGTTGATCATCTTGGTCACCCTATCTAAAGAAGGACATAAGTGAGTGGAAGCAGTGCGGAGGAGGTCCACTCAATAGATTTCTGGGATAAGGCAGGAAAAGGAGAGGATGGAACCTGTCCTGTGTTCCCTGAGCAGACTGTTGAAGTCATTTGGCAGAATGCCTCGTCACCAGATCTTTCTAACAAGCATCAAGACATCACTTTACTGGTGAGAAGAAGGGTACTACTTGAGAGATCCTTCTTGTGTGGCTTTTCTTTCTGCCGAAGTTAAATGGGAGTCCATTCACCTGGAACCCTGGTGCTGCGAGGCAGCAGTGCTAACCACTGAGCCACCGTGCCACCCAGAAATCTGAAATATTTCTCTAGTCAGAGGCATAACAATGCAGTTGGAGCTGAGTAACCTATACAATTCATGGGTGATCAGGGGTGGACAATGAATTCTGGCCTTACCATCAATGGCCATGTACTATGAAAGAACGAAGAATATAAAAAAAAAGAGAGTAGCTAAAGTGAATTTTTGTTCCTTAGATACTGAGTGAGGAGAAACTATAATGGAGAATGTGGAAATGACAGTAGTTAGACCTTCCTGGTATCTCAAATGTATGTAAATATAAGCTTGCACAAGTAATAGATGCTTTTGGTTTGTTAGTTTTGATAGGGTCAAACTTCTGTGCTGTTTCCTTGACTATGTATGTGTATTTTTTTTTGTGAATGAAGTACATTTTTGAAACAAAAAGAAGTTTGAGCCTAATATCATTGGCATTTACAAGAATGAGAAGTGATCTCATTGAAACATAATATATTCTAAGGGGGCTTGAAAGGATGGAAGCTGAAAGGATATTCCCTTGTGGGAGATACAAAAACTTAAGACATAGTTTAAAACAAGGGGATATTCCAACTAAGGTGGGGTAGGGAGATTTTTTTTCTCTCAATGTGTCATGCGTCTGTGGCATTTTCTTCCCCAGAGTGTGGTGGGGATAGGGTTGTCATATATTTTTAAGGCAGAGGTAGGTAGATTCTTGTCAACAAGTGAGTCAAAGGGCATCAGGATAGGTAGGAAAGTGCAGTTGTAGCCAAAGTCAGAACAACCATTACCTTCAGAGATAAAGAAGACTTCAGAGACCAAATGGCCATTTTCTGATCCAAATTTGTATGTTTGTATTGTATGATCTCAGCTGACGATAAAACTGGATAAGTCTGATCCAATAATGAATCTGGCTTGATAGACCATAATTTTTTTTGTAATTTGGTTAATATGGTTGTCAATTATTGAGTCTGAACAAAGTGTAGATTGGCATGGAGAGAAAAGAGATACTGAGGTTTTAGCAGGCTTAAAAGTAGATAAATCTCCAAGTCTGGATGAGTTGTATCCTCGGCTGCTGTGGGATGAGACAATGGAAATTATAAGGCAACTCTGATCTAAATTTTTAATTCCTCTCAATGCAAAATGCCAAAGGACTTTTAGAATCCTGCGTCCAATTCTGGTCGTCCTTCTCTCAGAAAGATTATATTAAATGTGAAAAGGTGCAGACAAAACTTACAAGGATGTTGCCAGGACTGGATGATTTGAGTTATGGGAGTGGCTGCATAGGCTTGGGTTTTTTCCCTGGAGTATCAGAGGCTGATGGGGGATCTTGTATAGGCTTATAAAATCATGAGGGGTATAGATAGGGAGAATAGTCTTGGTTTTTATTTTCTAAGGTGGGGAGTCCAAACTAGACATCATAGATTTAAGGTGAGAGGAGAAAGATTTTAAAATGACCTGAGGGTAACCTCTTCATTCTGTGGGTGGTGCATATACAGAATGAGTTACCAGAGGAAGTGGTGGAGACTGATACAATTACAAATTTAAAAGGCATCTAGATGGGTACATGGATGGGAAGGGTTTAGAGGGACATGGGTGAAATGCTGGCAAATAGGACTAGGTCAGATTGGGATGTCTGGTCAGCACAGACAAGTTGGACCAAAGGATTTGTTTCCATGCTGTATGACTCAATGACTCGAGGACAGCCAATGTGATCCCACTTTCTAAGAAGGGTGGTAACGATAAGGGAAAATTACAGACCAGTGAGTCAGTGGTAGGAAAACTATTGGAAAAAATTCTGAATGAGAGAATTAATCTCTACTTGGAGAGGTAAGTTTTGATTAGGGATGGTCAGCATGGCTTTGTCAGAGGGAGGTCGTGTCTAACAAATTTGATTGAATTTCTTGAGGCAGTGACCAGGTATGTAGATGAGGGTAGTGCAGTTGGAATAGTTTATATGTATTTCAGCAAGGCCTTTGACAAGCTCCCCCATGGGAAACTGAAAAAGAAGGTAAAAGCACATGGAGTGCAGTGTAATCTGACAAGGTGGATCCAAAATTGGCTTAGTGGTAGGAAACAGACAGTGGTAGTCAAAGGCTGTTTGTGATTGGAAGTCAGTATCCAATGATGCACTACAGGGGTCAGTGTTGCGTCCTTTACTGTTCATGATAAATATATAAATGTAAAGATGAGAATGTTGAGGGAATGATTAGTACGTTTGTGGTTGTCATGAGGACTAATCAGATGATTAATAGTGAGGAAGAAGACCTTAAATTACAGGAAGATATAGATGGCTTGGTCTGTTTAGATAGGCTGATAAGTGGCAGATGGAATTTAACTCTGGAAGGTGTGCAGTGATACACTTTGGAAGAAGGGAGTACTTAATGAATGAGAGGGCACTAGGAAATTCAGGAACAGAGGGATCTTGGGATACTTGTCCACAAATCCCTGAAGGTGGCAGGACAGCTAAATAGTTGGTTTAGAATTCCCTCCTAATAGCATTGTAGATCTACCTATGGACTTCAACAGATCAAAAAGGCAGTTCACCACCTTCTCAAGGGTAACTAGGGTTGGGCATTAAATGCTGGCCCAAACAGCCCATGTCTCACTAGTGAATAATAAAAAACAAAAGGCATACTGGACAATCACGACATAAGAGAAGTTATGTTGGAGCTGTATAAAACTCTGGTTAGACAGTTCTGTATGCAGTTCTGGTTGCCTCACAGTAAAGACAAAGTTGTCATAGTCCTGAAGGATAACAGGTGCTCTCTCATTAGAGACAGAGATGACTAGTGGTGAATTTAACCTGAGTTTCTCCAGCCCTCAGGCAGACGATGAGGTCGAGACGGCAGGACATTTATGGTCACTTCAGCTGGAGTGGGAATTTAACCCATGATGCTGAGGTCACTTTGCATTGCAACCCAGCCAGCTAGCCATATGTTCAATCCAATCCCCCTCGCCACATTGTTGGAAGAATGTGATTGCACTGGAGGAGGTGCCAAGGAGATCTGCCAGGATGTTGCCTGGATTGGAGCACTTTAGGTATGAAGAGAGGCTAGATAGGCTTGGGGATTATTTAGAACAAAAAAAGCTGATGGATGGGGTGGGGAAATGCCTTCATTGAAGTGTATACAATGATGATAGGCATGGACAGGGTGGATAGAAAACAGATATTATCTTGTGGGTGCGAACATTTGTATCAGAAGCCTTTAAACTTCGGGAAAGGAAAGAGCTGTGTTTTTGGTTTGTGGTAAAATTTCCCTGAAGCCTGAAGTAAGCCAACTTATTTTTCCCTGATAAGCCAAAAGAATCATCTTAGCAACCGCTGGGGACAAGGACCATTGAAGTGTCTTTCCAGTCTTTCTCTCCACCCATATCACCCATTTTTTCCCTGTGTACGTCCGTATGTGTCTTTAGGGGAATTGAAAAGGTGATTTCAGTTTTAACTAGTAGAGTTTTATGTTAATGGTTCATAATTATTTGCTTATTTGTAACAAATGTTCAGGACAGAAAATTGGTCTTTGCTTTCCATCAATGTGGGTCTATAAGACAGGTAAATTGGGGAAGTCTGTGTATTAATTAAAATCTTTGACTTTTGCGATGACTCCCGATATAGCAGGGTTTGAGTTCCAGGGTGCTTCCCCGATGAGATGTAACCGTATTCCTCCTTAAATAAAGAAACCAAAATTGTGTACAGTATACAGTGTACAGCGAGTGTAGCAAGAGTTCCTTCCTTTTCAATCAGATCAATATTTCATTTGTTGCATGTTAATTATTTACTGTATTTGTGTGCTAACTTCCTGCATTTCACCTACAAGACCACCAGGATTCCTCTGTATCACTTTGTCCATTTAAATATCAAAATAGATAATGTCACATTTACATGTGGTCTGTCTCCCAAATTATGCCCAATCACAACACAATTATATCTGGCTAGGTAATATTATCAGTGGTGACCTCCAAGGGAAGCGTTGTCTCCTGCTTTCTATTTATATCTTTCTCTTGGATGGGGTTCCTGGGGTTTGTGGTGATCTCATTTCCTGTTTGTTTTCTGAGGGGTTGATAGATGGCATCTAGATCTATGTGTTTGTTTATGGCGTTATGGTTGGAGTGCCAGGCCTCTAGGAATTCTCTGGCATGTCTTTGCTTAGCCTGTCCCAGGATAGATCTAGATGCCATCTATCAACCCCTCAGAAAACGAACAGGAAATGACATCACCACAAACCCCAGGAACCCCATCCAGGAGAAAGATATAAATAGAAAGCAGGAGACAACAGCTTTGCTTCACTTGGAGGTCACCACTGATGATGTTACCTAGCCAGGTAATGAAACGTCTGGATATCAAACCTATAGCTCAGCGAGCAAACCTAAACCCTAAACCTCAACCTGAGCTACAAACCTTCACAAACCTTGCACAATTATATCTCTTTGCAGAGTATTTGGTCAGATTTCCAATTTCTAGTAGGGGCAAACCCGATGGAGGCGCATGTTGAAAATCACACTCCTTTAGGGCTTCTCTGGATCCTAATGCCTCTGGAACATAATTCAATTTTTATAGGGAGGATATTTGGAGGAGTCTGAGTGGTGGGGTGGGGGGGATGGGATCCCACTCACCCTCAGCAACTTATTTGCTGAGCTCAATGATGGACTCATTGACAGGCTCGAGAGGAACAACGTGACATTTTTAATTAGAAGGCACAGGGAACATGCAGAGTTTGTGACATGTCAGGGTGTAGATGTCATAAGGACTGATAGAGCTAATCGATTCACCGGGGAAGAAAAGTTATACTTGTGGAATCATGCTCAGCCAGTGACACAGAATTGTCATTACTAGTGCTGTTGGGATGGTATCTCTGATTGGAGGGACTGCTGAGAGGGATTAATTTGTGCAGCAAAGGTTGGCGGAGAAAGCCCTGAGACTTTGAAGGTGTTAACAGACCCCTGAGACTTTGAAGGTGTTGAATTGAGAGGTGGCTAGTTTGAGTTTGGACAGAGCAAAAGAGTAGGAGAGGAGATCATGATTTTCTTGAGTTCCTCTTTCCCTTTATTTCCCTGATTTGCAGATCCTTCTGGGATTAAGGCACTTTGTGGTTGTAACCCAATTGCAAACTGATGGAACAAAGTCATTTGCAAATGATTAGGAACTCTTTGTCGATGCGATGGTCCTCATGCAATTTGTACCTGTGGGATGCCAGCCAGTGAGATGAATGCAAATACATACTCCTTCTTGCTGTTGTCATAATTACATCATAAATCAATACCTGTCAAAACACTCATGCTGAACCGACCCTGCTCATGTCCAGCTCATAGCTTCCAAGTTTCTCATAAATCTCTTGCGAAGAACCTTCCATAAAGTGTTTGCCTTAAGGTACAGACAAATAGTTGTAAATGCTGAGCCTTTATCAAGATTGATCAATCTGAAATATACAGGCATGTATATCGAGCCTTGGACAACCCATGCTGGATGCATAAAATTCAAATGCCTGTTCAAGTCAAATGAAAATCAACTCATTGCCATTGACTAACGATTTTAATACTTGTGCTAATTACCTAACTGCCTGGTCTAATAATTAGGCTGACTCCAGCAAGCAGGAGAAAATGGGGACAGCAGATGCTGGAGACCAGAGTTGAAAAGTGTGGTGCTGGAAATGCGCAGCAGGTCAGGCAGCATCCAAGGAGCAGGAGAATCGATGTTTCGGGCATAAGCCCTTCTTCAGGAATATTCTTCAGGCCTGCTGCGCTTTTCCAGCACCACCCTTTTTGACTCCAACAAGCAGGTGACAAACTTATATCTATTAAGCTCTAAAGTGAGTGCTTTGGAACCAGATTGCAATTGCTATTCAGTTTTCTACAATTTGTAGGTGCCACCTGACCCTGGTGACCCTGACTTGCCTGTTCTTGGGTATCACATTTCCTTCTGATGTCAAAAGAATCTGTTGATGACACCTTTATACTGGTCCCAATATAACCCTACCCCATCGACATTTCCTCTAAAGAAATAATTGTTTAAAAATGCTTGGACAATTACAGATTCCAGTCTGCTTGCATCTAATTGTTTTCAATATTAATTCACCTGAATGCACATGACTGGCATTATCATCAATACCATACAATTTATCACATTATTCATAAGAACAAAATCTGAAGGCTGTCAAGTCAAGTATTTTTCTTTTTCATAAATGGCTGGTTTTGGCATTCTCTTTGGCATCAATGGATTCATTCTTTTGTATTCTGCTATCTGTAGCATTAAACATTCTGAATGAGATGCTTTTTAATAGGAATGTTCGAAATTCATTAGCAGAGCCATAATTAATATTTAATCAGAATAGGCAAAAGCACGTTCCGCATTTCTTTTAAGTCGAAGAACTTTCTGGAGAAGTTCGAAGAATAGCACATAATATTACCTTAAGGCATGATATTTGGAATGAAACAGACTAATAAAATCAGGAAAGCGACATTTTTCAATTCTGAACCAATTGCTGAAATGTTCTCAGCTAATAGTTAATGGTCCGTGAATACGTTTTTCTAATGTCTGAATTAATATTGATCTGGAGGATAAAAGCAATTCTGAGGTAGAATGGAAATGACTCAACTGTTGAAGTTTTTCTGAGCAATTTCAAGATGCCGTGTGGGATAATAACTGGCAGGAGAAAAGTTTTTTAAAAAGTAATCTGAATCAGGAGCTGCTGTCAAGAGCAAAATAGGAGCAAGTACAGCAGTGAATGCAGCTCTCAGCAGAGGTATTAAAAATGCATTGTAAAGAGTATTGACATTAAATCTGGTGAAATTAAACTGACCCCAAGCTCAGAATGTGTCTTTGGATTTTAATAGTTGCCAGTCTCCAGTAAAGTGAGCATTTAAGAATCTAAATTTCCTAAATATATTACATTGAATGGAACTTATGGGAGAAAATTGCTCGATCTGATAAATTGATATGAAACTCCGTGAATATTCATTTAAATTAATTTTATCAATAATTTCTAACCTTTTAAAAGTGGATTAACATATATAAGTAAAACAGGCAGACAAGAAACAAGATTGTTAAGAGTTTACAAAACGAATGTGAGTACTGTCCTTTTGGATGATATAAAGGTCAAAGTGGGTGGATTATTTTTTAAGTTGATTCACAAGATGTGGGCATCACTGGCTAGGCCAGCACTTATTGCTCATTCCCAATTGTCGAGAGGGAAGTTAAGAGTTAACCATGTTACTGTGGGTCTGGAATCATAGGAAGGCCAGATTAGATAAAAATGGCAGTTTTCTTCCCTCAGGGGCAACAGTGAACCAGATGGGGTTTTTCCTGATAATTGACATCAGTTTCCTAATCATTAGACTCTTAATTCTAGATTTTTAATTGAATCCAAAGTCCAATATCTGCCATGGCAGGATTTGAAGCTGTGTCCCCAGGATATTACTGGGGAACTCTGGATTAATAGATCTCATGATAATACCACTCTGCCATTGTCTCCCCCTAGTCCTACAGATGGTTGATTGACATGGGCTATGAGATTTATGGCAGAATCAGATGAAAGATTTGGTGAGACATTGGACACATCTTGATCCATCGTGAATGCTTTTGGTGTATTTCTTGTGAGGCAGCAGTGAGTTGCCAGTTAAGAAGGAAACTATTGCTTGTTAAATACCTTGTCAGCGATCCAACTCACCTCAATAAATTTCAGCTTTCAATCTTAACAATAGCGCCAAACAAGTTAGATGTCAATAAAACTCAATATGGAAATCAGAGCGGATACCTGGCAAATTCAGGTCACTATTTGCTCTAAAGGATCTCCATGTTGCTTAGGATCAAACTGCATCTCAGAACACAATCTGGGGGCATAGCAGAATTAAAACACTATAAAATAAGAAGAATAAATAATCATGTTAAGAAGAAATAGGTGAAATACTGTTATCTAGAAGATTTAATATCAGTAGGGTATCAAATGGAACAAATGTGTGGGCCCTTTTGAGAAAACAGTTCTTCAGATTCAGTTGTGCTTCCAAGCTGGATATTAAATTGTAAGTAGAAACATTATTGAATTCAATAACCCACATATCTGGTGAAGTTATATCTTATCAAGACTTAACAAAAGGCATAGATATTGTTGATGAAGTTCTATATGTTTTGATGATTGGTTTAATCTGAGAACAGATATTGCTCGAAAGACTTACATTTAACAGAAGAGTTCAAGGAATCCATAAGTAAGTAAATTAATGATTGCAAAGATTAGTGGAAAACAGTGACTTTGGATGTTTGAAATCTGAATTGATGAGACAAAATTCATAATTTGAATTAATGATGAACCTTTATCAGGTTTATTATTATCCAAAGAAGTTTTGATAATAGAGAGAATTCTTTAGATTATCCTGGATGGAGAAAGCAGAAAAAAGTCATAGAGAAAATTGAGAGGAAAAAGACAACCTTATCATTGGAGAAAAGCAGAATGCATTCAGTTTAGAAGGTATAGAAATCCTAAGACAGATGTTACAAGACAACTCAAAGTGTACAGAAGATGCAGATATTGAGAGTCAGTGGCAGTGTTGCAGAGCAAGAAAGCCTCAAAGGCACAAGCAGTGTCCAACTATTAAATGTGTGTTATATCTGTAAAACAATAAGTCACTTTTAGAAGCTTTATATAAGAATTAGAACAGTAGAAAGTGAAATGGTTATTCATATAAAGATTTTAATGTGGCAGAGCCACTGGCATCAACCTAGTTATCTAGTATATTCGGAGAAGAAATTGAAGGTTTAACCAACTCAAGTTTCTCAGAGCCTGTTTATGTCAATTGACATCTTATTAATTTTAAGATTGATGCACCAGTGAGTGTCATTGTCTTATTAGATCATTTATGGATAAATAAATAGAAGTTATAGAGTACAAGTTCCAGGTGGTAGGGCTCTAAAGATTAAAAATATGTTGCATACAACACTGTAACAGGTGTTATATGTAAGTAATGTAAATGTGATTCATAATCAAGAAGGACTCTTGAGTATGCATCTATCTCTTGACCGCAACCTGTTGAGGTAGAAGAAGGAGTTTAATTCATTACAATAGGCATAGAATAGGTCAAGAGAGACTAACTTATGACAAGTCCATTCAAAGGCACACCAGTAAAAAATTAATGGTTCAGGAGCAAACAATTGTTGAGCAACTGGTCAAGGAGCAATTGGTAGAACTCTTCATTGGCTCATGCTTAAATCCAAAAAGGAGAGCGAATCTTGGAGAGATTAGCTATAATTGTATAAGAAATATGTTTTATGTGGCTGAGAGGTACTAGTAATCAGCAAGTCAAGACAGGCTCAGGCAAATTCAAAAGGCCAACTGAGATGACCAGAACAAACATCCAACAGGTTGGCCAAGAACACACATTTTGAGCATTGACAGCACTTCAAACTATATACAACTTATGAATTTATGAAAGTAAACTATTTATTGCCTTTCAATTTGGGAAACTGTCATGGAAAAGTTATAACAGAGAAACTAATTGATTACCAGGTGTCAAGCTAAGGGTCAGTCAGTTGCATAGTAGTCAGATATCTCAACAGAATTGAAGATCTTATAATTCCTTGTCAGTTGTGTGATTACAATGATTGTCAGCATTCAAAAAAAAAATCAGATGATAGAAACCAGCAGAGTTTAGGAGAAGATACTGACAAGGAGGGAAAAGATGAGCTATACAACCCACTGGAGCTCATTGATCAATATTCAACTGAAAATTTTCAGGCACCAACCTGGTGAGCAAAATGTGGTGCAGAATCAAATTTTATGATGAAATAAAAATGATCAGTATCAGTGACAGGATTATGTCAGGAGCAAGCTTCAAGTAGAATGACTGAGGATGTGGACATGTTGGATTCACCAGTGAGGCAGCCAAAATTGGCAATTACTCTAATCTGCACATTAAAATAAAGAGTCGACAAACTTCCACACATACGTACCAGGAGATTGAGAGCAAAGATTTGTTAACACAGATTGAAAATGGAATGTGTATGACTCCATGGAAGTCAACACTAAGGTCAGGTGACCAATACCTACAAATTTACAACACAGTCAAGAAAAAAAAAATTTGCCTGGTCCAGAACTCTAGGATACAGCAAAATACAAAGTACCTGTTTCAATAGAACGATTGTCATTCACAGAAGAAATTCATCAGATTAAAGTTCCCCCAAATGATTCCACCTGACTCAGCAGAGTTCCTCTTTAAAAAGATTTCAGAGGATTATGGGTACTCAAACTAAGTTAACGGACTGACTACCTGGTTGAGCAGGTACAACATTCGTAGTGAAGGACAAGAGATAAGATATCTTATGGAGTCATAGAGTCATAGAGATGTACAGCACGGAAACAGACCCTTCGGTCCAACTCATCTATGCCAACAAGATATCCCAACCCAATCTATCCCCATTTGCCAGCACCTGGCTCATATCCCTCGAAACCCTTGCTATTCATATACCATCCAGATGCCTTTTAAATGTTGCAATTGTACCAGCCTCCACCACTTCCTCTGGCAGCTCATTCCATTTGCCGTACCACCCTCTGCATGAAAAGGTTGCCCCTTAGGTCCCTTTTATATCTTTCCCCTCTCACATTAAACCTGTGCCCTTGAGTTCTGGACTCTCCCACCCCAGGGAAAAGACTTTGTCTATTTATCCTATCCATGCCCCTCATGATTTTATAAATGTCTGTAAGGTCACCTCTTAGCTTCTGATGCTCCAGGGAAAACAGCACCAGCCTATTCAGCCTCTCCCTATAGCTGAAATCCTCCAACTCTGGCAATTTCCTTGTAAATTTTTCTGAACCCTTTCAAGTTTCACAACATCCTTCTGATAAGAAGGAAACCAGAATTGCATGCTATATGCCAAACTTTCCCTAACCAATGCCTTGTACAGCCGCAACATGACTTCCAACTCCTATACTCAATACTCTGACCAATAAAGGTAAGCCTTCTTCACTATCCTATCTACCTGCGACTCCACTTTCAAGGAGCTATGAACCTGCACTCCAAGGTCTCCTTGTTCAGCAACACTCCCTAGGACCTTACCATTAAGTGTATAAGTTCTGCAAAGATTTGCTTTCCCAAAATACAGCACCTCGCATTCATCTAAGTTAACCTCCATCTACCATTCCTCATGGCCCATCTGATCAAGGTCCCATTGTAATCTGAGGTAACCTTCTTCACTGTCCACTACACCTCCAATCTTGGTGCCATCTGCAAACTTACCAACTATACCTCCTATGTTCACATCCAAATCATTTATATAAATGATGAAAAGTAGTGGACCTGGCACCGATCCTTGTAGCACTCCACTGGCCACAGGCCTCCAGTCTGAAAGACACCCTTCCACCAGCCCCATCTGTCTTCTACCTTTGAGCCAGTTTTGTATCCAAATGGCTAGTTCTCCCTGTATTCCATGAGATCTAACCTTGCTAACCAGTCTCCCATGGGGAACCTTGTCGAAAGCCTTACTGAAGTCTAAATAGATCACGTCTACCAGTCTGCCCTCATCAATCTTCTTTGTTACTTCTTCAAAAAAACTCAATCAAGTTTGTGAGACATGATTTCCCATGCACAAAGCCAGGTTGACTATCCCTAATCAGTCCTTGCCTTTCCTAATACGTGTAAATCCTGTCCCTCAGGATTTTCTCCAACAACTTACCCACCACCGATGTCAGGCTCACTGGTCTATAATTCCCTGGCTTATCCTTACCACCTTTCTTAAATAGTGGTACCACGTTAGCCAATCTTCAGTCTTCCAGCACCTCACCTGTGACTATCGATGATACAAATATCTCAGCAAGTGGTCCAGCAATCACTTCCCAGCTTCCCACAGATTTCGAGGGTACACTTGATCAGGTCCTGGATATTTATCCACCTCTATGCCTTTAAGACATCCAGCACCTTCTCCTCTTTAATATGGATATTTTTCAAGATGTCACCATGTATTTCTCTCCATTCCATATCTTCCATGCCCTTCTCCTCAGTAAACACTGATGCAAAATGATCATTTATTATCTCACCCATCTCCTGCTGCTCCATGCAAAGGTTGCCTTGCTGATCTATGAGAACCAAGTATAAAGGCAGTAGCAGTATACGTAAGAGGGAAATCAGGAGGGAGAAAAGGGGACATAGAGGCTTCCTGCCTCTATTCCTGATGAAGGATTTCTGCCCGAAACGTCGATTTTCCTGCTTCTCAGATGCTGCCTGACCTGCTATGCTTTTCCAGCACCACTCTATTCTAAACCCTGATCTATGATGAGCGCTATTCTCTCCTTAGTTACCCTTTTGGCCTTAATGTATTTATAAAATCCCTTTGGATTCTCCTTAACCCTACTTGCCAAAGCTATGTCATGTCCCCTTTTTGCCCTCCTGATTTCCCTCTTAAGTATACTCCTACTGCCTTTATACTTTTCTAAGGATTCACTCGATCGATCCTGTCTATACCTGACGTACGTTTCCTTGATTTTTCTGAACCAAACCCTCAGTTTCTCTGGTCATCCAGAATTCCCTATACCTACCAGCCTTTCTTTTCACACTCACAGGAATTTACTGTCTCTGGACTCTCATTATCTAATTTCTGAAGACTTCCCATTTTCCAGACGCCCCTTTACTTGTGAACATCTGCCCCGAATCAGCTTTCGAAAGTTCTTGCCTAATACTGTCAAAATTGGCCTTCTTCCAATTTAGAACTTCAACTGTTAGATCTGGTCTACCCTTTTCCATCACTATTTAAAATCTAATAGAATTATGGTCACTGGCCTCAAAGTGCTCCCCCACTGACACCTCGGTCACCTGCCCTGCTTTATTTCCCAAGAGTAGGTCAAGTTTTGCACCTTCTCCAGTAGTACATCCACATACTGAATCAGAAAATTGTCTTGTACACACTTAACAAATTCCTCTCCATATAAACCCTTAATACTATGGCAGTCCCAGTCTATGTTTGGAAAGTTAAAATCCACTACCATAACCACCCTATTATTCCGACAGATAGCTGAGATTTCCTTCAAACCTGTTTGTCAATTTCCAGCTGAGTATTAGGGGGTCTATAATACAATCCCAATAAGGTGATCATCCCTTTCCTATTTCTCAGTTTCACCCAAATAACTTCCTTGGATGTATTTCCAGGAATATTCTTCCTAAGTGCAGCTGTAATGCTATCCCTTACCAAAAACACCACTCCTCCTCCTCTCTTGCCTCCCTTTCTATCCTTCCTGTAGCATTTGTATCCTGGAACATTAAACTGCCAGTCCTGCCCATCCCTGAGCCATGTTTCTGTAATTGCTATGATATCCCAGTCCCATATTCTGAATCATGCCCAGAGTTCATCTGCCTTCCCTGTTAGGCCCCTTGCATTAAAATAAATGCAGTTTAATTTATTAGTCCTACCTAGTTCTATGCTTTGGCCCTGCCTGCCCTGACTGTTTGACTCGTTTCCCTTCTCAACTGTACCAGTCTCAGATTGATCACTTTCCTCACTTCCCTGGGTCCCAACCCTCCCCTCCCCGCATCCCCATCTTACTAGTTTAAATCTTCCCGAGCAGCTCTAGCAAAACTCCCTGCCAGTATATCAGTCCCCTTCCAATTCAGGTCCAATGCATCCTTCTTGTACAGGTCACTTCTACCCCAGAAGAGATTCCAATGATCCAGAAATGTGAATCCTTCTCCCATACACCAATTCCTCAGCTACACATCCATCTGCTCTATCCTCCTCTTTTTACCCTCACTAGCTCATAACTCCAGGAGTAATCCAGATATTACTACCCTCGAGGACCTCCTTTTTAAATTCCTGTCTAACTTTCGATATTCTCCCTTGAGAATGTCAACCTTTTCCCTTCCTATGTCATTGGTTCCGATGTGTACAATGACCTCCTGCTGGTCCCTCGCCCCTTTGAGAACATTCTGCACCCTCTCTGAGACATCCTTGATCCTGGCACCAGGGAGGAAACACACCATTATGATTTTTCACTGCTGGCCACAGAACTGTCTGTCTGTGCCTGTGACTAGAGTGTCCCCTAACACAATTGATTGCTTGGAACCTAACATACTCCTCATTACATTACAGCCTGTCTTGGTACCAGAAACTTGGCTGTTCATGCTACATTCCCCTGAGGATCTATCACCCCTACATATTCCAAAACAGCATACTTGTTTGAAATGGGAATAGTCACAGAAGACTCCTGCACTACCTGCCTACCTTTCCTGGAGTTAACCCATCCATGTGACTGTATCTGTGGCTTTTCTCCCTTCCGATAACTGACACCTATCACACCCCTTGCTCTTGTAAATTCCTCATTGCTTCTAACTGTCACTCCAACCGATCCATTCAATCTGATAGGAATCACACCCAATGATATTTATTGCCGACATAATCCTCAGTAACATGTAAACTCTCATAAAGTGTAAAAAGACTCTACAGACCATGCAGAGTCAAGAGCACAATCAAGATGAACAATTCTCAAGTCAAAGACTTATCCAAACTTCTAAGTTAAAGGAGGACATATTCTAGAAGAATTGTGAAATCTTCAAATTGCTTGACTTTGTGGAGTCAGAGATATAGGAGGAAGTCAAATAGTGACTCAAGCAATTATATACATAAATATATCAATGGTACCCATGTATCCATGAGAAATACTTGGATAGAGATGTTGTTTAAGGTAACGACTTTGATCAGGTTACTGTTGGAAACCGCATTAGGTTTCACTCAATCCAATGTTACCATAAAGATCTGGGTGTGGAAAGCCAGAATTTAATAGGATCTCAAAGAGATTATCCCTTGTCTCCTCATTGTCTTTGTAACAATGTCTAACTTTTGAATGGAACTTATACCTGATGCATTAAACTATATCTTGTTTCAAAGAATATTGTTTTGATAAAACTCATTGGTGATTTTTTTCCATTAAAATGAAAAGGAGGCCTTTCATTCAGTCAAGGAGTGTGGATGGTGGTAACAAACCACCCCCTCACATGCTGGTAGAGGTTGACATTGCAGCAACAATAACATTGAACTCCACTCCTCCCCTTTGTGTACATCATAGAGTCATAGGGATGTACAGCATGGAAACGGGCTCTTCAGTCCAACTTGTCCATGCCACCCATTTATCCTAACCTAATCTGGTCCCATTTGTCAGCATTTGGCCCATACCCCTCTAAACCCTCCCTATTCATATACCCATATTTACATCTAAAGTGATTGGAACATGCAGCTCGTTCTTGTTGCTATTTTGAATATTTTTTAGGTTATGAACTCTCATAACATCACCGGGGTACTCACGTGGTGACTTTCCTAATCCTGACAGTGGAAGAAATTGGGATTAACTTCAATTGACACCATCATTAACCTTTGCGGATTCAGTTTTCTGTGAATGCTAATTCAGTTTCCTCATTCCATTGATTCATTAATTTATTTAAATCCTCCGTCATGCGCTTTCCATTCACAGTGTTTGTGCAAAAAGAAGTTCTTCAAGAATGGTCCTGTTCATTATTGGATTCTTAAATGGTATTCCAATTATGTTTTTCTTTTAAACTTGACTTGTTCTGTTAGTTGGCAGATTTGATTTATTTGCCTTTCGTGCATGAGTTTTAACAGAGAATGTGGTTTCCAAACAAATTGCTGAGCATTCTGTTAAGTGTGTAAAGTAGTATGCATATTAATACTAAAGACACTTTATGACAGTGATAAAATAACTTTGACAAAATTAATTACAAACAGTTCAGAAAACATACATTTCCAAACATTGTTGATATAATTCCAGTTACATTAAATGAAAATAGTCAAGTATTCACCTCAAACATATTTTAACATTGAGAATATGTTATGTGGAAGTAACTCACAGCAAAAAGCCACTTTCATAATTGCTGTTCATATTATGGTAATGATTCAGTTGGAAGCCCATCCTTTCTATTCCTGTTATCAACTGGGCGGCACGGTGGCACAGTGGTTAGCACTGCTGCTTCACAGTGCCAGAGACCTGGCTTCAATTCCAACCTCAAGCAACTGTCTGTGTCGAGTTTGCACATTCTCCCTGCGTCCTCCCACAGTCCATAAATGTGCAGGTTAGGTGAATTGGACATGCTAAATTGCCCGTAGTGTTAGGTGAAGGGGTAAATGTAGAGGAATGGGTCTGGGTGGGTTGCTCTCCGGAGGGTCAGTGTGGACTTGTTGGGCCGAAGGGCCTGTTTACACACTGTAAGTAATATCATCTAATCATCAAGAAAACTGCTGCATTGCTTCCCTGTGTCTTCACTCACAGATTATCCAGCACTGATACATGAGAAGGAAATAAAAGACATTTTTAAAAAAGAAAAATCCAATTAGTTCTACCAAGACTCTTCCTTTCTGTTCGATTCTAAGTCTACTTTTTTGCCTTCTCATTGTGTGATTTTATTTTCTCTGAGTCCATTGCTTATTGCTTCAAGCTACAAGTCATTTCAGGACATGAACATCTAATCTAAGTTGGCACTTCATTGCAGCACTGAAAGAAGTAGAGGTTCATTCTTCTAAAAAAAGGAATTCAGCCTTCAGCCTGGTTTATCCATCTTGGTGGTTTTCAACCAACAATGCCAAAATCTATAGTTCATCTTATTGCCATTGTTATGTCATTGTGCAAAGAAATTACCCCATAATACCACATATAAAAGATTAGAATTGTATTTTTTATCTCCATTATAGTCCACAAGTGAGGACATGGAAGAACATTCAAATAGAATAACTATTACGCAAACATTCTCAATCCTTCAAATGCTCACTTCACCCTTATAACTGTTCTGCCTTATATCAATCAGTCATACAGAATCTAGGATCTTTCTGATCAACACTGATCAACTATCTATTGGATAAGTTCAATGTACCTTTTATGATTTCAACAGACTGAAACTTTAATGAGAAAATTGCAAAAAACTGTTAAAGTTAACAATGTATTCAAGATGATGAGGAAAGGGGTGACCATAAGGAGAGCTATCTGTAGCCAGGATGCTGAACCTGGGGCAAATCGCAATATTTAGGGTCAACCCTCTCCTAGGATAGATCACAGTGTATCATGCTGACACTCTCCCTGGACAGGTACCAATGTCTGCCTCCCCCTTCCACCCCTCCCCTAAATCAGAAATTAAACTAAATGAAATGTCACATGGGTGAGTGTGGGAGGTGAAGGAGATGTAAAGGGGGAGACAGCAGAGAACAGGAGAGAAATGGAACCAGTTTGGATTGGAAGGCTTCAAAACACCCGCTGTGAGTCCCCAGAAAAAAAATTAGAAATTGCCGGTCCCCATGAACATCAAAGTAGAAAATGACTGTGGGTGTTAGGCAATAATTGGCCTGAGTTACCGTTATCATCTTTATTTGGCACAATGTTCCATGGGATGAATGCGGTGTACATGCAGACTTTCTGTTACCGATGATGTGGAAGTGGCGGTGTTGGACTGGAGTGGACAAAGTTAAAAATCACACACCAGTTTATAGTCCAACAGGTTTATTTGGAAGTACAAGCTTTCTGAGCACTGCTCCTTCATCAAGTAGCTCTCTGACAAAGAAACAGTACCCCAAAAGCTTGTACTTCCAAATAAACCTGTTGGACTATAACCAGGTGTTGTGTGATTTTAACTTCCTTTTACTGGAGGTGAGGATTGGCGCCAGTAAAAGGAACTCAAGCCAAGAGAAACATCAGTTTGTGATCTGAGCACTTAATTCCTCAGGATCAGACTATTAATAGCCTTTGTGGAAGGAAAAAGAACATTGAAAACAGCACAGAGAACAGTACTTTGTAATCCCTTTGTGAGATTACTTATGGCATTGGCGAGAGCGGGCCCTGCAGGAATGGTAGGTGAAGATGGCAATGCAGGCCGGGAAGCAGTGAGGCTGATTCAATGCTGAAGGAGAAGGCAACAACACCAGGACGGGCTGGACAAGGTTTCACCTGAGGTCTCCCAGAGAGTGAGGAGCTAGTCCCAGCTTTAATCCTCACATCCAGGCTTGCAGGCTGAGCTGAAGCTACAGGTCCATGGTTAGGCCTGGGCATCTCATGGTGGAGGTGGCAATGGCGGTGAGTTTGGTCCCGATGCAGTACTCTGCGACACTGGTGGCCGCTGCACCAGCGAGGTCAGCCCAGTGTAAACTCATGGCAACAGCAACATTGGGTGGAGGCAACAGATTGTTCCAGGTGGCAAACTGCAGTTGCAGCAGTGACTCGAGGCATCGGAGTGGAGGAGCCCAGACACAGGCCCATGGCTGAGCTAGAACTGGGATCTATTGAGATAAGACTGTAAGATGAACTTTATTGTTTTGTTTTCTGGCCTTATATTCTGTTTAATGTTGGTGTTTTAAGATGGCGTGCGAGAGTGGCAACATTAAACAACACTTTTCACTGCATTTGTAATAAACACATGTGAAAATAAATAAATCAAATCAAGAACATGGTATCACTCTCGCCTATTCAAAATTCACACCCACTCCTGTTTCAGGTTCCTCCCAGGTAGAGTTGATCCCAGCATGGGGCCTCCTAAAGCCCAGAGTCCAGGGTAATCCCCTGATTTGCCCGAACCCAGGTACTGTTCTGATTCTGAGAATATTTAGCAACAAGTAAAATGTAAGAATAAACAAGTTAAAAACCAACAGCAAATGGATCAAAAATCAAGGGACAAATTTAAATTTGAAAACAACTGAAAAGAGGCAGATAAAACTTGATGATTAATGTAGTGCAAGACCACAAGAAGCAAGTTGAGAAAAATATAATAGAAATGATGAAAAAGTAAAGTATGTAGCATCTTGGCAAAGTAAGTTGAATTTTAAAAATGTGAATGTGAACTGATAAACAATGAACTCTGAGGTAAAACAACAGCTTTCAGTTCTAGATGAGTAATGCTTCACTTAAATTTAAAGGGAATTTTTGTATGGGCAGGAAGAAAAACAAAATAAAATAGAAAGTCTGAGTGCTTTGCACACGGTGTAAAATGTTCACAGCCAAGCCGAAAATACTCAGTTAAGTGCTCTGTGCAATGCAGTTAAAAGCCTCTATAACAGGAAAAAAGAACTGAGAATCATTGGGAACAAAGTTACCAAAGTAAACCATAAAATGAGACCCATTTTAGGAAAGTAAATCACTCTGGGTTTTGAAAAATGTTAGAGGAAATTATTACAATAGTGGACTAGAATTGATTGTAGCTTCTGGAACCTGTTTCATATCAAAACATGAGGAATAGGATGTAAGTTCGAGTAATCAAAACAAAGTGAAGATCATAGTTTGGCCACAAAGTTTGGGTCTGCTTCTCTGTTGTTTTGGGGGATGAAAAATATAGTAAGAATTATTTTCCAAATGATTCTCCACATGCCCCTCACTTCCATCCATATGAGTGACGTGAGGCTCGGTGCAGAGTTTGGAACCCATCCTTTCCAGACCAAATGGCAATCATCTGAAACACAGAGATGGAAAGGTGGTTAAGGTTCACACATTGGTGACTTGTGGACTTTGCTGGCCATATGGCAAGCCTACTAATGAACCAGGTATTTTGGTGTGCAAACCACCAGACTTTTACTATTTCCTGCCCCCCTCAACATTTTTCCCTGATTTCTTTGCAGAATACAAAATTGGCTTGAAGGTAGAAGACAGATACTGATGGTGGAGAGTTGCTTTACAGACTGGAGACCTATGACCAGCAGCGTTCTGCAAGGATCAATGCTGGGTCCACTGCTCTTTGTATTCATATAAATGATTTGGATGTGAATATAGGAAGAATGATTATTAAGTTTGCAGATGACACCAAAATTTGTGGTGTAGTGGATATTGAGGAAGGTTATCTCAGAGTACAACAAGACCTTGATCCGATGGGCTGAGGAGTGGCAGATGGAGTTTATTTTAGATTAATGTAAGGTGTTGCATTTTGGTATGGCAAATCAGGGCAGGACTGATACACTTAGTGGTAATGTCCTAGGGAGTGTTGCCGAGCAAAACTACCTGGGGGTGCAGGTTCATAGTTCCTTGAAGATGGGGTAGACAGGGTAGTTAAGAAGGCATTTCGTACACTTACCTTTATTGGTCAGTGCATTGAGTATAGGAGTTGGGACGTCATGTTGCAGCTGTACAGGACATTGGTTATGCCACTTTTGGAATACTGCATCAATTCTGCCCCCCCCCCGCTATAGTAAAAATATCGTGAAACTTGAAATGGTGCAGAAAATATTTACAAGGATGTTGCCAGGGTTAGAGGGTTTGGACTACAAGGAGAGGCTGAATATGCAAAGGCTGTTTTCTCTAGAGCGTGAGAGGCTGAGAGGTGGCCGTATAGAGGTTTATAAAATTATGAGGCGCATGGATAATGTGAATAGCCAAGATCTTTTTCCCAGAGTAGGGGAGTCCAAAATTAGAGAGCAAAGGTTTAAGGTCAGAGGGGAAGGATATAAAAAGGGATCTAAGAGGCAGGTTGTTCACACAAAGGATGGTGCGTATATGGAATGAGCTGCCAGAGGAAATGGAGGAGTCTGGTACAATTACAACATTTAAAAGGCATCTGGATGGGTACACGATTAAGAAGAGTTTAGAAGGATATGGGCCAAATATTGTCAGCTTAATTTTGGACATCTGGTCAGCAGGAATGAGTTGGATTGAAGGGTCTAATTCTGTGCTGTGTAAATCTATGACTCTATGACTCTAACTCATCTCCAAGCTTGCTGTCCAGGGAGCTGGCAGATGTGCTATCCATTCCTATTAGACTAGCTGCAGGTCAATTATTCCTGGTGATTCACCAGGTGCAGATCCTACCTCTATACTATCCTCCAAGATACTTTCATTGCCAGTATCTGAGTTCAGTTAAAAATCACAACACCTCAGGAAGGACCAGCATTCTGAAAATGAGTGCTTCCAAATAAAGCTGTTGGACTATAACCTGGTGTTGTGTAATTTTTAACTTTGTTCAAACCAGTTCAACACCAGCTCCTCCACATCATGGTTAGTATCTGAGCTGTTAGCTGCCAGTACCTGATAATTTCATCCTCAGGCATTATTGACAACTTCCAGTTAAGTTGCAGACACCAAGCAAGTGTCCAGCAATAGCGTACCAGCCCAGTTGGGGGAAAGGTTATTCAGCTCCTACAGCTGAGAGTGAGACGCAAGTTGAGAGGAAAACCAAAGAATAATGTCACAAGGAGCAATAGACGAGTAAACTCATTGAGTAATGTTTTTGCTGGTTGGTGTTAAGTTAGTTTAATTGGAATTTTGGTTAATGTCTTTGGTGGTTGGAATTAGATTAAATAATCTATGAGTTAATGGTTTTAGTGTTGGTTTTATTTTCCTGGTAATGGAATTTAATGCCAAAATTTCCACTTTGGGCACAACAGCACATATTAGATGCATTAACTTGCAGAGTCAGCATTTATAATTGAATCCTAAATGCCCTTGAACTGAATACCTTGAAAGACCATTTCAGACGTTAGTTACGAGCCAACTGCTTTGATGTGGATGTAGGCTAGACAAGTAAATAAGACAGATTTCCTTCCCTAAAGAATATTAGTGATTAGTCCGTCCAGCAATATTAGTAGTGAGACTGATTTCACATTCCATACAGTATTTAATTGAAATTTAATTTCACCAATGGTAGGAGTTGAACCACTATCTTGCAGAGCATTAGCCTTGGTTTCTGGTTTACTTGTTTTTAGTGATCACTACATCACTATTTCCCCTTCCAGACTTTCATACTGGTTCTAGAAGCATTTTCCAGATGCCAGTTCACAATTATTCCTGAAAAGGAAATGTCTAATGGCATGTCCTTTTTACTTGATCACAACATGTGAGTGGAACTAATATCTATTGCCCATTTCTTGCTGCTGCAGTTCCATTTGTGATGGTATGGTATCTAGATGAACATAAGTAGGATTTTGCAAGGTAAAACAACTTTGTATCACTTTTCCAAAAGAACGTAATATTGCTTAGACAAGGCGTAGTAACTTTACCATTTGTAGTCATCTCAAGAGGGAACCTAAAACATGCACAAATAGCATTCATTAACACTCTATCAAACTGCAGTGGTTTTTGACTGTAAGGGCAAATCTTATCTTAATTTCTGTTGTCCAGGGGCATCCATGACACTTGTATTCTTTAGTAGTCCATTCTACCTGTTTGTTTTCAGGCAATGTAGCACTATCCAAATGCTTTTCAAGAGACCACACATTCCTTTATACCCAGAATTTCTAACCCCTCCACAATTGCTGTTAGACATTACACACATTGTACAGTATGTTATTTTGCTCCTGAGACCATACAGGCAACATTCTTTTGTACAGTCCATATAAGATGTGGAAAATCATTATGGCCTACCATTTACTGCTTGACTAAAGAGGAATGAGCATCTAGCTGGAAGATGGAGAGACCAATGGGACGGCAAATCCTACACAAAGAAGGAAGGTAGAAGAGGAGGCAGAGTTAAGGTGTTGGAACGTGGGTGGGGAGAAATCTTTTCATAAGGACCTGCTTCAAGTGACGCCTACTACCAGTTACATTATTTCAAATGATGACAATCAATACAGTGGAAGTAGCACATTCTCTGCACTCATATTGACTCACCATTTCTGACACATTGAACCTCCCCCAACAATTAGGTCTGAACACCAAGAAGGAAAAAATATAGTTACATGATCTATTTCAGTGTCAATACAAAAAAGCACATAAGTTACCCTCTCAGAAAACCCTGCCTTTTTAATCACTATATAAGGTATGTTTTAGTTACTTAATTTTAAACTGAATACAAGAGTGCTTTGAGTGAGGTAGGTTGAGATGGCTCAGACTGCATATGAATGGATTGATAAGATTAATGAGATTGTTGGCCTGATCTTCTGATGACATGGGGGCCATAGAAAATAGTTTCAACCAAAAGAAAAGTGAGGGAATAAAGATAATTTGGTGAAAAGAGCAAAAAAAAGGCATATGTAATTTAATCAATGTCATTAAATGCTAATGCGAAAAAGATGTAATCATTATAATTTAGATGAAGGGAAGATGAATGGAGAAGTTTAGATGTTTCAGATTCCCACGATGTTCAAATGAGTACTTCAAGTGGTAAAGGCCATAAAAGAAACTGTTTTTTTTGTAAAAGGTGTACATATTACAGAATACAGTGTACTTTTTGGCTGCACAAAATGAGAATGATGTTGGGACAACAAAAAGGTTACAAGACAGAATTAGTTGGATACTGCCTGGCAGAGACTAAAAACGAGAATAGAAGTTAAAGGTAACTTGACAAAGGTTCAATGCCTGATTTAATATGTAGTTTAGAAGAGCATGCCATGAGCAGCACCAAACTAATTTGAAATGTTGTGTCATCCTGGTGTAGCACTACATAGAATTTCAAATTAGACAGTAGAAGTAGCATATGATAGAATTATTTGATCCCACAACCAACTGATTTCATCTAAGCCCCACAGTTCTGCCATTTCTCAACATGAATAGACAATTAAATAACTATTTAAAGAAGGGACCTCATCTGCCAATGATAGAGGAGTCCTGAGCATCAATGTAATGCTGAACCATTTGTTATAACCTTCAACCAGAAGTGCTGAGTGAACGTTTATTTCAGCCTCCTCCTGAGGTACCAGCATCACAGATGCCAATTTTTTAATCAATTAGATTTGCTCCACATGACATTAAGAAATGGCTGAATGCATTGGATACTGCAAAGCCTATGAGCCTTGACTACAGAAATAACTGCATCCTTAGCCAAGATTTTCTATTACAGCAACAATACTAGCATCTATTATCATCTACCTGCAGTGCAGAAAATTGCTCAGAGCTGTCCTGTCCAAAAAAGAAAAATCATATAAATCCAAACTGATCAATTGCTGCTCCCTCAGTCTACTCTTGAACATCAGCAAAGTGAGAAAAGGCATAATTGTTATCAAACGGCACTTACCAAGTGATAACCTGTTCACGGATGCTCAATTTGAGTTTCACCTGGACCACTCAGTTCCTGACCTCATTTCATCATTGGTACAAACATGGGGAAAAGAACTCTACTCAATAAGTAGGAGAACAATAATTATACTTGACAACAAGGCAGCATTTCACCAAGTGTACCATCAAGGTCCACTGGCAAAATTGAAGTTAATGGGAATTGGGGAAAACTTGCTATAGCTTATAGTTATGCTTAATGCAAAAGAAGATGACTGTTGGAGGTCAATCATCTCAGCTGCAGGATATTGCTGCAGCAGATCTATAGGCTCAATATTTTTTAACCAACCTGCACAGACATATTATTACACACCTCTGGAGCAGGTGGGACTTGGACCCAGGCTTTTTGGCTCAGACGGAATGCCATCAAAACAGCCCATCAATTCTACAGGGTAATGTTCTTGGGCAGAAAATGTGTTGCTGGAAAAGCGCAGCAGGTCAGGCAGCATCCAGAGAACAGGAGAATCGACGTTTCGGGCATAAGCCCTTCTTGAAACGTCGATTCTCCTGTTCCCTGGATGCTGCCTGACCTGCTGCGCTTTTCCAGCAACACATTTTCAGCTCTGATCTCCAGCATCTGCAGACCTCACTTTCTCCTCAAAAATGTTCTTGGGCAAACCATCTTTCAGCTGCTTCATCAATGGCCTTCCTTCCATGGTTTGTGTTGTTCTGATAAGCAGCAGGTTATATTCATGTCATAAAAGTAACAGGCAATAACTATCTCCAACAAAAAAATTCTCCCTTTCACACTGAATAGCATTACACTGCTGTATTTCTAACCAGCAACACACTGGGGTTTTCTCATTGACCAGAAACTTAACTGGAGTAGTAATTTAAGTACTGCACAGGTCAACGGTCGGAATTCTGCACCAAATAACTTTCTTCTTGACTCCTATGTGCACCATCTATCCAGTTGAAGGTCAAGTGTGTGAATTCCTGAATTAGTGCAACTCCAGCAAGACTCAAAAAACTAAACACAACCCAGGTCAAAACAGCCATTGGATTAGCAGCCCATTCACCACAGAAACATTCAGTCCTTCCACCACCGGACTATAGTTCCTTCATGGTTGCTAGGTCAAAGAAAACCTGGTTCTCTCTTCTGAACAGCACTCTGGCTGTACCCACAGATGGGTGACAGTGTTTTCACCAAGGTGACTCAGCACCACTTTCTCAAGGGCATTTTAGGGATTAGCAACTAATGCTGACCATATCCCATAAAATAAAAATCAAAATAAAAGTATGAAGGGATGGAGTGGAACAGGAAGAAACAGACTTTGCAATGTTTTCAGAGTCAAAAATAGAACAATATAGATATAAAATGTGAGAGATACAGGACAGAGAATAAATTAAACATGTTTAAACATAGCATTATCAGATTGTGGAATGCAAAATTGGGATTGCAGAATTTTCACAAAGCTACAAAACCTCTCTGCTGTGAATTCATTACTGTAAATGTATGTGACTAAAATACAGCTGACTCCAAAACATATTGGAATTAACACACAACAAACTGGATACACAAGTTGCTATATTGTGTAAATTAATTCCATCCCTAATACTAGACATCTTTTTGCTGTCTTGTAATCAGTTAACCTTACAAATTTGCTGCATCTATTTTGCACCAGTACTTTCATAACAACTGTTTGAGATATTAAGGCATTTATTAGCTTCCTGGGAGCCCTAAATATATTGATGTTTATTTTACAGTATCTTCAATGTGAATAGCACAGGGATTGTAATTTTGTCTGTTTAAAGGATTTGGATTCATTTGTTTTATTATCAGCATTATTTCAACTCCAGTAGAAGGCGTTTATAAGTATTATTGTAATGTGAGATGCAATGTTGTTAATAATTAGGCTGTGTCAACAATCATTTGCAATTGAATAATTTAAAGGCAATCTCTGGGTCTAAGGGAAAGGTTTTTCATATGAATCCAAGTCAGTTCATTATGTGTTCTTGGTCACATTATATAGAATTAAGATGAGGAAAAGGATGACAAAAGTATTTTTGGTCAATGGACAGTGTGCTACACTATTATTTAACAAGGGAGCAATATATTTCAGGCATTTACAGCAACCATTACTACAGTGGAAAGTGACATGATGTTGCCTAGCAATTCATCTAGCAACAGAAATTTTAGATATCACAGAACCTTCAAATAATCCTGATGCTTTGCTGCTTTGTTTGGAAAAAAGGCATACCTACCTGAATATTAACATACATCAGAAGCAAATAGAGGATGTATAACAATGACTAAAACTATTTAACATTAGTATTGGAAAATGAAAATGTTTTATAATCTATACTACAAATATAATATTGGTTATGAAGCATAGCTCCTCATATTGTTTTCATCATTCATTAGATAATTAAAGTAAAATAGTTTATGTTTTAACTTAAGTGCAATCAAATTAGTAGACAGTTTGTGGATAGCCATTATGAAAGTCTTTTTCTTCAGTATTACTCATTTTCAATTGTGAGATCAAATCCAAACAGAACATTAATATAGTACAATGACAACAAGACATAAAGGGCTAAATTTTAACATGTGTTGTGTTGAGAGTGAGGGAGAGGAGATGCTGAGGTCCAGGGTACAGGGTACTCACTAGCCTATGGGAAACTTGGAAATATGTTAGTGTGTGTTCCAGAGGCTTTTTAACACAACTACTTCATTTGCATTTTAATTATGACCCTTTTATCCAACCAATGGCAATGATGTGATGACAATATGATACATTTTCAACTTTAGTATATAAAATAATGATCCAAATGTGAAAGGTGAAGGAATTGAAATAGTTATCAGAAAATTGAAAGTACCTTGACTGTGAAAATCAATTCTGGTCCTCTGGCCTTGCCGATTAATAACGTGTCCCCAAATATTCTTTGTTTTTCATGTTCTTGAACATGTTATTACCTTCCAAATCTGGAGCTCAACATTCTCTGAACTACAAGTTTAAATTATTCTAATTTTCATGCAAAAACATTTCTTATCAAAATCACAAATGACAGCGTTCATGATTGTGTCAAAGACAAAGATAAAATCCATTTGCAACTTTTCATTTGCTAGACCACACCATCCTACTCCATTACCAAGGGGTAATTGGATGATACTGTACTCATTTGGTTCCCTTTTTATCATTCCAGTTGTGGCCAAAGAATAACATGTAATAGCTTTTCCACCTGTTCTGGCACAATTACCTCCAGTGTTCCCCGACGATCTGTCCTTGACTCCCTTCCTTTTCTCACCAGCAAGCTGCCCCTTGATGATATAATCTGAAAACACAGCATCAGTTTCCACATGGATACTAAGCACCAGCTCCACCTCAAACAGCTCGTGGATTTTTCACCATTCGGGGAATGTGTGAGGACAGAAAACCAGGAAGAGATGAGGTTCCAGTTATTGCACCCAATTCAGTCTCAACAAAATGTGATTGAGAATTTAAGATATATCAAGCGCCAACCTTCGTATTCTCAGAGGATTGTTTATATTCAGTGTAGTACACTGCAGTGAAACCCAGATGTTGGCCCTTGTAGTAAGCTTCCCAATGCATTGCCAGTTCTTCCATTTATAATGCCTCACATACTCTGAACCCACTTACTACTGGAAATTAAAATCCAGGCCATAGAGCTACCCCAGTGTATAAGCAAATCAGTAACAATTCATGATGCAAGGCCTGTTTACACTTTTAAAAAGCATCAGCCGTACTGTTTTTAAATTTAAAAACAAATTCAAATTTTCAAGAAGAAGAAATCAACATTGCCTGCTCAGTGGTTAGCTAAACATGTATAAGATTCCAGTGCATCTATATAGGTTGAATTTGACTCCATCAAATTTTACAATTAAAATGCCTAATAGAATCTGCTCCCTAGCTTCACTTGATGCGGTAACATAAGGGACTTCTTGAAATAAAGGCAGCATTTTGTTTTTCTAAACAAGTGGAATTGTTAGTTCCTGGAACTCCTCGAACTCTTTGCTTTCATGAAGTATTCTTAAGATTAGTTGGCGAATGTATTCCTGAGTAAATTGCCAAATTGGGGATGAAAGAGAAATCCTGTAAATGCAGCCAGAGTAAAGAAGAAGTGACAATTGTGTCACTGTATGCTGAAATCCAGGATGCTCCATGGATGGTCTTTAATGCAAAGAAGTTTGCACATAAACATCAGTAGAGAATTCGCGGGAGATGGTGGCCCAGTTGATCTATATCACATTATCCACTACAAAGACTAAGCCTCTGAATATTTGTGGTGGAGGCCATACAAGTGCAGTTTCTCTTCCAATTCATTTCCTCCATTGAATGAGGAGAGTGGCAGGAACATTGCCTTGCTTTCAAACCAGTCATGACCTATTCAAGGCATGGTGCACTGGCGACTGATATCCATAGTAACTTGAAGTGAATGAGCTTCATAAAAGATTTATGTAATTGTGACTTAGCAGGACTGTTTTCGGGCTGGATGTGATCTGAACATCATACTCCAAAATACAACATCATTGACTACTTCTGGGCTGATTATATACACAGTACAAATAGGTCTGCAGTAATAATCACCTGCTCACCCTAAGAGCTCCTTTTCTTCCTTAATTACAGGCAATGTGAGGTTCAATGAGAGGCATTGCTTGCATATGTAAATTATTTCTTCAACAAGAGCATTGTCTAACTCTCAGAGAGTTTGATTTGGTTTAACCAGGGGCTCCGGCAGTACCTATAGTAACCTAAATGCTCTCCAAACTGAGTTAAGGGAACCCAACAGAGACTAGAAATTCAATCAGGAGCCTTCTAAAACATGCAGTTCATGTTGTCTGCACAGAATGAACTACAACACAGTCATATTTTCACTTCTTGTGAGATTTCTACTACTAATGTTTGGCTATGATAAACAGAAAGCTCCCATCATTAATTTTTTTTTGTGTTGCTCACTTGATTTAAAATCAGACTTATTTGTGTATATTTCATTGTATATTACAAAGGAATAACATAGCCTCTGTCATATGTAGTGAAAAGAATAATTATAATAGCAGGTTATGAGGTGGTGTGAAGTCATCCAAGGAGTCTTTTATAACATGAACCAGCAGAATGAAATACTGCCAATAATAAATATAAATGCTGCCCAAATTTGTCACTATTTTCTGCCAATTTAGCAAGTCCCTTAATATAGTAAAAAAATTTATAGATATTTTCATTCATGCACTATATAAACCATTTTAAAATGGCTGTGTTTTTAAAACATTATTTATGGACTATGGCCACCATCTATTTCAATCTGTAAGTCCCTTTGATAAGGTTGCGGCGAGCTGTCTCTTGAATCATTGTAGTCCAGTCAGTTGACCCACAATGCATATGGAGGGTGTTCCAGAATTTTGCCCAGGTGACACTGAAGGAATGGTGATATATTTCCAAGTCAAGATGGTGAGTGACTTGGTGGAGGATTGTAGTTAGTGGTGTTCCCAATTATCTGCTGCTTGTATCCTTCTATATGATTGTGGTCATGTGTTTGGAGGTGCTGTCTAAAGATTTTGGGTGAATTTCTGCAGTGTATCTTGTAAATCATATACTCTCCTGCTACTGTGTGATGGTCATGGAGTAACTCATGTTTGTTCATGTGGTGCCAATTAGGTGAGCTGCTTTATCTTGGACCCCAGCCCCTTGGACGATGTTGAAGCTGCATTCATCCAAGTAAGTGGGGAGTATTCCATCACACTCCTGACTTGTGCCTTGTAAAGGGTGGATAGGTTCTGGGGAGTCAGGAAGTGAGTTAATCGCTGCAGAATTCCTAGCCTCTCTGACCTGGTCTTTTAGCTATTGTGTTTAAATGGCCAGTCCATTTCAGTTTCTGGTCAGTGGTAACCACGAAGATGTTCATCATGGGGGATTCAGTGATGGTAATGTCATTGATGTCGAGGGGAAGTAGTTAGATTGTTTCTTATTGGAGATAGTCATAGCCTGGCATTTGTGTGACATTCATGTAATCTGTCACTTGTCAGTACAGCCTGGATATCTTCCAGACCATTTGGCATTTGGACATGGACTGCCTGAGGAATCTTGAATGGCACTAAATAAATATGCAGACAGCAGTAAATATCCCCACTTTGGATTTTTAGGATTGAGGAAAGGTCAATGAGGAAACTACTATAAACACTGAGGCTCCTGAATCTTCTTCACCATAATAATTTCTGTGTTCAGGCTTTTAGTTATAATTGTATTCTAGACGTGATCACATTATTGGAAATTGGTCTGTATATTTAAGGGAATCTGTACATTTACTGTCAGTCTCAGGCAGGTGCCCTTCTCCTGCTAGAATAGTAGGTTTAAATAGAAAATCGATATAGGGCATCGACAAATATATTACCCCATCAAATTCAATTACTCACCCACCTGCTTTACACCAGGTTGGTGGGGTTAAAATCCCCCTTTATGTTTCAAAAGCCTAACAAGTCCTTAGAATCGGAAATTATTAATACCTATCTCCCTATTCAGAATATTTGTACTGCATCAGCAGCACCATTGATGAAAAAGCAATTGACTCATCCTTCAGAATAATTAAAAATGACGGTTACTATTGTACATTATGCCTGTGCAGTCTCTTTAACTTATGAAGAGTTTAGGCACAGGTAAACAATCTAGTGTGGGTCATTTAAGGCAAGTAGTGTTGTTGCCTTTTTTTTGCATTTTGTCTGATATTTCAGTACAAACATAGATAACTCTTCAAAGTGAAGCAGTTTGTATCTTTCCAGTATATTATCTGTCATGGTGGGTCTTTTGTTTGACAATTATTCGTGTTGTATTAAGCATTTTTGCACTGAAGTACAATAAATTACATTATCTGGATTGATTATAAAGGTCTTCTTGCTCTGTTTTGCAGTCACAAAATGTTATTTGCTCTAATTATGAATTTAGAATTGTACAAAAAAGTGCAAAGACATTCAACTTACCACATAGGTACGAAACATACATTATTACGGAGCAAAAGGTAAAAGATGAAAGGGTGATACTGAGTGTATTGGAGGTGAGCGGAAAAAAGGCAAAAAATCAACTTGGAGTAAATTACTATCTGAAATTAAAACAAAATAAGTTTGTGCTGCCTGAATCGATTTTCAAACAGGCTTAGAAATGTAGTGCCAACCCACAAGGCTTAATTTTACAAAAATGTTAGCTTCTATTTTTGAGTTGCAGAGAGGATTTTGATAGCCCACCATCCATAGCATATGCTTCAACCTGTTCTGTTGAGTGGAACTGAGCATTGAGTAACCGAGCCTTCCTTGAAGAGACTGTTCTGGGAATGAATAAAAATAACAGTAACCTGATTTGTCTGCAAAAAGTCATGTGTCTTCAAGCCTTCTGTCCATGCCTCCACCCACATCTTTCCAGGATTTCCTTCCCAACATCTAGAAACCCACTTCCTGATTTATTCCATAGTGAAGTTGCTAAGTTTCACACCTAATTGGCAAGCTGCTTGTCAGTGGCAGTGCCTATGCTGACAGCTCATCCAGTGCATTCAAATAAGATCTGCTCGTTAAAATAGTTTAGGTGCTATTGGGGAGCTGCATCCACTAAACTATGAACATCCAAACTGAAAATTGGCTTCATTGCTGTAGAGCATCACAAAATGTGTTAAACTGAGCGAAATATAAGGACAAGCAAGACACTATTCAGGACAAAGCTTTTAAGGAGGTTTGGATTGGATATTGTTGAATAACGTAATAGTTTTTAAGAAGTTAATGTTGAAGTTGTATCAGCTCTAATTAATCTGATGATGTCATAGACAGGCCCTAATTTATCTTCCCTCATCCAAAATTTCAACAATTTTGTATCTTATGTATCAAGAATATCATGCTGGAAAAGCATAGCTGGTCAGACAGCACCCGAGGAGCAGGAGAGTCGACATTTCAAGCATACATTCCTCATTACTATGAAGAATTTATCTTATGAATTCAGACTTCAAAGCTCTATAGTCGCAGTTTTCCATTGATCTTTCTTTTCTATTAATTATTGTTATGTGAGCATCCTTGCCTATGCTTAATTGTCCTATTTCCTTAAACACTGCTATTCATGCTCTGTAGGTACACCCATCAATCTATAATGATTATTAATGAAATAATTTACAGATTCCCCTGGATGCTGAATAATCCTGTTAAATTTTGCTCTTTCAGAAATTTTGTTGGCTGTCGAAGTAAAATAATTGTCAATAGCTTAAAGAACTTTTTTAAAAATTCTGTACCTTTTATATATTGTTGACTTATAATGTCATCTACTATAGGTCCTATTGATTAAAATTGTATATTTATTTGTTCAGCTTGTGCCTTAGTATTTAAGATTTAAGTAATCCTATATTCTAAGAAATGTTTTATCCTAAATATCCAATGCTGTGTTCTAGTTGACCCATCTCTATGTTGTATACTTATAATATTTGTGGTAGTATTTGTTCTTTTGCCATGTCTTCTGAATGGGATTATTTGTCTTCTTTTAAAGCAGTCTTAAATTCTCCAGTATCTGAATGCTACTATGTTTTAGATTTAAAGTATTTAAGTCAATGCTGTTGTAATCTTCTTTGGAAAACTTCTACTTCTGCAAATATTAACACTGTTTATTTTCTTAGTTTCACAAGTTTTTAAACTGTTTAGTATAGCAACGCTACATTATTTTCTTTAAATAAACCCTCCAATTCTGGATTATAGAAGTGCTGTTTCATTTTACTCCCTTTAAATCTCTAAAATATGTTAAATAGTAATGCTTTGTCTTTGCACTGCTTAATGAAGCTCTTTGCAGCTTCTTTTGCTGTCAAAATGGTGATTCTTTTGCTTTCTGCAGTTTGATGGGGTTTTTCCCATGTCTTTCAGTCAAGATATGGTTTTCTTGGTATTCTGCAAGCAAAATGGATGATTTCCTGCCAATCATGGCCCAATGCATAGTACACTTCCCCTTCCATGATTTTCTAATGAAACTTTATGGCTGTAGCCTGAAAAATCTTCCTGTCAAATTTATCCAGTAATGGTCCATTTTTTTCACATTAAATGTACCCACGACATCTCCAATGCTGTAGCCTTGGTATAAATCAACTTTATGGCCTTGATTTCATTACTGTAGCCATGCTTCATGATGCACTTTCGCTATGGAAGTGATGCTTGTTGTGAGTGGTAAGCGCTCCTTTCCTAATTCCTACTTTCTCCAGTTTGGTCCTTTTTGCTCTTTAAATTAAAGGTTTTCCCCTTGCCAAACTGAGACTTTTAATCTTACTTCAGAGTGCTGAAGTGGTCATTTCCCAGCTGAACGAAGATTACAACTGCCTTACAGATCCAGCTTCTCGAAGGACTTCACAACTGCCAATTATGACGAGCTCACACTGTTCCTTCAGCACACTTTACCAGGTCTGAGGTGAAGGTTTTAGCTTGGAATACTGCTTCTGCTTTGTTGTTTCCTTCACAGGAACTGCTGACTGCTTATTGCTTCAAGTGCTTACTCTGACTCTCTGAATATTCTTAAAGTAGTAAAGCATTTAAAGCAATAAACTCACTTATGTTCTGAAATGGTTTTCTTCTAAGTCTTGTGACTGTTTTCCATTGCTGTTATCTTGTGACATTTAAGCAACAATGGCCACTATTGATCACAAGGATGTAGTCAGGGTCGGAAGGTTTGAGCTATAGGGAAGAGGCTGAATAGGTGGGGCTAGTTTCCCTGGAGCATTGGAGTTTGAGGGGTGACCTTATAGAGGATTATGGGTCATGGATAGGGTGAATTGTCAAAGTCTTTTCCCCAGGGTCAGGGAGTACATAACTAGAGGGCATAGTTTTCAGGTGAGAGGGGAAAGATATAAAAGAGAACTAAAGGCCAACGCCTTCACACAGACGGTGAAACATGTATGGAATGAGATATCAGTAGAAGTGGTGGAGACTGGTACAATTACAACATTTAAATGGCATTTGGATGGGTATCTGAATAGGAAGGGTTTAGAGGGATATGGGACAAATACTGGCAAATGGGACTAGATTAATTTAGGATATCTGATTGGCATAGACGAGTTTGACCAATGAGTGTGTTTCCGTGCATTCCATGGTTCTATGAGAGCTTCACAAATGTGCTTGACAAGCAACTACAACCTGCTAATAGCTGGGATAAAAAAGTTGCCATTATTCTTCCTTTCTACTCCATTACAAACAGGACTTCAAGACACCGTAACATTAAGGGCATTTGACTTCATTCAGTCAAACTAGATTTACATTCATAAATCTGCTGCTAATACAGCAATACCATATCAAAGTTGGGTATCTTTTCCATTAGGCCATACAACCATGAGGTGTAGATCATTTATCCATTTAATTTGCAATTGTCACAAATTGCCAGATGTTTTCAAACTTTGGCTTTTATTTATTTTAAGGAGAAAGTGAGGTCTGCAGATGCTGGAGATCAGAGCTGGAAATGTGTTGCTGGAAAAGCGCAGCAGGTCAGGCAGCATCCAGGGAACAGGAGAATCGACGTTTCGGGCATAAGCCCTTCTTCAGGATTCCTGAAGAAGGGCTTATGCCCGAAACGTCGATTCTCCTGTTCCCTGGATGCTGCCTGACCTGCTGCGCTTTTCCAGCAACACATTTCCAGCTTTTATTTATTTTAACCAATATGTTCAGATGTGCTAAGACATATCTTGCAACTACGTGAGACCTGAATTCAGACCTCCTGATTAAGATGTAAGGTATCTACTATGGCAACTTAAGAACCCCAAACAATCATTATTTCTCTACTGGGTTTGGGGGTCTATTTGCTTAACATTGAGAGAGTGAACTACTCTCTAATGAGTTTTAACAAGAGAAAACACTTGTCATGACAACAAAATTGAGTTTATTGCATGATAGCAATAGGTACAGGTTGTTTGGCTAGTTAGTCATAATTATTATGACTATCAGTAAACATCAATGATACTTCTGTCTCCACCAGGATCTCAAGTTAGGCTTTTTTTCCCAGCCCAATCCTGAATGACACCATCAGATTTAATGTAGCTTATTATAGTCTCTTCTACTAACTCATTCAGAACCATTACCTTATTCAACAGAAATTAGAACAAGTCTCAGCAGTAATGAGGTATGATTGAAGGGTCAGTGATACTACAAGGAGGTGGCTGCAACAGTGCACCCTTTTTCTCAAAGCAACAAGCAAAGAAGTATGAAGGATACCACTGAAGTGCACAAAGGGACACAGGTAGGGAAAAACTGTTCTCCTTATAGGTGAGTAAATAATTAAGCAGCACAGTCTTAATGTAAAGAGCAAGAGATTTTGAGAAACATTTCTTCATTCAGAGACTGGTGGGTACCTGGAACCCAATGCCTAAAAGGGGGTAGAGGTGGAAGACCTAAAGACATTTAAGAAGCATTTCGATGAAGTGCTGGAAAGAACAAAGAACAAAGGAAAATAACAATGCAATAACAAGGAAGAGGCCCTTCGGCCCTCCAAATGGGTTTCAAATAGATTGATGTTTGATGACCATCACAAATATAATGAGCTGAAGGGCCTCTTATCTTGCAGTAAAATGCTGAATCCATAGATTTATTGGATTTGAATTGGACAGAAGCACCAAAAATAAAATCAAATTATGCCTCACAAGCTGAGATTTAATGAAATTGGTCCAGAGATTAAGATAGGTCTGGTAGAAATCGATATATGCTAACTGAGTGAAATAATAAGCAAATACAAGGTCTTGAAAGTGCAAAAAGGCAAGAAAATTTGATCAATAAATGTGATGGAAAAAGGCTTAACATTGTCCTGGTCTTCTGTACAAATGTTATCCTACTTAATTTAACATTTGCATAAAATCGGCGGTTAAGGTTAGACTGCAGACAATACATGACATCATTTTGCATGAAACTTGCCAATTAAAATTTCTTCTTTAACCCGTTAAATAACAAAACAAGTTTAACCCTGTAAAATGGTTAAAGCAAGGTAACCAAACTTCAGTTACAGTTCACACCTGAATTTTACTTCTGTTAGTTCTATTGTAATAAAATGATTAAAGTTATCTAGAATTGTGATATTGAATGGAGAGATGGATCAAGATGCAATATTATTGACCTGCGTGGAACCTAGCCAACTTAACTCATAGAAAAATCCAATCAGGAGTGAGTAATCACTAAGTTCAAAACTCTTAAAATCCAAAATGTACTATAGCATACAAAATATCCATGACTAGAATGCCTGTTCCTGACTACTCCTTAAATTCAGTTTCTTGTGGTTTCCTTAAACAAGTTGTGCTAGCTTTAATTCAGGTAGTGTGGTATTGCTTGAACAATTACTATTTCCTGTCAAAATACCATAAGTATCTTAATGAACTAGAAATGATTAAGTTGAGAATGGTTGAGAATCAAGCAGGAACTGGGTAATAAGAACTGTTTGCCTGTTTTAATGATTGACTACCCCAACAAGAGTGGGTACAGAGAGGAGAGATGGTTTAAAATTCTTCCTTTAATGTCATGTAAAGATATTCAGGGTATTTTATTGAGTCTGTTGTTGGCTATCATCCAAAACACAATGTTCTTAGAGAAACCTATTCCGTCATTGGAGTGAAATTTACCTAGGAGCTTAAAACCAGTGTATAAAAGGTTAATTGGCAAGTTTCTGTTAATATTTGTACAAAGTAGATCAGTTCCTAGTTTCTTTGGCATCGGAGTTTGACTTGATTTCCCCCTAGGCATGCTCGACGTGATTTTTCTTTTGAGGGGCAGCTACTTACAATTGAGAGGACTGCACTTCTTACAAAATCTGTAATTATTACGTCTTTACTAATATTTCTGAGGAGTGAAGAGTGTAAACATTCGGGTTCACAGATGAAATTATTTACATCCTGTCTGTAGACATTACCTCAAATCCTGTTGGATTTAATAATTGCTGACTGATTAAGACACCGGCTATATAATTACTTTAAGACAGGAGAAAATGTTTATATAATAGTTACAGATCATATAGATTACCATGACAACAATGAATATTAAAAACAGTATCACAAAAAGATGGAGTTTGCTGATTATTTTTATTTTCTCTGTTCTGAATGTTTCAATTTTGGGTTGGGAATAACTGTAATTAAGTTATATATTTATCTTTACTAATTTGTTAAGATCTGTTATGTTAAAAAGAAGAGAGTGTAATGTGTTATGTCTCACAACCAGTATGCAATATACCTTTGAAGGACATGAGATAATGTCATTATTGTACCTTTGGCATGTGACATGATTGTATAACGATCTCAGTCTTCATCTTGCTGAGTCCTCTTCGACCATTAGAACATTGGAATTGCACGTGGGCAATTTAACCCTTGCAACCTGCTTTGCCATTTAATATGGCCATGGTTTATCGCATCTTATCTACAACTCCACTTTATTGCCTATTCCCCAGAACCATTTAACCTTAACAAAAATCATCTGTCTATCTCTTGCTTAGATTTATTCAGCATCCTGGCATCACTGAACTGTGTGGTTGTAAATTCTACAGATTCACGACACTTGAGAAAGTTACTTCTCATCTGTTTTATATTTACCACTCCTTAGCCTAAAACTATGACCTCTCATTCCAGATTGCCCCACAAGGGGAAACATCCACTCTATCTCTACTTTGTCAATCTCCTTTAGCAACTTACATGCCTCAATTTGATCACCTCTTGTTCTTCTAAACTCAAAAGAGAAGAGGCCTAAACTATTCAATCTCTCATCATAAGACAAACTTTTCATCTCTAGAATTAACCTAACAAACCTTCCCTGAACTGCCTCCAATACCATTACATTCTTCATTGCAAGGGGACCAAAACTAGATTCAGTATTCCAGGTGTAGTCTCATCAATGCCTTGTACAGTAGCAACAACACCTCCCTGCTTTTGTACTCCATTCATTTAGCAAAATTCCATTTGTCCCGCCCCCATTCCCTTCTATCCCTACACACAAATTTTCTGTGACTCATGCATGAGAACACCCAGATCCAACTGATGCATTTTGAAGTTCTCTTCATTCAGATAATAATTTCCAATTCTTCCAACTAAAACCTTACACTTCTCTATGGTAAACACCATCTGCCAAACTTTACCCCATTCATTGAGGGAGAAATGCCATAATTGATATCCAAATTGCTTGAGACAGACAGCAAGTACTTGTGATTGATCTGACGTAGATACCAGGAGCAGTAACAAAAGTCAAATGATTTTAAGTATTCCATTACCTATATGTTTTTATGTTAAAGGAGCCAGCACAAGTATCGCATTGTAACGCATCATAATGTCTGCACAGTGTTAAGCAGCAGCATTCATTTGAAGGGAACTTCAAGATCTTGCTTGTAGTGCGTTGGAATCTTCATTAAAGACTAGAGAGTCTAGAGCTTAAAGGATTCAGTAGATAACAGCAACAATTTTACTTGAGTAATGTTCTGTAACTTAAACAGCCAAAAGGCAGACTTACCTTCTTTCTACTTAAAGTTCAAGGTCCTTTGAGCTATAAGCACTATATTGTGTCTTTTTTAAAATTAAATTTCAGACTGCTTTCTGACATAAACGTTAAGATGCAACAATTCAAATACTTCTTACAAGGCTAAAAGTAAAACTGATCGTTAAAAAGCTTCTTCCATGTTCAAAACTAAAATTGACAGCCAAAGATTACTGTTATTTAAATCCAGAGTCCTTACATTTGAAAAGAATTTTAAACTTTAAGAACTAAAAATTAACTTTCTAATTTAGAAAATCTTATCTCTGACCAGTGGGTTGGTTGGTTCTGCCATTTTATTTCCTGCAATTCAGCAGGAGGCTTGTCTAATGTATTCGTTCCTTATTTAGTGTCAACATCATCTAGTGGCTGAAGACTGTTACTCTAGGCCTGTATCACTGAAAGGCAGCCCCAAAGACAATAGCACTCATTTAAATGGTGAAACATAACTTTTGGAGATGACCAAGCTTTTCATATTGCCAACTTTACACACGAGGTCAAGCTTTTCAAAACAGCGCTCTGCTGAATAACTAAACATGAGAGGCTAATGACTTGTGTCAATAAATAGAACTTATAAAGGTAGAAGAACTTCTGAAGAAGGGACAGCCTTCTAAATGCAAGCTCACTATACATACACTGACACTGACAGGCCTACTGCATATTTCCAGTGTTTTTAGATTCAGAGCTATTGCATTATTTTGCTTCAATACTTATTATTATTACAGAATCTGCAGCACCGAAGGTGACTATTCAATCCATTGTACTTGTGCCAGATCTTAGAATAAGCTACCTAACTGAATAAAATTCCCCTTTTCATAAGGGCTTAAGAATGAGGAGAAGTAGGAGAACATGCAGCTCCTCAAGTCTTCTCTCCCATTCAATAAGATCGTAGCTGATCTGATCATGGTCTCAACTCCACTTTGTTGTATGAACCCCTAATGTTTGGCTCATGTGTCAATCAAAAATCAGTCTAATCAAGCCTTGAATATACTTAATGACCTTCCCTCTAGTGTTCTCTGGAATAGAGAGTTCCAAAGGATAACAAGTTTCTGAGGAAAGGAATATTTCCTCACTTACGTGGGAGATCCCTTATTTTAAAAAAAATCATTTCTAGGATGTTGACACTTGGCTGGGCGAGTATTTATTGCTCATCTCTAATTGCCCAAAGGGCAGTAAAAAAAAACATCCACATTGCTGCGGATCTGGAGTCTCATGTAGGCCAGACCAGGTAAATACAGTAGATTTCCTTCCCTAAATGACATTAGGGAGCTAGATGAGATTTTACACAATTAACAGTAGTTATGCCTATGTCAGCTTTTTATTAAATTTGAATTTAACCACCTATCAGCGTGGAATTTGAATACATGTCCACTGAAAATTAGCTTTGGTTTCTGTATTACTAATCAAATTGCATTACTAATAATCCATGGCCTCTCGCTTATTCTGAGCCAATATCACATCATGTCTACATTTTCCCATATCAACACCCTATTCCTGCTTTCTCCCCATTTTCTTTGATTCCTTTATCCCTAAGAACTGTATTTAATATCTTCTTGAAGCATTTAATGTTTGGCCACAACTGGCAGGGAATTCCACAGGCTTATCACTCTCTGGATGAAGAAATTTCTCTCATCTCAGGTGTAAATAGCCTACTCTGTGTCCTTAAAACTGTGGCCCCTGATTCTGGATTCCTCAGTCATCCTTCCTGCATTTACAGGTCTAGACTGTGGGAATTTTACAGGCTTCTATGAGATCATCCTCATTCTTCTAAACTCCAGTGAGAATAGTCCTAACCAATCCAACCTCTCTTAATATATTTGTCCCACCATTTCAGGAATTGGTCTCGTAAACCTTTGTTTCATTCCTTCCAGAGCCAGAATATCCTTACTCAGATAGGAAGACCAAAACTGGATGCAATACTCCAGTTGTGGCTTCACCAAATCCCTGTACAATTTCAGCAAGACATCTCTACTCTTGCACTGAAATCCACTCACCATGAAGGCCAACATACCATTTACCTTCTTCAACACTTGCTGCACCTACAAGTTTACTTTCGCTGACTCACAAGAACATAGAGGTCTCCATGTGCCGATCCATTTCTCAATGTATCACCATTCAGATAATGATCTGCTTCTCTGGGTTTTGTTACCAAAGTGGATAAATTCACATTTGTCCATATTTACTTCATCTGTCATGCATTTGCCCACTCACTCAATTTGTTCAAATCACATGCTGCATCCTCCTCAAAGTTCACTCTCTCACCTAGCTTTCTGTTGCCTACAAGCCTGGAGATACAATGAATAGTTGAGGTCCAAACACTGATCCCTGCAGTACCCCACTATTCACTGTCTGCCACTCAAAAAAGGGACCTCATTACTATTAAAACCAGAGATTGCTGGAGAAACTTTCCAGCTCAAGCAGATTCTGTGGACAGCACAACAGAATTAACATTTTGAGCCCAGTGATCCTTGCATTCATACCTGACTCATAGGAAGACGGTGGCGGTTGTTGAAGGTCAGTCATCTCCGCTCCAGAAAGTCTATGCGGGAATTCCTCAGGATTGTCTCCTAGGGCAAACCATCTTCACCTACTTCATTAACGACCTTCTCTCCTTCATAAGCTCAGAAATGGGATGTTCAGCCTAATGATTGCACTGTGTTAAGCGCCATTTGCAATTCATCAGATAATGAAGCAGTCCATGTTCAAATGCAACAAGACCTGGACAATATCCAGGTTTAGGCCGACAAGCAGCAAGAAACATTTCTGCCACATAAATGCCAGGCAATGACTATAACCAATAAGAGGCAATCTAACCACCACCTTTTGCATTCAATGGGGTTACCATCAGTGAATTCCCCACTATCAATGTCCTATGGATGCTGTTGACCAGAAACTCAACTAGACTTGCTACATAAATACAGTGGCTACAAGAGCAAGCTGGGAATCTGCAGCAAATAACTCATCACCTGACTACCTAAAGCCTGTCCATCATCTACAGGGCACAAGTCAGGGGTATGATAGAACACTCCCACTTGCCTGGATGGGTCCAGCTCCAACAACACTCAAGAAGCTTGACACCATCCAGGACAAAGCAAACCAATTGATTGCCCCTACAACCACTCCCTCCAATATGATTCTCAGTAACAGCAATGTATTCTATCTACAAGATGCACTGCAGAAATTCACCAAAGATCCTCAGACAACACCTTCCAAACTCATAATCACTTCAATCTAGAAGGACAGGGCAACATATATATGAGGACACCACCACTTAAAATTCTCTTCAAGTCACTCACCAACCTAACGTGGAAATATATTGCCATTCCTTCTCTGTCACTGAGTCAAAATCCTGGAATTCCCTCCTTAAGGACATTGTGGGTCAACCTACAGCACATGGACTGCAGCAGTTCAAGATGGCAGCTCAGCAGTTCTTAAGAGCAACTAAGGACGGGTAATAAATATTGGTCCAGCCAGTGATGCCAACATGTAAGAAGAGAATAAAAATACTTTAGATTTCTGTCAGACGACTCTGAAGTAGACAGGCAGGAGGCTGGAAAAACGCAGTAAGCCAGGCAGCATCAGGAGGTGAAGTTGACATTTCAAGTGTAACCCTTCTTCAGGACTGGGGGGTGGGTGTGGAGGTAGCTACAGATAAAGGAGGTGGCGGAGGCAGGGTGGTGAATTGGGGATAGGTGAAGTCAGGTAGAGGGTATTACCTGGATGGTCAATGGGAGGAATGAATCTGGTTGGTGGCTGAGAAGATTCGAAGGGATGGGGAGCGGCTGAGAGGGAGTAAGGGAAATGGGGAGGGAAGTTATTTGAAATTGGAGAACTCAGTGTTGAGTCGTCCGAGCTGTAGGCTGCTTAGGTGGAAGGTGAGGTGTTGTTCCTCCAATTTGTGGTTTGGTTCATTGTGACAATGGGGGAGGCCAAGGATGGTCATGTTGGAAAGGGAGTGGGAAGGGGGAATTAAAATGGGTGGTGACTGGGAGGTCCGGTCATCCCCTGCGGGCCCGGCTGAGATGCATGGCAAACCATTGCCCAAGTTTGTGTTTGGCTCCTTCAGAAATGCAGAGCCATATTTAAAATCTGACAGGTCCTTAATCATGGAGGATAATATCAATTGGTGGAGGATAACCAGAGGAAGGTAAACCACACTACTTCATTCACAGCAGTTGTGATTCAAAGATTCAACATCACAGGCAGACACCATAATAACACTTATGAAAGGTTAAGTACTCACATATGTTAAATTTGAGTTTAGGATGCCAGACGGGTATGGTTAGGGTGGAAGAATGTACATTTTCAGGGAAGTAGGTTGCCAGGGGCAGGTAAGATTAGAGTGGTGCTAGAAAAGCACAGCAGGTCAGGCAGCATCCAAGGAGCAGGAAAGTCAACATTTCGGGCAGGACCCCTTCATCATGAAAGTTTGCCAAGTAAGAAGAGTGCTAGGTACATATGGTACAGGGGCAAGAAGGAGGGGCAGGTAAGTAATGAAGTGTTTAGTAGGTTATGCTGGGATATCAATCAGGTCACTAGCAAGCAATGCCCAACTCCCAAATCCCATGAATGAATTAAACAAGATCAGGGATGTGGGATTCAGGGGCATGGCCAACATGTATTACCCATCCCTAAGTGCCCTTGAGAAGGTGGTGGTGAGGTGCCTTCATGAACTGCTGCAGACCATAGTGTAGGTATACCCACAATGCTTTACAAGAGGGCTTTCCAGGATATTGACCTGATGACAGTGAAGGAATGGTATTAAATTGTCAAGTCTTCATGGCGTGTGATTGACCTTCAACATAGTACAACACTTCTAGCTTCAGAAGGAGAATTAAAACATTTTCCAAGGAAAGAACAAAGGGGAGAGAATTACTTCATATAGCAAGGGTTGTCTGTCCTAGCCCAAAATTGAAGAGAGTCATAGTGAAAAGAAGCATAATTAGAAATGGAAACCAGATGTGAGAGCTCTACTCCCTTCAAAGTTTACATATCCTTTCACTTGAACAGGAAAATTTGAACTGATTTTCACCTGTATTAAAGTGATAGTATAACAAGCAACTTCTTTGCCTCCTGATAACTCTTGCTGACCCAGAGAGTGCTGAGATTGGGGTGATTCATCAATGCTGTGGGTTGCACAATGCACTGTAGTTAATGTTAGTGGGACATGCAACGTAAAACATAGAACATAGAACATTTCAACGCAGTACAGGCCCTTCAGCCTTTGATGTTGCACCGACCTGTGAAATTAATCTGAAGCCCATCTAACCTACATCATTCCATTATTAGCCATATGTCTATTCAATGCCCATTTAAATGCCCTTAACGTCGGTGAGTCTACTCCTGTTGTAGACAGGCCGTTTCACGCCCCTACTACTCTGAGTAAAGAAACTATCTCTGACATATGTCCTAAATCTATCACCCTTCAATTTCAAGCTATATCCCCTCATGTTAGCCTTTGCCATCTGAGGAAAAAGGCTCCCACTATCCACCCTAACTCACGCTGATTATCTTATATGCCTGGATTAAGTCACCTCTCAACTTTCTTCTCTCCAGTGAAAACAGCCTCAGTTCCCTTAGCCTTTCCTCATAAAACCTTCCTTCCATAACAAACAACATCCTAGTAAATCTGCTCTGAACCCTTTCCAAAGCTTCTACATCCTTCCTATAATGCGGTGACCAGAACTGTATCCAGTTGTGGCCTTACTACTGTATTGTACAGCTGAAGCATGACCTCAAGGCTCCAAAACTCAATCCTCCTATCAATAAAGGCTTTCTTAACAACCCTATCAACCTGGGTGGCAACTTTCAGGGATTTGCAAATGGACACCAAGATCTTTCTGTTCATCGACATTGCCAAGAATTTTACCATTAGCCCAGTACTCTGCATTCCTGCTTTTTCTTCCAAAGTGGACGACCTCATACTTTTCCACATTAAACTCCACTTGCCACTTCTCAGCCCAGCTCTGCATCTTATCTATGTCCTTCTGTAACCCACAACATCCTTTGGTACTATCTACAACTCTGCCTACCTTAGTGTCATTCGCAAATTTGTTAAACCATCCTTCTACGTCCACATCCAGATCATTTATAAAAATGGGAAACATCACTGGTAACTGCATTCCAGGGTGAACATTTCCCACCAATCACCACCCTCTGTCTTCTTTCAACTAGGCAAATTCTGATCCAAATCGCTAAATCACCTTCAATCCAGAAACTCTGTATTTAGTGCAATAGCCTACCATGTGGAACTTTATCAAATGCCTTACTGAAGTCCATATACACCACATCAACCGCTTTATCTTCATCCACGTGTTTTGTCACCTTCTAAAAGGACTCAATAAGGTTAGTTACGCATGACCTACCCTTCACAAAACCACGTTGACTATCAAAATTATTCCTTTCCAGTTGATTGTAAATCGTATCTCTTACAACCTTTTACAACACTTTACCCACAATTGACGTAAAGCTTACTGGCCTATAATTACCAGGACTGCCTCTACTCCCCTTCTTGAACAAGAGGACAACATTTACTATCCTCCAGTCTTCAGGCATTACTCTCATTGACAATGATGATATAAAGATCAAAGCCAAAGGCTCTACAATCTCCTCCCTGGATTTCCAGAGAATCTGAAGATAAATCCCATCCTGGCCAGGGGTCTTATTTTCAGATCTTCCAAAATTTCTAAAATCTCCTTGTTGCCAACTGCAATCCCATCCAACCTAATAGCTTGTATTCTCACTGACATAGTATTCACGTTGGAAAAGGACAAATGAAAAATATTTATTAAGTGCTTCCCCATATCCTCAGATTCCACACAAAACTTACCACTACTATCTTTGATTAGCTCTAATCTTACTCTAGTCATTCTTTTATTCCTGATATACCTATAGAAGGCCTTAGGGTTTTCCTTGATCCTATCTGCCAACAACTTCTCATTTTCCCTCCTGGCTCTTCTTAGCCCTCTCTTTAGCTCTTTTCTGGCTAACTTAAAACTCTTAGTCCCCTAACTGAGCCATCTCATCTTATTTTAACATAAGCCTTCTTCTTCCTCTTGACAAGAGAATCAACTTCTTTAGTAAACCATGGCTCCCTCGCTCGACAACTATCTCCCTGCTGGATAGGTATGTACTTATCAAGGACCCGGAGTAGCTGTTTCTTGAATAAGCTCCACATTTCAAGTGCGTCCATCCCCTGCAGTTTCCCTCCCCACCCTATGCATCCTAAACCTTGCCTAATCGCATCATAATTGCCTTTCCCCCAGTTATACCCCTTTCCCTGCAGTATATACCTATTCCTTTCCATCACTAAAGTAAACATAAATAATTGTGGTCACTATTGTCAAAGTGATCACCTACCTCCAAATCTAGCACCTGGCCGGGTTCATTCGCCAGTACCGAATGATCCTGGCATTGAAGTACACACATTTCAAACCAACATTCTGATTGCCGGTGCCCTCTCACAACCTTGTAAACCTTTCCCTGATCTCACTACCCTCAACCTCCTGTACACTGGAATTACAATTCCAGTTCCTATCCCCCTGCTGCATTAGTTTAACCTCCACTCACTGCTTCCCCCCACCCCCACGAAGGTCATTAGCAAATTTCCAGGATATTGGTACCCCTCTGGTTCAGGTGAAGACCATCCTGTTTGTAGAGGTCCCACCTTCCCCAGAAATAGATCTATTTATCCAAGAATCCAAAACACTCTCCCCTGCACCATCTCTGCAGCCAGGTGTTCAGCTCTGCTGTCTCCCTGTTCCTTGCTTCACTAGCACGTAGCACTGGCAACAAACCGGAGATAACAACTCTGTTTGTTCTAGCTTTAAGCTTCCACCCAAGCTCGCTGAATTTCTGCCTTAGATCCCCACCTTTCCTCCTACCTCTGTCGTTGGTGCCTATGTAGACAATGACTTGGGCTGCTCCCCCTCCCCCTCAAGGATCCCCAAAACATGATCAGAGATATCATGAACCCTGGCATCTGGGAGGCAACACACCAACTGTGGGTTTCTCTAATTTTCACAATCTGTCCCCCTAACTTTATCCCCCAGTGACAAAAGCTCTGCTCCACTTCACCCATTCCTTCTGAGCAATAGGGACTGACTCTGCCCCAACAGAATCAAAAACTGTATACTTGTTGTTGTGCGGAACCACCACAGAACATCCCAGCACTGCCTGCTGGTTCCCTTTCCCACCCCTGACGGTAACCCATCTACTTTCTTCATGCGGCTGTGGAGTAACTAACTTCCTCTAACTCATTTCAATAACCTCCTCGCCTCCCGAATGAGCCGAAGTTCATCCAGCTCCAGTTCCCTAACAGGATTCTTGAGGAGCTGGAGTTGGGTGCACTTCCCACAACTCAGGTCAGCAGGGACACCAGAGGTGACCCTTGCCTCCCACATATTGCAGGAGGAACATTTAACTGCTTTAACCTCCATTCCCACTATTCTAAATTCCCAAAATACACCGCTGAAAACATGAAACACAAAATAAATCACTGGTCACCTTACCAACCGACACACCGAACATTTTCTTTCGATAGAACAGGAGGATGGGTGGGAGACAATACCCAAGTAGTGTTTCGGGTAAAGCAACCATCCAAATATGTAACCTTGTGACCTGTCTGACCACCTTCAGGAACTGAACAACGCCCAAACTGAAAATAAGTAATTTGAAGTATATACTCACATATCCCGACATGTAACACTTGTGACATGAGGAAAAACAATTCTTTTAAAGTGCCACTGGAACGTATAAAGTATTCTGGCTCAAAATATGAACACATTAATTTATAGAAATGTGTAATTTAAATTAAGGAGAAATAATATGAATGAATTGTTCCAGTATGTGCATTAAATATAACACATTTTCATACTTTTACTGACCATAAGGATTTTCTGTTTACAATACAAACTACTTGTGAACTGAATTCAAAGTTGAACATTTGACTGACAGCTGATGAGTCAGACAGGCCAAAACACAAATGTCAGTCTGTCACTGAAGACCATTAGGTCTGGAGATTTCAGCTGCAGTCCAATTCCCAGAGGAGAATATGACACACAATTCGTCTGAATGTTATAGATTTCCTGAATTGATAAAATGAAAAATAAAGCCTTCTCATAACTGAAAAAGTGTGTGACACTTTTCTAAGACTAGACATGAATCTTTTTGTCAGAATGGTAAGATAGAGCCCACCTGCTACCATTCGGTGGAGTGGGCCCAATTCTGTTTTCTAAAAGTGCTGACCTTTAAGCTTACTTGCTATAGTATGTACAACTGCTGCTTGTTAGTTAAACAAAGCATACTTAAAAAAGATTTCACCACTGAAAATGAAGTGTCAGTGAAAATGACTACAGATTAGTGCTGCAAATTGACCTTGTTATGTTGGAAATATTGTCCGAAACTCAAAATCATGAAATTTCCAAAAACAAAATATTGTTCTTTAATGCTTGCTTGAACATCCAGCTTAATCACATTGTTTCATGTAAAGGCTAAGTGATCCAAACCTTAAGATAAATGAATTTTTGATTGTAATCATAAACCCAGTTACCCATACTTTAGAAGCTATGTTTCTAATTAATGATAATATATGTTTAAACCTTCATTACAATATGAAAAGAGATGAACATGGAACAAAATTAGGCCATTTGGCTCTTTGAGCCATTCAATAAGAGCATCAGTGATCTGATTTTAACCTGAACTCTACATTCTTGAATACCCTCAATCATCTTTGGTAGTCAAGAATCTCTCGACCTTCACCTTAAAAATATTTAAAGGCTCTGCATCCATTGAGGAAAGGAATGCCAAATATTCATAATCCTGAGAGGGGTTGATCAGTCAGTGCAGGCTCAATGCACCAAATGACTTTCTTCTGATCCTATTTTCTCTGTGTCTATGTAATACCATTTGATTTTATTTTGTTAAAAGTATGTTGACAGCCTCTTGGTGGATATATTCAGTGATTGACCAGGGGAACGAAAACTCCTCATCTTTGTCTCAAATGGGTGACCTTTTTTTTTTAAGCTGTGACTCGTGGTTCTAGATTCTTATACAAGAGAAAATATCCTTTCAACATCCACCCAGTCAAGATTCCCTAGGATCTTACATAGCACCAGATTATCGTCCAACAGGTTTATTTGGAACCATAAGCTTTTGGAGCGCTGCTTCTTCATCAGGTGGCTCAACACCAGCACCTTCAAGTCATGCATCACCTCTGACTCTGCTAAACTCCAGACGATACAAGCCTAACCTGTCTAGCGTTTCCTCACAAGGCAATCTGCTCATTCCAGGGATGAGTCTACAACATGTAAATTGTGCAAAAACTTGTGATGCAGAGGAAGTATAAATCACCATAAGTTGCTGGCTGATTTGCCTTTCTCTAGTGTAACCTCATGAACATGATAACGCATACTCAACCACCCTGTTCATGAGCTTGATGTACTTGAGCATGAATTGCCAAGTAAATTTGCCTTGGTAAGTTAGGACTGTACTTAACAGGAACATTTTAGTGAGCAGATTTATGTTCCTGGAACATCAATCATCCTCTCAAATTCAAAAGAGTTAGATTTTCACTGTAGAATCTCATTCCCTTTGCTAGTAAATTGATGTTAGTGATTTTAAGCTTTTTAAATTTGAAATAACAAAGCTTTTTTATACTTTGCCTATCCCTTTTATTTCTCCCAGTCCATTCTTCCTTATTGTTTCCATTCTTTTTGGTGAAGTTGTAACTTTAAAGCCTAATTTTGTTTAGCAGTAGTGTGCAGTGAAAAATGTTCAAATTAACAATGTCTTGTGAAGTTGGTTTCAACCCGATGGCCTCCATATTTTCTTAAACAGCTTTTGGATACACACAAGTAACCCTAATGGGAGAGACCAATTACCAATTTAAATGTGTCAACAGGTAATTAGCAAGATCAGCCATGATCTTATTGAACAGCGGAGCAGATTTGAAGGACCAAGTGGCCTACTCTTGTTTTTTGTAGACAAGCAAGAGGCTGGAAGAACACAGCAAGCCAGGCAGTATCAGAAGGTGGAGAAGTCAATGTTTCAGTTTTCAGGACTGAAGAAGGGTTGTACCCGAAACATTGACTTCTCCACCTCCTGATCCTGCCTGAATTGCTGTGTTCTTCCAGCCTCCTGCTTGTCTCCCTTGGATTCCAGCATCTGCTGTTTGTTTTCCTCTCTTTGCCTCTACTCTTCTTTTTTGTTCATATGTTTCTAAAAGAAAGACTTGCATTTATACCCTGTACTATTCATGACCACGAGACAAGCATTTTACAGCTAATGGATTATTTTTAAAAATGTATTTACTATTGTAAAGTAGAAAATTCAGGAGCCAAGTTTTGCACACAGTAAAACTCCTGCAAACAGCAATGTGATAAATAATCAGATAATTTGTTGAGATGTTAATCGAGGTCTAAACATTGGCTAGAACACTTTATACAGGAATAACCACTCTGCTCTTCTTCAAAGGAATACAATGGGGTTTTTTAAATCCACCTGAGTGAGCAGACATCACATCCAAAAGATGTATCAACAGAGAATGCTACCCTCCCTCAGAACTGATGTTTGATGTTTATTCTCTGATGCTGGAGTGAATTCTGTGACTCAGAGCCATTAAGAACAACTTCAGTGGTGGATTTGTGAATTGACTGTGCATGCATAGGTTTCCTAGGCTTCAGTGAAAACAACATAATGAAACAGTGGAATTAGCAGGCTAAGGAGCCTCCGTGATTGTCTGGTTTCTTTGGTACTTTGTGATTCCCCTTACTGTCAATGATGTGTCCTCAATATTCAGTCGGGTTCTGGAAGAAATCAGTCAAGGGCAATGGATATTTATCTGGACACAACACTGCATTAACAGCAACTTTGAAATCACTGCTGATTCAAACTGATCCATCGTGTCTGAAAATGGGTATGATTGGGGTTGCCCAGTCACAGGTCATTAATAGTTTGAGTACACCAGTATTAGTTCTCTACACCCGGACAGATGGCTTATGGAATGGTGCATGCCCTCAAATGTCTGGGTTGACTATCAATTTGAGTTTAACCCAGACTCTCTCCATTTTTCCAAAGGTGTCTTCAAAAACAATGATGTTCATTTAAGATGTCTTGTCAACTTGTTTTAGAGTTGACCAATTTCTTCACAGACCACCTGGTTTAATTTTAGTTTCTGTAGCTACAAATGCCCCATAAGGCCTGGTAGTTTCCTTTGACAATGTAAACGGGTAACTCAATGTCCTAGTTCCATGGTTATACCATTACCATTACCTCCCCTTTTAAGGTTACTATTTGCTCTATGGATATCCTGAGAGTGATGTCAGTGTACTTGTACTGCAGATGCCTTAGATTTTGCTCATAAATTGTTTCAGAAATACGTGAAACTGCCACCCTGCTGTCTACCTTCATGGGTTGTCTATTCAATTTAGGCAGAACCTAAAATCTGTACATTTCACCCTGTAAAGTCAATTTAAATTCCTTGTCAGGGATGTTTGAATCACTTGCAAGATCCACTTATTCCTCCTGGACTACAGCATGAATGTTCTTCCTTGGGTTTTGGCAGGGACATTTCCTGACTGATCTGTTTCCTTCAGCAGGCCCTAATAAAATGGCCCACTTGCTCACACTTCACAAACTGGGCCTTCCTGCACCAGGAGATACTTTTAGTGTCCAGATCGGCCAGACTTGTGGCAGTCCTGCCTCTGCACGGCTCCTGTTCCCTTTGTGTGGTTGCCATTTTATGTGCTGAGGTTCTGTGTCGAGCTGTACTGCTCACATGTGCTGCTGGTTTCAAAATTAAGGTTTCTCTCAATCAGTAGCTTCATTAAATAACCTCATTGGCTGCCCACAAATCTATTTCTTAAGGCCTCATCCAAAACATTCCCAAACTCACACTGTTCCACAAGGTGCTTACGGGTCATAGAGTGATACAGCATGGAATCAGACCCTTCAATCCAACTTGTCTATGCCGACCAGACATCCCAAACTGATATAGTCCCATTTCCCAGCATTTGGGCTATTTCTCTCTAAACGCTTCCTATTTATGCACCCATCCAGATGACTTTTAAATATTGTAATTGTACCAGCTTCCAACACTTCCTCTGTCAGCTTGTTCTATACATGCAGCACACACTGCGTGAAAGTGTTACCCTTAAGGTCCTTTCAAATCTTTTCCCTCTCACCTTAAACCTCTGTCCTTCAGCTTTGGACTCCCCTACCCTAGGAAAAAGACCTTGGCTTTTCACCCTATCCTTGCCCCTCATGATTTTATGAATCTTTATAAGATCACCTGTGGTGCTCCAGGGAAAAAAGCCCCAGTGTATTCAGCCTTTCCCTATAGTTCAAACCTTCCAGTCTTAGCAACATCATAATAAATCTTTTGTGTTAACAACATCCTCCTAACAGAATGATTAATTGAGCCACCAATTCTCCTTCCAGTTAATTCCTTCAGTAAAGTTCAAAATTCTCTGTGCTCAGTACAGATTTTGGGACATGATCCTTCAAAAAATCAAAAAAAAATCAATCTTTACTCAGAGAGTAGTAAGGGTATGGAATGCTTTGCCTGCATCAGTAGTAGATTCACCAAGTTTAAGTGCATTTAAGTCGTCGTTGGACAGGCAAATGGACATACATGGAATAGTATAGGTGGGATGGGCTTCAGATTAGTATGACAGGGCAGCGCAACTTCAAGGGCCTAAGGGCCTGTACGGGGTTGTAATGTTCTATGTTCTATGTTCTATAACGCCTGGTATGTTTTGATTCCAGGTTTGTCTGGCTGGACAAGGCTTCTGAGCAACTTAGAGGCTTTACTACCTATCTTGCTAAGAAACACAGGTACTACCAAGTCATCTACAATTCTATTTGCTATAATGTGGCCAAGTGGTATTATCATTAGATTGTTAATCCAGAGACATAGGTAATGTTCTGGGTACCTGGGCTCAAATACCACCATGGCAGATGGTGCAATTTGAATTCAATAAGAATTTGGAATTAAGACTGTAATGATGACTATTAATCCATTGCCGATTGTTGGAAAAACTGATCTGGCTCATTGTTGTACTTCAGGGAGGGAAATCGCCACCACTACCTGGTCTGGCCTACATGTGACCCCAGAGCTACAGCTAGGAGACAGTTGTCTCCTAACTGTCCTCTGGCCAATTAAGAATTGGCGATAAATACTGGCCTGGCCAGTGATGCCCTCATCTCATGAATTAATTTAAAAATATATAATAACTAAATCTTTCAGTGTAGGCTTTCCATCCATCCAAATTTTCTTCAAAGTGTCCAATGGCACCAAATTGACTTGGCGTTTCGTTTTTAATTTGAGAGCTGCATAACCAGGTCCCTTTAATATTGAAAACCTTTCGAAAATCAATATTATCTCCTTCGGTTCTCCTCTTGAACCAAATTGTAACAGTCTTTCATTAATTTCTAACTCTTTTCTTTTCTCGTCATCTGTGCCTGAAAGCTCTTTCATGGTGAGCTCCGCAGCCCAAGCTTTCAGATTTCCTCCCATTTAAGGCTTGAATATTCTCATTTTGTTTTTTGAGAATGAGGAATCTGCCGTTGCCCTCCCTCTCTTTGTCCTAAAGGGCCCAAGTCAAGTCCTATTCATCTTCTGTTGATCCAAAGTTGGGGTGCATCAATGAGTGAGAAAGGAATTCTTTTTTCCTTCTCTCTTTTACATAGTGACTGATATTCCCTTGTTGCCAGTTATTCTGCATTAGGCAGCTACTACGCTCTGGTCAGAACTAAAGAACATTGTCTGCAACACAAAAAGGGAGCTTTTGTTTTATAACTGTGTACACTGAACAGGATCAAACCAGTTTCAACAAGCTCTCTGATCAAGCAGATGACTCACTCATGTTATGTGACATACCTCTTAGAGGGACATTGTCCCAACAGAGCGTGCACCAACTATAATGCACAACAAAAGCGTATGGAGGGTGGAAGCAAGAATAGGCCACTGAGTTGAATGATCAGTCATGACTATATTGAATAGTGGAGAAGGCTCGAAAGGGCTGAATGGACCATTCCTCTTATTTTCTAGGTTTTTATCTGTCACAGAATCACAGAATTATTAATCTGCAGAAAGATACCATTTTGTCCATCATGTCCACTGGCTCTCTGAATGTCTCAACAAAGTACCAATATTCTGCAATTTCCCATAACCCTAAATTGTGTTTCACCCAGTCATGATGAAGGGCATTTGCCCGAAATGTTGACTGTCCTGCTCCTCGGATGCTGCCTGACCTGCTGTGCTTTTCCAGCACTATACTCTCCACTAGTGTCTTGTATAAGTTCATTATAATCCTCCTGCTCTTCTACTCAATGCTCCTATTTACAAAGCCTATGACATTAGCAGCTTTATTAACAGCTCTCTCTAACTGTCCTGCCATTTTTACCAACTTATGTTCATATACACCAAGGTCTCTTTGCTCCTATACACAGTTTAGAATGGTACCCTTTTATGCTACCTCTCCATGTTCTTTATTTCAAAAGGTAGCACTTTATCTGCCACCAATTGACGCAATCCACCAACATGTCAATGTCTCACACTGTCCTCTTCACAGTTTACAAATCTCCCAAGTTTTGTGGCATCCACAAACATTGAAATTGTTTCAATTTCACCATCATTTACTGTGAGATTCAAACCCCTTATCTCTAGACCATTCATCTAGGGTTCTGAATTACGAATAAAGGAACCTTGCCACCATGCCATTGCCTCCCTCGGACGTGGGTGAAACTTTGCTCAGTGATATTAAATTTGCATTTTGTCCTCTTACCTGTTAAATTTTACAACATCACCGCGCAAGGCAATAGGTTAAATAATAGTAATGCAAATTAACAAATAGTCATTTGGTCATACAGAACTTGAATATTGCTGAAAAAAGTCATATTTTTTGCTTTTTATCTTTCACTTGCCAATTTGCACAAAGTGCCAAAGTAAATGGAAAACAGCATAAGTCAAAAACCTTTGACAAAATATGTATTTTCTTCAGCAATTTACTGTAGAATTTTTTTAAAGAGAATATTCAGCAATCAATAATTTGGAAACATAATTTCTGATCACATTGTCTGTCAAACAGTAAATGAAATTCCAGAAAAAGTAAATAAAACTTAAATTACATAGCTCATGAGTCAGTGATGAGAGGAGTAAAGGGAGCAAAAGCAAATATTGGTAAAGGAAATGTTAAGTATTCACAGTGAATTGGCAAGGCAGTATTCATGCTAATACCTCGAGAGAGTAGAATAAAGTCATGTGTGTGCAAACCAATATGTAGCATGTAGGAGAAGTGGCAGTCTGGAATAATAAATTGTGTAGGAGAGATAGTACTCAAGGTAATTCGAAATCAGAACAGAATAAAGGACTGATTTTGAAGACCAATATGTAAATGTAAATGGTAATGTAGTGTGGAGGAGAGGTGGCAATGTGGAATGATAACACTATGTAGGAGAGAAGACAATAGACAGAGGTGGTGAATTAACATTGAGGAGGCAGGAAAGGACACTGAAGATGATGAAATTGACATTGAAAAATAAGCAATTTAAAATTTAAAGGGGTATTCACTTAGCATGTTTAAATAGACAGAACAATCCATGTCACTGAACAGTTTTGTTCACAATGTCAGTTTATATTCCAATAAATCAGTTTGGATGATGGGTGAATAATGTGAAGTCAGTTTGGATATGGAGGTAGTGCTGTCCAAGTCATCAGAGTAGTGGACCATTCCTGTGGCAAAGCTCCCTTTCATAATGTCAGAAAGAATATCTTCTTGTGTTGAAAAGTATCCATGTCAACAATTAAAGTCAGCTATAAGAAAGATAAAATCCTCACAAGTAATTCCATTAGACAGGGTATACAGACAGAAAGGGTAGTAGAGAAATAGCTGGAAATGTGTTGCTGGAAAAGCGCAGCAGGTCAGGCAGCATCCAGGGAACAGGAGAATCGACGTTTCGGGCATAAGCCCTTCTTCAGGAAGGGCTTCCTGAAGAAGGGCTTATGCCCGAAACGTCGATTCTCCTGTTCCCTGGATGCTGCCTGACCTGCTGCGCTTTTCCAGCAACACATTTCCAGCTCTGATCTCCAGCATCTGCAGACCTCACTTTCTCCTCCTAGTAGAGAAATAACCTTCATCACATTTAATAAGTACTTGGACAACCATCTGAATTACTGTAACCTACAGAGATACAGAGCCAAAGCTCAAAAGGGAAATCAGGCTGGATAGTTTTTTTTTTCAGCCACCTCAGACCCTATGGGTTGAATGGTTGCTTTCTTCATCACAAATGTCCTCTATTTTTATTTTCTACATCACAATTCCTGTTAATTCCATTGGTTTGTTGATTTTTCAGTCATTTAAGTTGCATACATAAATTTTGTGATATTCTTTTTTTTTATTTGCTTTATGCTTGAAAGAAAGTTCTGAGTGCTTTTTGATATAAGTGTTTACATGCTGGCAGGAAAGTAGGTTTAAGGATTGGAAGGTCTTGATCCTTGGCATTCACTTGGGAAGAAGGGAAGCAAGAATGAAACAAGTAATATTTAAAATTAGTATTTTGTGCAAACTTGGCAACACTGTAATTAAAGTAGATGCTTCGTATTTTTCAGAAAATCTATGCGGCATTAGGTTGCACAAAATCTCAATTTATCTTTTCTATTTTCTCCCACAAGCAAGCTTTTATCGCTAAGCTTCTTATAGTAAAAACTTGGGTCCAAAAAGTTCCGAAATGTCATCTAGCCATCCAGCCAACGGAACTAACTTTCTCAATTTTAAATATCAGGGAAACTATCTGCATGTATTTGCATCTCATTCAGCATATAGTACGGCAGGATTAAGTGCCACATCCTAATTATGTTCTACCCAATCGATAAATCCAAACCTCCAGATATCCAACTGCACATTAAAAGCATATATCTGGACAACTTAACTTCTTTGGGACTTCACACTATGTCCTTGTTGCTTTGACCTTGTAGAAAAATGTTTCGAAAAGGCTAGGTTGAGTTGAGGTGTAAGCATTCTAAGTGGACCCAGAGGTGGCAATGTGGAATGATAACACTGTTGTAGAGAAGGCAAAGGGAAGGTGGGTGGACTTAGCTGCAGGGCGTGGTGGAGAGATAGCATCACAATCCAAATCCCACTTCATCAATCCATGGTTGATGATGTTCAATAACTTGTTTTGAAGGTCAATAATGCTTTCCAAAGCAATAGTCATGTATCTTTACCTATGGTACCTATTCTTTTTTCAATCATGGGATGTGGACACCACTGGCTGGGCTCACAATTATTGCTAATCTATAATTGACCCTGAGAACATGGTGGTCACTTCCTTGTTGAACCACTGCAGTCCATGTTCTCTATATTGACCCACAATGTCATCAACAAGGGCATTCCACAATTTTGACCTATTGACACTGAAGAAAGGGCGATAAACTTTCAAGTCAGGATGGTGAGTGATTTGGAGGGTAGTTTGCTGGTGATGAAGCCCTTGTCATTGTAGGTGGAAGTAGTCATGAGTTTGGAAGGTGCTGTCTAATGAGTTTTAATGAATTTCTGTGTATTGTAAATGATTCACAATGCTACTGTTGAGAGTCAGTGGTGTAGGAAGTGGATGTCTGAGGATACGGTACCAGGGCAGCTTTTTCAATGGGGTCAAGTGTCTTGAGTGTTGTTGGAGCTGCATTCATCCAGGTAAGTGGGGAGTATTGCATCATACTTCTGACCTGTGCTTTGTAGGTAGCGGACAGACTTTGAGGGATCAGAGGTGGGTTACTTACTGCAAGATTTCCAGCCTTTGGCCTGCTGTTGTAGCCACAACATTATACTGGAATTTCCTCTCTAACAGCATTGTGGGTCTACCTACAGCACATAGACCACAGCAGTTCAAGTAGGCAGTTCGCCATCACCTTCTCAAGGGCAACTAAGACTTGGCAATTAATGCTGGCCAGTCAGTGATGCCCATGTCCCATGTATCAATAAAAATAATAGGCAAGTCCATTTCAGTTTCTGGTCAATGGGAAGTGTCCAAGGTATTGATAATGGGGTAATTCAGTGAGAGCGATACCATTGAATATCAAGAAGAGATAATTGGATTTTCCCTTGTCAGAGGTGATCATTACTGAGCATGTCCAAATGACGTCCAGCCTTTTGGTGCATTTGGCAAGATAGAAAGCTAAATATTAATGAGGTAAGTTGGATCATTAACAATGTGTTTAACTAACAATAATCCACCTTAATTAGCAACTTAGTGCTACCAGCAAGGAACAACACCTCACCTGTGATTAGGTGGAGTGAGATAGGCCTTATTGAACTTCTCATCTGACTCTCATCATATCTCAAGTCATTCAGGCCCCTATAAGACTACATCCCTGCTAGCAATATTTCAGATCATTAATAAATCAGAGAACATATTATTACATGTCTTAGTCAGATCTCCAAAATCACTGTTATTTGTTTTATGCTCAGGGAGGGCTTGATATGCAGCACAGGAAGGAGAAAAGAGAGGTAAATGTAAGAAGCATACAAGGATCATCTGCAATTAAATAAAATAGGAATGAATATATTGGATTAAGATGAAATTAAATAGGGAACTAATACATTTACAACAAAAGGCCTGAGGTCACTCGATAATGAAACTAATTGCATACATGTACTTAAGGAACTATTATAAATCAGCCTGTCCCATATTATCCTTGATATTCCATTCACTTTAATCAATGCCCATTCTTTCCTTAATAACTATCACAAGTTAAAAGACTATGAAAAGGAAGAGGAACTTTAAAAATACAGTATATTCTCCTACCTTGTATGACATGTCAATAACATTAACATCTCATGGTGGTTGTGTTTTGTGAGCATGTTCTGAATTTTTTTTTAAGATGCCCAGTAAAAGGAGTAATAGGCTGGTCATGAGCTAGTCAGTGACAACTGCTTGGAGTTCAGGTGGATATCGATCTTCTGGAGTTCTGGTCATACCTTGTCCTGACTGTTGTGCCCTTGCAATCTCGTCTACTATCTTTGACAATTGCTGGTTCAGATATAAGGCCTGAATGTGATGGCACTTTCATCACAGCCCTGCTACGGAGAAGTGCGTCACTGTGTGCTACAAGGATGTTGACATTTAGCAATTATGAGAAGGGAAGATGACAGTAGGGAAAAAGGTAAATATTGATTACACAAATATCAGAAGAGCGTTTTAATTTGGAGAGAGATAACTGATATCACAACATGTTATGAGCTAGCTTAGAAGTCGCCAAAGCCCCCATTATTTTCTGCTTTTATTTCAGATTTCCAGCCTCTGCAGTATTTTGCCTTCACCTGTTTTCCAAAGTTTATTTTACGTTCCAGGAAAAACTCAACACATCACAACCCTGCTCCTGCCATTGGCATGAGAAACTCGCCAGGTTTACTAAATAGCGTGGCCTAATCGCATAACCAGAGAGAGCAAAAAGAACAAAGGCTGCAATTTTTTCAGAGCAACTGTCACCAAGGCAGAAGCCAGAGGCAACCACATTGGTGTTTGTTGAGAAATTAAATGCCGTGGCTACATGATAATCCACCAGTGATGGATTCTTCTTCGAAGAAGGAGAGGTAAGTATAGATCAAATGTTTGAATGTCTGGTGGGTGAATGCAATTAAAATTGTAAATAATCAACTGAGGCTATAACAATAATTGATGATATCAGACAATATCTTACTAATTAGTGCCTTACTTCAAAACATTTCTTGTTATCAAGTTTTAAACCATAAAATTAATTAGTTTGAGGAATTGCTATCATTACCAGGGAGAATAACAACCCATTAGGGGAATTCAGTGTCTGAATTTTGGCATAGCACAATATTAAACTGAACATTGGAAAATAAATATCTAAATGCAGTTGTCATAAAGAAGTCAATAGTTAGGACAATTGTCAGAGTTTGTATCGCTGCAAACATGATTCCAAATAGAATGATGTCTCCTTACTGTCAGCGAATAAAGGATATCATCCAGCACACGTAAGATATTCAGTGAGGGTGAGGGAACAATCAGAACTCATGGACCATGTTGGAACAATTAACACTGGTGGAAAAAATGTCAAAAACCAAAGATACACCAACTGCAGTTTTTAATTCTGAGGAGAATGGACGAGCAAGAGACAAGAAGGAGAACTAAGTATGAAGATGCCATCATTTTTAAAAGTTTGAGCCATGTCATTGTCCATGGCCTCAGCAATGGCCAGCCTAAGAATAGCTAGTACCATTTGTCCTCTGGGTATTTAGACATGCAACCGCATCTGAACCTGTAGGTCGGTACTGCTAATTTAGGTAGGCTCTGACTTGCCCTGCAGAAGAGAGGGAAGTATGTCATTGAGGATATTGAAATCAAGTGGACTGGTATGGCTGTTATGGTTGAATAACTCTGTGTGTATATACTGCCTGGATTGTAATTGCAGTCTGATGGCAGAAGCACCAGTTCAATTAGTTCTCAACTGGGAAAATGAGTAAAGTTTGACTAATGGTCCTTACCGGGACCAGTTCCAACCAAAACCAGTTTGGTTGGATGTTATCAGCTCAACTTGTTCTGTTTGAAACAAGCTCAAATGAGAATCTATCAAGCCAAATCGCCCTAGTCTAACCAGACCAAAGGGCTGCTCTTCCATTAGAGAGAGGCAACTGGTGGTGATTTAACCCAAGGGTCACCAGTCCTCAGGTGAGGGGAGAGGTTCAGAAGGAAAGTCCTTCATGGTAACCTCAGCCAGTTTGATGGGAATTGAACCCATACTGTTGCCATCACACAGCTTCGCAAAATGAGAATCTATAGCTGGGTGTCAATTAACTGACAGATTGATTCATTATTAACTTAAGTTTAATTCACCCACTTCATGTACTTTTATTCAGTTATGTAGCCTTTAAAGGACATTAGCATGTTGCAGGTTAAAAAAAAATACTGCCCCTTTCTGGAACAAAACAATGTGTGTGCACAAATGAAAGCCACTTTGGCATTAATAAGTGTCAATTTGAAGCAGAATTGAAATTTATGTAATACTAGATTAGTCCAGACAAAACAATCCGAGAACAAAGTTTGTTAACAACTGTATGAATTTTATTGTGAAAAACAGAAATGCAGAAGTACTTCAGTCAGACATATGAGCACAAATGTGCACTTATAATTCAGATAATTCATTTTAGGCGTTTTATGTTTCAGATCTTGGACCTCCTGGGTTATGTAATTATTGAGCTTTGCAAGCTCTTGCATGACAGCCAAATCACTCAACCTCCTTTGTACTGAGGTAGGCAGGACAATAAGAATGACTTATTAAAGGGATATACAATGACAGAATGGCAGAGATTTAAATAACATAGATCAGAAGCATGGAAGATGTTCTGGAGAAAATGAAGACAATTTAAAATAATAGGTAGGAAGCTTACAGTATTATTGACTGAGTGAGGATAAAGTGAAATATTTAATTGTTAGATATGATTTCTGAATGATTGGCATTGCTGACAGGTGAATGAGGGTCATGTAGCAATTTGAATAGTGCCTGAGATTGGGGAGAAAGTTGGTTTGGGTATGAAATTAAAGTTGAGACTTGACAATTGGATGTTCATCTGCGTGCAGTGGGTGACCAAAAGTGTGCATGCTGTTCCCAGCAACCTGCTAATTTGTTTTCCAGACCATTGGAACACAGATTAGACTCATCTGCCAGGAATCACTGTTCAAATGCCAGAGCGGGCAGTTTCTTCATTGCTACTGTGCTGATGTCAGACAAGCCAGGCTTTCAAGGCAATGTCAACACAACAGCTAGTGTAGATCAACAGGCATCAACAGGATAATTGGAAAAAATTGGGTTTACAGTTGCAACAGTCAAAGTCTTCCCTTTGCTGAAGATGTGTTACGAGCCTTTGATCACCCTTCCACATCCCTAATTGTAGCAAGATGTCTCAGATGCAGTTCTATTCTATGCAATGGCAAACAATCGCTTGCGCTTTAGAAGGCAGAAGGATAGGCGTAACAAAAGCCATGTACAGCACTGACCCCTAGATTGAGCACTGGCTATCTTTTCAAGGCTGAACATCAGAATTAACGCCCCAATAATTCCCAGCCCATGGACATCTAGAAGAGTCTCAATGCCTCAAGGCTCAAACAGGCAGTCACAAAGGAATCTATCAATATAAAATCCCTACAAGTGCAGATAGAGGTCATTTAGCTCACTGAGTCTGCACTGTTCCACTGAAGGGCATGGTACCTGGATTCAACTCATCTCCATCACCCATCATTTACCATAGCTAACCCACCTAGACTGCACACAACCCTGGACACTATGGGCAATTTAGCATGGCTAAACCATCTAACCCACATATCTTTGGACTGTGGGAGGAAACTGGAGAGCACCCAGAGGAAATCCAAACAGATGCAGGAAGAACATGCAAACTCCATGAAGTCAGCTAGGGCTGGAATCAAGGCCGGGTCCCTGGGGTTGTGAGGCATGAGTGCTAACTACTCTGCCTCTGTGCTGCCCATATCCTGGGGGTTACCATTGGCCAGTAACAGTATTAGAATAGCCATATTAATACTGAGGTAACATGAATAGATTCAGAGGCTTGGCAGTTAATAGTGTATAATTCATATCCTCTTTCTCCTACTGGTTCATTATCTACAAAATAGAAGTCAGAACAGTGTTGTAATATTTTTCATTGGCCTGGATAAGTGAAGATCCAATACATTAAAAAAGTCTGAGACACAATGCAGGACAAAACAGTCTGCTTGACTAGTACCCCATCCACCACACTCATCATTCATATCCTTCACCTCCAATGCACTGTGGTAGCATTGTGAAGTTGCTGTCAAAGGAGTCTGGGTGAGTTGCTTCAGTGCCTTTGTGTTGGTGGTGAAGGGACTGAATATTGACACAATACGTCTTTCAAAAGTTAATCAAGAAATGCGGCTAGTGTAAGAGGTTAGTCATTCAATAGTTTCATAGTAGCATACTTGCTCATGACCTGTATGACAGTGAGTGTTTTAATCAATTCCAGTCACTAATGGAATTAAACAAGGCAATGCACTTCTTCAGCATGCTTTTCTCTGCCATGCTCTCCAATGTCTTGTATGCTGTTCCTAAGCTTCTCAGTCTAAGAAGATTCCAAGAGAAGACCAAAAGCTCCAAGGGGCATGCTAGTTTGCAGCAATTACCGCACAAAGCTGGACAAGTATGGACTTGTTTGCCATTGCATGGAATAACTTTGATCTTATAATTACCACAAAGTAAACAGAAGAGTAAAGCATCCAATCTATTTCAAGAAAGCTGCATCTCAAGCCCAACTCTTCAGTCAATAATGAGAACCTGTCAGCAGTGGATAAGGTCACTTAACTCAGCAACAAACTGTCTTAAAATTGCCTATACTGATGAAAAGATATATTGAAGAATTGAAGGTAGAGTAAACTTGAGCAGATTTTGAACAGGAAAATGAAGGAGATTATGTCTGTTGTACTTACTTTGCTGTTTGCATGTGAGACTTGGACTGGGTATCGGCAACATTCCAAATAATGCTCAAATAATTTCATCTGAGCTGCCTTCAGAAGTTACTTATAGACATTTACAGCATTTGGCCCATTGTGATTAGATTAGATTATCTACAGTATGGAAAAGGCCCTTCGGCCCAACAAGTCCACACCGACTCTCTGAAGAGTAACCCAACCAGATCCATTCCTCCACCTTATATTTACCACTGACTAATGCACCTAACACAGTATAGGCAATTTAGCATGGTCAATTCACCTGACCTGTACAGCTTTGGATTGTGGGAGGAAACTGGAGCACCTGGATGAAACCCACACAGACACGGGGAAAATATGCAAACTCCACACAGACAGTTGTCTGAGGCAGGAGTCGAACTAAGGCCCCTAGCACCGTGAGGCAGCAGTGCTAACCACTGAGCCACCCTGCCACCCCACAGTCAACAAAGATCTGACAAATCTACTCCCATCTTCCAGCTCTTGGCCCTTGACCCTGGAGCTTATGGCATTGCAATTCAATATCTAAGTACTGTCTCAACCAGCCTTTCTGACAGTGAGTTCCAGATCCCCACCACCCTCTGGGTGATAGATTTTTGAGTTAGACAGCTAAGAAATGGTAGTTGAGGTCGAAATTCATGAAATATTTCAGTAGTATTTAGATATTTAACTTCTCCAATTAACTTTCAGATTATCTTCCAGGGCTAGAAAATGGGACTAGAGTTGTTGACCCTCTTACTAATGCAAACTGTGCCTTCTTCTCCATCCTATGAATGGCCCTAATAATTTTATACACGTTGATCATGTCTCTTCTCAACCTTTGCTGCTCCAAGGAAAACAACAAGCCTATCCAATCTTTCCTCATAGCTCAGATCCTCCTACCTAGGCAGCATCCTGGTAAATCTCTTTTCCATCCTCGCTTGTGTAACCATATCTGTCCTATAATGCAATCATCAGAACTGCACACAGTTCTCCCTGTTGTGGCCTAACCACCTTTTAAACAGTTCTAGCATAATCTTCCTGCTCTTGTATTGTATGTCGCAATTTGTTGAGGCAAATATTTCAAATACCTTCGAAGCTACCTTCTGTTAATATGCATATCACAGTCCCTCTGGCCTTCAGTACTCACTAAATGTAGAACCCAAGAAAGTAATCAACTCAGAGAAAATGAGGACTGCAGATGCAGGAGATCAGAGTCGAGAGTGTGGTGCTAGAAAAGCACAGCCAGTCATGCAGGAGATTGTCCTGTTCCTCGGATGTTTCTTGACCAGCTGTGCTTTTCCAACACCACACTCTTGATTCAGAGAGTAATCCCTTTTTTGTTTGCCTGTTCAAGGTGTATTACCTCACACTTTTCTGGGTTGAATTGCATTCACATGGCTCTGCCCACCTGACCTCTGGCAGTTACAACTATCATCCTCACTATTTATCACTGTACAAATTTTTGTCTCATTCACAAATCTTTTGATCATATCCCCCACATTTAAGTCCAAATCATTAATGTATACCACAAATAGAATGACCCCAACAGTGAGTGCTATAGAACCCCACTGGAAACAAAGTTCCAATTACAGAAAGATCCTTCGACCATTTTCTTCTGCTTGCTTCCTCTCAGCCAATTTTAGATCCATTGTGCTACTTTGGTTTGGATCCCATGGGCAGTTGCATTCTTGGCTAGTCTGCCATGAGGGACCTTATCAAAAGCCTTCCTAAAGTCCATGTAGACCTCATAACTTTCATCAGTCTTGGTTATCCGCCCCTCCAAAAAGTTGATCAAATTTGTCAAAGATAATTTTCCCCTTAACAAATCCATGCGGAATTTCACTGATTAATCTGCATTGCTTCAAGTACAGATGTATTCCATCCCTTCCTCTTTTTATCATAGTGGGATGAGGTTAGTAGTCCTCCAGTCTTCTGTCACCTCATCTCTTGTCAGAGAGGATTTGAAAATTACCAGTGCCCCTGATATCTCCTCCCTTAAGTCCCTCAACAGTCTAGGATACATTGCATCTAGGCCTACAGATTTACCTACTTTCAAGGCTGCTAATCTCACAAGTATCTCCTCGCTTTCTAATATGAATTTCTTCTAATATTTTACAGTGCTTCATTCTGATGTCTATACATGTATCGTCCTTTTCCATTGTGAAGAATAATGAAATAAATTCATTGAGGTCTGTGGCCACGTCTTCCACATCTGCATATATATTACCTCTTTGGTCAGTAATGGACCTACTCTCTCTCAGTGATTTTTGTGTTCTTTATATATTTTTTTTAAAAATTGAAGTTTTTTTTATTCTATCCACCAGTGCTTTCACATCCTATCTCTTTGCTTCCCAAATTTCCTGTTTAAAATCTCCCCTGCATCTTTTATTCTTCTCTAGGGACTGTATTGAACACTCGGTATCTGCATTAAATCCTCCAAAAGTGACCTCTTTTCTTTAACTTAATCCAAAATGTTAATGCTCCTTGACATTTATGGTTCTCTGGTTTTTGTGCCACACTTTATCTTTGTGGGACACAGCCTGAAATAGTGTCATCTGCTGCTCACTATTTCCAGATGCTCTTCTACCTGCCCAGACTCAATTCCACATATTAGGTCCTGAACTATTACTTCCCCTTGTATGCACGGGGGTAAAATAATTTAACAATTTTGCTCCCTCCCTATCTTGCACATTAAAATTATTCCAGTTAACATTTGTGCAGTTAAAATCTGTTAGTACTAGTGCCTTATTATTCTTACACTTCTCTGAAATTTGCTTACATATATCATCCTCCATCTCTCCATGACTTTGAGGGGCTATTTTACACAGCCGAGACATGTTAGCCAATTTGTGTTTTTTTATGTCTACCTATATAGTCTCCTTTGACGATACTTCCAATGTACCAATCCTCCTCACTACTAATAATAGATTGCTAGATCAATATTGGCATACTCCCCTTCCTTTTATCCTTTTATATTGTGTTTCAATATATTCTGTTCTACTCAGATTCTGAAAATTCAGTTTAAGTGATTTGATAAGATCCTTTCACAGGTTTTCATAGACAATTCTAAACAGTTCTTGCTGATTAAGTACTTATGGTAGTGACAAATAGTCAGAAAACAAATGAATATTATTGAGGGATATAAAATTATGAGGGTCAAACATAAAGTGATCGGCAAGCGTCTTTTTTCCTAGGGTGGAGGAATTCAAAACTGGGGGCAAAATTTTAAGTGAGTGGAGAAAAATTTAAAACATGAGGAGCAAATGTTTTAAACAGCGAGTGGTTCTTGTGTGGGATGAGCTACCAGAGAAAGTGATGGATACAGATGCAGTTACACAGTTGAAACATATTTGGATAAGTTCATGAGTAGGAAAGGTTTGGAGGGATACGGGCCAAATACAAGCAGGTGGGATTAGTTTAGTTTGGGAATATGGTCGGCATGGACTAGCCTGCTTCTAATACTGTATGATTTTCTGACTCTGAGTAGAGCTATTGTTTTTTTATTGTGTATTTAATTCTCTCTTTTCTCTCGCTTAAAAGAAAGATCCTGAATTTAAACGGCTCATTCTCAGTGTTACAATGCATTAGCTAATATGAAGTGAGTGATCTCTGCGTCACCTGTCAAGACAGCAAGCAGTATTTCCATTCAATAAAAATGCTGCTTGCTAAATTCGTAAAAGTTGAATTAATTCTGCAAAGTATTAACAAATGAAATCTTACAGTCAATTCTTAACTTAGAATTTTGTCCAATCATGAATGCTTCTACTTTTAGTATCTGTACTGTCTTAAGGGTATTAATGCAAGCCAAGTTTGTATAACTGTGAATCAGGTATATCTCAGTTCTAATACAGCTCCTTTTAAACTATCATAATAATAAGCTTATGTCAAAATGAAGTGGCTAATTTGTGCTATATTATTGCTTGGCACTTTGGGCCTCCTAAGAACTGAGCTGTTGACAGCCAACATAGAAAATAAATTCCATTCCAATCAATGCCAAATCCCAGAAATGAAAATAAAGTGAGTTCACCCAATACCCCACCATGGCCATCATTTAAACTACTATATTAAAGGTGGGTTGTAGTGGATTTACAGGGAATATATTATATTCCTGACAAGGTTCAGCAAAAGGTTTACTGTAATCATGGAGTGGTGCCCCATTAAAAAGCCCAGCATGCAACTGAGCAAAATACCTGGATTTCATTATGTGTCCATAGGCCACAGTCACTCTTCATTGTAGAACCCTGGTCATAGGTTGTGTCTGGAGATGTTTGATAATGTCTAAACCAGTTTAGCTGCAACTAAGCAAAAGTGAGGACTGCAATTGCAGGAAACCAGAGTTTAGATCAGAGTGGTGCTGGAAAAGCACATCAGGTCAGGCAGCATCCGAGAAGCGGGAAAATCGACGTTTCGGGCAAAAGCCCTTCATCAGGCTATTCCTGATGAAGGGCTTTTGCCTTTAGCTGTAACTAAACCCACTAAAGACCTTTAAGCAGCCAGAATCCATGTACCTAATTTGTGTTACTGTGAGGCAGCACAAGAACATTAGAGATTACCCGTCTGATATGACATCAAATAAGCTAGAAAAAGAGGTGACAGATGCGGAGTTCTGTTTACCCTAGAGAGGATAGGCACTTGAAAGATGGTTTGCTTGCAAAATTCAGGACCTTTAATTGTCTAAGCCAGTTGAATTCATACACCTGAGGCACATTTGATAAAAGGCTGAAATATGAATATGACTTGAAAAATCAGAAGTAATTACTTCACACAGAGGATTATGAATGTTGTAGTGAATTTCCCAGGGAGATGATAAAGAAAATGGAATGATTATTTTAAAAACGGGAATTGTACAGTTGTCTGGTAACAATGTTATATCCAGAGGCCTGTGCAATCTGTTTATAAACTGTCATTGAATCACAGATTCATTATGGTGCAGAAAAGACCATTCAGCCCAACATCCCTGCACTGGCTTTTTGACCATTTTGCCTCTTTGTCAATCTCCAGCCTTTTCCCTAAATCGCTGCATAATGTTTCTACATCTAATGCCCTTTTGAGGGCTTTTATTCAATCCGTATCCACCATACTTCCAGGTGGCACATTCCAGACCCTAACTGTTCGTTATATGAAAATACTTTTTTTCTCATACTGCATTTGATTCTTTTGCCAAATAATTTTAATGGAAACCCTCCGATTCTCAATCTTTTTACAAATGGGAACATGTTCTCCCTATTCACTCTGTCCAGGCCTCTTATGATTTCGGAAACTCCCTTCTCTTTGGAAAACAGTCCCAACTTCTCTAATCTTGCCTCTGAGTCCTGCCCAGAACAAAACACAATATTCCAGCTGAGGTCTAAGTCATGCCCTATATACGTTCAGCATAACCTTCCAGATGTTGAATTCTATACCTCTATGAATGAAACCAGTAATACTGTATGATTTTTTAATTGTTCTCTTTTCTATCTTTAATGATTTAGGTACATACATATCCATGTCTCTCTGCCCTTTCATACTCTTTGGATTAATACACTTTACTTTATGCTCTCTACACAGTTGTATGAAAAATGGATCATCACATGCTTCTTCATATTGAAGTTCATCTGCCACCTGTCCGTCCACTCCACCAACACAGCAATATCTCTTTGATGTTCTGCACTGGCTTCTTCACATGTTACCATGCTCCAGCATTTTGGATATTGGCAGTCATCTGCCCATAACATCTATATTCGTTTGTTTGTAAGTGTCTGTCTGCATGTGTGTGCAGTTGTTTAAGAAGCAGGTAGACTTTAAGTTAGAGAGTTATAAATTCATAATTCACAGTTTTTTTTCACCTGTGTTTAGAAATAGTTTATTTGAACTAAATAGTAGTTTCTCATTAAGAATAGAAACATGCTAAGTGTTTTTGCTAACCTGAGTTCATCAGGCAGGAAAATTAAGGATTTTGAATAATTTTATTAAATCCTTAACTTCTGTGTTGATCACAGGAGTAGCATCAATATACTTTCCCAAGTGAATCAAAACAATATATATCAGGAAAAAAAAGAGGCTTCCAATACCAATCCCTGGGGAGTTCCACAACTAACATTTTTCCAGCCTGAAAAATACCAAAAACCATTACTCTCTGTTCCCTATTACTCACCCAGTATTCGTTTTATCCACATTTCGACTGTCCCTTTCTTCCATGAGTCATGATGTTTAGCAATGTAATAAAACCTTTTGGAAGTCCAAAAGCATCCCATTAACTGCAATTCTCATCAGCTGCCTATATTACCACTAAAAGAATTTGCATCATATTAGTTAGCCACAATTTTCTCTTAACAAGTCCATACTGATTTTTCCAAATTAACCTACACTTTTCCCTGAGCCTATTAATTCTATCCTCAATAACTGTTTCTTGACGTTTCCTCACTACCGTAATTAAATTGACTGGCCTGTATTTTTTGGATTTATCATGCCAATCTTCTGCTTCCTCCTCAATATCATTACACATTATTTCTATCCAAATAATCATCCAATACCCTCTTGAATGGCTCAATTGACTCTGTCTCTACCACATTTCCAGACAGTGTACTCTTACCCTAACAACGTTTTAAGTGATTTAAAAAAAATATATACGAACATCACTTCCTTTGCAAATCACTTTAAGTCAAAAGCACCTCACTTGCAAGTTGGATAGCTAGTCATTTAAATAATGTGACCCTTTTGCAGCTGAACACATACTTAATGGGAATGATTATTTGAGGGTGTTAATTGGACCTATGCAGTTCAAATTAGCAGAATGCTCCAGTGACACTATAGAATTGAATTTAATGGACTAAGTCGCATAAGCAGGTATTAGGATTGATGTCAAAAAAACTTGGAAGTAGGTTTTAAAGAGCATCCTTTGGAAAAAATGCAAATGGAAAGACAAAAAGATTTAGGGAGAGAATTGCAGAGCTTAGAGCCTTGGAAGTTGAAGGTACAGCCATAGAGTCATAGAGATGTACAGCACGGAAACAGACCATTCGGTCCAACCTGTCCATGCCGACCAGATATCCCAAACTAATCTAATTCCACCTGCCAGCACCCGGCCCATATCCCTCCAAACCCGTCCAATTCATTTACCCATCTAAATGCCTTTTAAATGACGCAATTGTGCCAGCCTCCACCACTTCCTCTGGCAGCTCATTCCATACACGTACTACCCTCTGTGTGAAAATGTTGCACCTTAGGTCTCTTTTATATCTTTCCCCTCTCACCCTGAACCTATGCCCTCTAGTTCTTGACTCCCCAACCCTGGGGAAAAGACTTTGTCTATTTATCCTAACATGCCTCTCGTGATTTTGTAAACCTCTATAAGGTCACCCCTCAACCTCTGACGCTCCAGGGAAAATAGCCCCAGGCTGTTCAGCCTCTCCCTATAGCTCAAATCCTCCAACCCTGGCAACATCCTTGTAAATCTTTTCTGAACCCTTTCAAGTTTCACAACATCTTTCCGATAGGATGGAGACCAGAATTGCACACAATATTCCAACAGTAGCCTAACCAATGTCCTGAACAGCCGCAACATGACCTCCCAACTCCTGTACTCAATACTCTGACTAACAAAGGAAAGCATACCAAACGCCTTCTTCACTATCCTATCTACCTGCGACTCCACTTTCAAGGAGCTATGAATCTTTACTCCAAGGTCTCTTTGTTCAGCAACACTCCCTAGAACCTTACCATTAAGTGTATAAGTCCTGCTAAGATTTGCTTTCCCAAAACGCAGCACCTCGCATTTATCTGAATTAAACTCCATCTACCACTTCTCAGCCCATTGGCCCATGTGGTCCAGATCCTGTTGTAATCAGAGGTAACCTTCTTCGCTGTCCACTACACCTTCAATTTCTCATCAATGATGAAATGATTAAAATTAAACAGCCAGAACTGAAACAAAAGTAAAAGCAAAATATTGGGGATGGTGGATATCTGAAATAATAACAAATGTTGGAGAAGCTTAGCTGGTCTGGCATCAGTTGTGGAGAGTGAATCAGAATTAATGCTTCAAGTCTAATATGACTCTTCTTCAGAAGTGAAGAGAGATTAGTGATCAGTTGTAAACACTTTGAAGGGCTGGAGAGTAGCAAGTGGAACAGAAGGGAAGGTCAAATAAAGATCAGAGGATGAATGAGATTAGGAATTAGGGATCTCCGGTGTCATAGAACAAAGGACAAAGGGCATAGGACTTGTTGTGGAGAAGTAAGATTAATCCAGAGTAAGTGTTGGCTACAGAATATATGTTAGATCTGCTGAAAGCAAAACCAACACCAGACACTGTTGTGAGGAAGCCAAAAATAAATGGTCTGAATTTATTGAACCCGATTTTGAGTCTAGAAGACTTTAAAATGCCTAAAATATAAGTGAATTGTTAATCTTCCAGGTTGTATTGGGTTTCACTGGAAAATTCTAGTAGACCATGATAGAATGCCTGCATCAAAAGCATGCTGACAAATTAGAAATAAGCCAGATATCTGGGAGGATTTGCAACTGGAAGAAATAGATAAGGAGGAGTAAAGTGATTCATTTGAAAACAAAGGTTTTTCTCTTTGAAAGCTAGAATGGTTTATTCTGCCGCAACTGTATCTGTAGATCTGCTACTTCCACAGACATGTGCCTGCATTGTTGTCTTTTGATGGATTTTATCTATATGAACATCTCGATGAGCATACACATTCTTGGTTATTAGGTTTCTACACTGCACTCTTGAAATTGTTGTCTTCATCTAAGGTTAACTCACCCTCACTCTCAGTTAGTCTTGTAAGCCCTGTATTTGTGTCTAATATACATTACATCAATTACGGCTCTCTATAGTATTTCCAATATTTTCATCTTTGATTCTTGACAAGATATGACTGTCGATGTCACAGTAATATCGTTGTATCATTAACACATTAATTTTTCATTACACTACAGGATTCTCTCAGGAGTTTGTTTTCACAGGTCAAGTCAGGAAGACAACGCACACGCTGAAAAAATAACAAAATGACACTCTTGCATTTTAAACAATTTAACATTAACCCACTTCTTTGGTGGACGCCATTATAAAGATGTGAAACAAGGTCTAAACTGTTCCAAATTACCAAGGGATTTTATTAATTGCTTCTATAGAAAATATTAGAACTGTACAAAATGGCAGAACAATGCTGGGATTGAAACATTTGAACTACAGAAGCCCAGATGGATTTTGAAGTTAGGATTAATGTTGTTTAGGTAGAAGTTAGGGTTATGTCCTTATTCAGAAAACGGAGATAGCAGAGTAAATGAAGCAATGCTGCAAATGGGAAAATAGTGAGGAAGCAGTGGTAAACTATTGGGAAAACATATAATTCTAATTAGAGCTGATCTTCACAGACCTGTTCAGCTTTTCTAGCAATTTTTGTTTTTGTTTCTGTTGGACCATAGTTGACATGTGACTTCTGATTTTGTCCATCCCAGTCCAACATCAGCACCTCTGCATCATTATATAATCAGGCAGCCAGATCTGCCAGATTTAATATAAATTCCTTAGTTCTCAATTCTATCTTTCTAAACATAAAATGGCTTGTTTTTGTAATTGCACTGCTAACTCTGGACCAACTTTGAGCAACTGATGTATTTGTACCATGAGATGCCTTTGTTTTTTGACCTCACCTACATTGGCAGTTTCCAATTAGGTGACATCCTCTTCTTCCTCCCAAAATATACAACCTCCTACTTATCAGCTTTGAACATCATTTGAAAGAAATTGTATTTTTTAGGATTCAGTATGTTTGTCCTCTGTATAGAAGATTATTTAACAAGGTGTCGCTGCAGTGGATCTGTGGAAATTTTTTCATAACTCATGCCTATCTTAGAACTGAGAAGCCAATTAGAGAACAAACAAAACCCAGGAAGGATTATGAGCAAGAAAATTTGAATAGACAGTTCAGTAGAATTTTGGGAAGGGAAGTTGTTTGAGGGTGCTTAAGGGCAGTGGATTTGCAAATGTATTTTCATAAGAATGAATGTTGAAAGATTCAGTCTTTGTATTTTGATTTTAACTACAAGAAGGTTATATCTGATTCTTGTGTGAAAGGTTAGATTCAAGTAAATTACTTAAAGGAAATAGCAAAAATTAAATCGAAGTGCTCACAATTTTAAGAAAGTACTACAGCTTTTAATTGATTGTGACTAATGATCTACAAAATATTTTGAGGGAAGTGACAGTTGATTAGAGGATCACATCTGCAATGATGCCTTTTGAAGGAGAAGATTCTAAATAATAACCAAGTAACTGATAGGTGTTATTAAAGAATTTGCAAATGATCTTGTAGACGTTAAAATTTGATGGCGAATGCTTGTATTAAGAAAATAAAAGTAGCATTAAAAATCTTAGAAGCATGGAAAGCAAGAGCAGCAGAAGGTCATTTGGTCCTTCAAGCCTGCTCAGCCATTTAATATGATTAGGACTGATCATCCAACGTATGTTACTGTTTTCCTTCCATATCCTGTGAGTCCTTTAGCCAAGGGATATATTCAATTCCCTCCTGAAATCACACAATGTTTTGGCCTCAATCACTTTCTGTGATGTGTAAGTTAATTTCATCACTCACCAATCTCTGGGTGAAGAAATTTCTCCCCATCTCAGTTCTAAATGAGTTACACCATATCCTTAGACTCTGACCCTTGGTTCTGGAATGTCCTGCCATCTTGGACATCGTTCCTACATCTGCCCACCGATTCAAACTCTCCTCATGAGTCAATAGCAGCATCCCAGGAATCAGTCTAGATAATGTTTGGTGGACTCCCTCTACAGCAGTAACATCTTTCCTCAGATAAGGAGACCAAATATTCCAGGTGTGGTCTTACTAATACTCTGTACAATAGCAGCAAAGTATCTCTGCTCCTGTACTCAAATTCTCTCACTATGAAGGTCAACATACCATCTGCCTTTTTAATCACCCACTGCACCTGCATGCATATCTTCAGTCATTGATGTACCAGGCCACAGAAGTCTTCTTCCATATTTATCGTGTTTTTCTCAGGCAATGCCCTAGTGGTATTATCACTAGACTATTAATCAAGAAACTCAACTAATTTTCTGGGGATTCATGTTCAAATCCTGCCATGGTAGAAAGAATATGGAATTAAGAGTCTAATAATTACTATTGTTGATTTTTGGAAAAACTAATCTGGTTCACTAATGTCTTTTAGGGAAGGAAATCTGTCATCCTTACTTGATCTGTCCTATATGTGAATCTAGACACACAGCAATATGGTTGACCCTTAACTGCTCCTGGGCAATTAAGGATGAGCAGTAAATTCTGGCCAAGCCAGAGATGAATAAATAAAGGAAAAAAAAGTCCTCTTTTTCAATTTCTAGCCATTGAGATAATAATCTTGCACCTCCTTTTCTCTAGCAGAATGAAATACTTCACATATATCCACATTATACTTTATCTGTGATGCAGTTACCACTCACTCAACTTGCTCAAATCACACAGAGGTATATCTGCATCATCATCGCAGTTGACATTCCCAACCGGCTTTGTGTTATCTGCAATCTGACGATATTACATTTAGTTCCCTCATCTAAATCATCAGTAAATTGTAAGTAGCTGGAGTCCTAGCACTGATCCTTGCAGTACCCCATTAATCACTGCCTGCCATTCAGAAAAAAGATATTCCTACTCTTTGGATTCCTATGTGCTAACCAGTTTTCTATCCCATTTAACACACTACTCCAATTCCATGGCAATTTAATTTCACATCTATTATTGGGACTTTGTTGATTGCCTTCTGAAAGTAGAAATAACATCCAATGATTTCACCTTAAACCCAGTTACATCCTCAAAGAATTCCCATAGATTTGCCAAGTATAATTTCCATTTTGTAAAACTATTCTGATTCTGTCCAATCTGACACAGTTTTCTAAGTACCTAGGTTTCTCTATTGTTTGTTTTAATCAAATCAAGATTCACATACTATGATGGTCATTCTGAAGTGGGATTGGTGATTAATCAGTTAGTGAAAGTTGGATCAATTTGAAGTAAGTCAGAAAATTACGCATGGTGGAAACTTCCGGCCCTACCTAAGTTGAAGACAACTGATGTCTTTCAAAAAGCTTTTAATTAAATACCTTACTCAGAATTGTGTTCTAAATTTAAGGCCTGTTGTGTCAAAGAAAGGGTAGTAAATTGATTGATAAATTAGCTGAAGTGTTAAGAGTTGCTTTTAAACAAGGCAGGTGAGGTTCCATAGAGTTTGATGTTAGGTTTTGCCCCTTTTCATTGAGTTCATTCATGGTCTGAAGCAGATTTGATTAGGATGTAATATTAAATTGTACAGTAAAATCAGCAGCTTAGAAGAACAAAATAGATTACAACTGGATTTGAAGAGAGTGGAATTGAGAAGTGGTACAATTATTGGTCTTGAACAGTTACGCACAAAGTACAGAATATAGACTTTGGCTTGATTGTATTACAAAGGCTAGATTTTGGATTCATGTTATGATTCATCTGCCAATTAAGCTCCAGCAAAAATTTATAAAGTCCAGCTTAAAGATGAGTCAAAATCCTTGCACTCTCCATAACAACAGTTTGGGTGTACCCACACAACATGGACTGCAGCAGTTCAAGAATTCAGCGCTGAAAAATGTGTTGCTGGAAAAGCGCAGCAGGTCAGGCAGCATCCAAGGAGCAGGAGAATCAAGGTTTCGGGCATAAGCCCTTCTTCAAAGTTCAAGAATTCAGCCCACCTCCTTCTTCTCAAGGGCAATAACGAATGAGCAGTAAATGCTGGCCGAACTAATGATGCATCATTTCACAAATCTATAGGAAACAATATACACAACAGGGACATAAGGAAACTTATAAAGGTATTGCCATAAACCAATCATTCAAATTCAGTATGAGAAAAGAGGAAGCCATATCCAAAATGACAGGAACATGGCTGATATTGCCTGGACTATTCAGTATAAAAGCTGAAAATGTGTTGCTGGAAAAGCGCAGCAGGTCAGGCAGCATCCAAGGAACAGGAGAATCGATGTTTCAGGCATAAGCCCTTCTTCAGGAAATCAGTATAAAAGCAGAACACAATAATATGATTCTGTAAAGCTTTAATGGACTTCCCTATTAACAGGAAGGCTATCGGCTGATTGTATTTTCTAACCGAGCATAAGAGGAGCAATATTCCAAATGTAGCCATATCTTAACAACCTTGTCAACCTGAGTGGCAATTTTCAAGGATCTATGTACCTGGACACTGAGATCTTTCTGCTCATCTACATTACCAAGAATCTTACCATTAGCCCATTCCTGTTACTCCTTCCAAAGTGAATCACCTCCCACTTTTTTTTTAGATTACTTACAGTGTGGAAACAGGCCCTTCGTCCCAACAAGTCCACACCGACCCGCCAGAGCACACCCACCCAGGCCCATTCCCCTACGTTTACCCTTGCACCTAACACTACGGGCAATTTAACATGGCCAATTCACCTAACCTGCACATTTTTGGACTGTGGGAGGAAACCGGAGCACCCGGAAGAAACCAACGCAGACACGGGGAGAATGTGCAAACTCCACACAGTCAGTCGCCTGAGGCGGGAATTGAACCTGGGTCTCTGGTGCTGTGAGGCAGCAGTGCTAACCACTGTGCCACCATGCCGCCCTATTCAGCATTAAACTCCATTTTCCACCTCTCAGCCCAGCTCTGCAGCTTATCTATATCTCTCTACAACGTACAACATCTTTTGTCACTATCCACTGCTCTACCGACCTTAGGGTCATCCACAAATTTACTAACCCATCCTTTCATGCCCTCATCCAGGTTATTTATAAAAATGACAAACAACAGTGGACCCAAAACAGATCCTGGTGGTATCCCACTAGTAACTGAACTTCAGGATGAATATTTCCCATCAACCATCACCCTCTGTCTTCTTTCAGCTGACCAATTTCTGATTCAAACTGCTAAATCACCCTCAAACGCATGCCTCCATATTTTGTGCAATAGCCTACCAGGGGAACTTTATCAAACACCTTACAGAATTCCATATACACCACGTCAACTGCTTTACCCTCATCCACCTGTTTGGCCACCTTCTTAAATAACTCAATAATGTTTGTGAGGTAAGACTTACCCTCCACAAACCCTATCCCTAATCAACTTATTCCTTTTTAGCTGATTATAAATCCTATCTCTTATAACCCTTTCCAACACTTTAACCACAACTGATGAAAGGTTCACATGTCTATAATTTCCAGGGTTGCCTCTACTCCCCTTCTTGACCAAGGGAACAACATTTGCTATCCTCTCGTCTTCTGGCACTATTCATGTAGACAATGACGACATAAAAATCAAAGCCAAAGGCTCGGCAATCTACTCCCTGGCTTCCCAAAGAATCCTAGGATAAATCCTATCTGGCCCAGGGGACTTATCTATTTTAAGGGAACAACATTTGCTATCCTCTCGTCTTTTGGCACTATTCATGTAGACAATGACGACATAAAAATCAAAGCCAAAGGCTCGGCAATCTACTCCCTGGCTTCCCAAAGAATCCTAGGATAAATCCTATCTGGCCCAGGGGACTTATCTATTTTTACACTTTCCAGAATTGCTAACACCTCCACCGTATGCACCTCAATTCCATCTAGTCTAGCAGCCTGTCTCTCAGTATTTTCCTCGATGACATTGCCTTTTTCTAGTGTGAATACTGACAAAAGGTATTCATTTAGCACTTCCCCTATCTCTTCTGACTCCACACACAACTTCCCACGACTATGCTTGATTGGCTCTAATCTTACTCTAGTCACTCTTTTATTGCTAATATGGCTTAGAAAGCCTTAGCGTTTTCCTTGATCCTATCTGCCAACAACTTCTCATGTCCCTTCCTGGCTCTTCTTAGCTCTCTCTTTAGGTCTTTCCTGGCTAACTTGTAACTCTCAAGCACCCTAATTGAGCCATCATATCTCATCCTAACATAAGCCTTCTTCCTTAGTAAACCACGGCTCCATTTCTTGACAACATTAGATTAGATTAGATTACATTACAGTATGGAAACAGGCCCTTCAGCCCAACAAGTCCACACCGACCCGCCGAAGCGCAACCCACCCATACCCCTACATTTACCCCTATACCTAACACTACGCGCAATTTAGCATGGCCAATTCACCTGACCTGCACATCTTTGGACTGTGGGAGGAAACCGGAGCACCCGGAGGAAACCCACGCAGACACGGGGGGAACGTGCAAATTCCACACAGTCAGTCGCCTGAGGCGGGAATTGAACCCGGGTCTCTGGCGCTGTGAGGCAACAGTGCTAACCGCTGTGCCACCGTGCCATCTTCCCTCTCTCACCGAAACATTCTTATCAAGGACCCGTAGTAGCTGGTCCTTGAATAAGCTCCACACTTCAACTGTGCCCGTCCCCTGCAGTTTCCTTCCCCATCCTATGCATCATAATTCTTGCCTAATCGCCTGTAATTGCCTTTCCCCCAGCTATAACTTTTGCCCTGCGGTATATACACCTACCCCTTTCCATCACTCAAGTTAACATAAATGAATTGTGGTCACTACCACCAAAGTACACACCTACCTCCCAATCTAACACCTGGCTGAGTTCATTACCCAATGCCAAATCTAATGTGGCCTTGCCCCTTGTTGGCCTGTCTACATACTGTGTCAGGAAACCCTCCTACACACATTGGACAAAACCTGACCCATCTAAAGTACTTGAACTATAGTATTCCCAGTCAATATTTGGCAAGTTAAAGATCCTCATAACAACTACCCATATCACACAGAGACACAGCAGTGGGGTTTAGTCCAAGATGGGAACAAAGTACAGGTTTCAGGAAGGGGTCAATGGGCTGAGGAGTGGCAGATGAAGTTTAATTTAGATAAATGTGAGGTGTTGGATTTTGGTACAACAAACGGTGCAGGATATATTCACTTAAAAGTAGGGCCTTGGACCTGCTGTAGAACAGAGAGACCTAGGGGTCTTCATTGCTCAGACCTCTGACTATAGGAGTTTGGATGTTGCGTTGTGATTGTACAGAATGTTGGTGGAGTACTCTTGTGGAGTATTGTGTCCAGTTTTGGTTGACCTGTCACAGGAGGATATTATTAAGCTAGAGAGGGTTCAGAAAAGATTTACCAGGTTGTTGCTGGGAATTGTGGGTTTGAAGAGAGGCTGGATAGGCTGGGATATTTTTCACTGGAGGATAAAAGGTTGAGGGTTGACTTTATTGAGATTTACAAAATTATGAGTATAGATAAGGTGAATGGCTGGTGTCTTTTTCCTTCGGGTTGGGGATTACAAGATAAGGGGACAAATTTCTTTTAAGGTGAGAGGAGAAATATTTTTAAAAAGTCATGAGAGGCAACTTTTTTTTTACACAAAATAGTTCATGAGTGGAATGAATTTGCAAAGGAAGTGGTGGATATGGATATGATTACAACGTTTAAAAGATATTTGGAAAAGTACATGAATAAAAACTTTTTGGAAGGATATAGGTCAGGTGTTGGCAGGTAGGACTAGTTTGGTTTGGGATTATTGTCAATATAGACTGTTTGGACTGAACAGTCTGTTTCCTTGCTGTTTGACTCTATCACGGTATGACTCTATGACCTGGGAACTTAAGGAGTGGTGAGATGGATGTAATAGGTGCACTCGAGAGTGTGGTGCTATAAAAGCACAACAGATCAGGCAGCATCTGAGGAGCAGGAGAATTGATGAAACATCTCAACTCAAATCTCCAGCATCTGCAGTCCTCACGTTTGTGTAATAGGTACACTGCCATTTTTGGAATACGTGAAAAACACCTTGTTTCAGAATTCAAGTATGGTACTGCCTCTTTGGCTTACAATATGTAAATATCTGACAAATCCTCATTGAGTTAGAGTGCTACCTCAAAATCCTTTCTGGGTGAGCTCTCCCAACATTGGTTCAATAAATGATTATTAATCTGTACCTTGAGGCCCCTGATTATTTCTTTAAATAATGTGCCACAACAGTTTCTCAACATATGTGAAAAGGAAAACATGAGCTAGGACAAATGTGGAATCATTTTTGGAAAGAGACAGGAAAATTTGCCTTGGAGAATAGGGATATTATGGACAAACTAAACAATTCATTTGTATCCTTCTTTGCAGAAGATGATGCAGAAACTATGACAGAAATATTAGGCAATAAAAGGACTTGTGAAACTGAGGAATTGAAAAATAATTAGTATTGGTAAATAGGTGGTACTCGATGAATTAACAGTATTGAAGCTTGGAAAATCCTTTGGGTCAGATGAGCTTTGACCAAACTGTTGAAGGAGCTGGTAAAGAAATTATGGTTCTTTCAAAATTCTGTAGATTCAGGAAAGGTTCCTGCAGTCTGAAAAACAGCAAATGTAACTGTACTTTTTTCAAGAAGGGAGAAAGATGGAGAGTGAAGACTTACAGTCCTGTTAGTTTGATGTCAGTCTTGGGAAAATGTTGCAGTCTATTGTAAAGGATGTGAAAATAAAGATTAATTGAGCAGAGTCAATGTAGATTTATGAAAGGGAAATCGTGTTTGTCAAATCTATTGTATATTTCTGAGACTGTTATAACAGAATAAATAAAGAAGATAAAGTAGATGAAGACTTTTGTTAGAGTCCACACATGAAGCTAGAAAACATAAATAGTGCACGTAAGATTGGGGGTAATATGCTAATATGGATTGTGAATTGAATAATCAAAATCAGAGAGTAGGGATAAATGGGTAATTCTTGGAATGACAGGCTATTCCTAGTGGGGTACCTTAAGGATTAATGATAGGGCTACAGCTGTTCACAATCCATACAAATGGTTTGGACATGGAGAACAGTTATAATATTCTCATATTTGTCGATGATGCAAAATTCGGGGAAACTGTGAGAAAACTTCAACAATACTTGGACAGGCTAAGTGAATGGGCTAGAATGTTGCAGATGGAATATAACACAACTAATTGTGTAGTTGTCTATTTTGGTGGATCAAGTAGACAGGAAAAGACATCTTAAACAGTGAGAGTTGAGAAGTGCTGTTGTCTGAAAAGGATATGTGTGCCTTTCTGCTTGAGTCACTAAAAGCTAGCATACTGGTGCAACATTGGTCTTCATTGCAAGGGGAATTGTGTACAGATGTAAAGATGTCTTGCTGCAATTGTATAAATCCTTGTTGAAAATGCCCCTGGATTATTTTAGTCTTCTTGCTGAAGGAATAAAGGAGGGGCGCATAGTAAACAGTACAATTGAAGTTCATGAGGTTAATCTGTGGAATAATGAGATTTTGTTATGAGGAGAGATCGCATACACTAGGTCTGAGTCATAGAGTCATAGAGTCCCACATCACGGAAACAGTCCCTTTGGCCCAAACTGGTCCATGCCGATCAAAATGTCCATCCATGCTAATCCCATTTCCTTGCATTTGGCCCATATCCTTCTAAACCTTTCCTATCTATGTATTTTCCAAATGCCTTTTAAATGTTGTTAATGTACCCTCCTCAACCACTTCTGCTGCCAGTCATTCCATGAGTACCACCCTCTGTGTAAAAACATTGTCCCTCAGGTTCCCTTTTATTCTTTCCCCTCTAACCTTAATCTGATGCACATGTTGTTAATGTACCCTCCTCAACCACTTCTGCTGCCAGTCATTCCATATGAGTACCACCCTCTGTGTAAAAACGTTTTCCCTCAGGTTCCCTTTTATTCTTTCCTCTCTAACCTTAATCTGATGCACTCTGGTCCTTGATTCCCCAACCCTGGGAAAAAGATCAAGTGTATTCACTATATCCATGCCTTTCATGATCTTATACATTTTTATAAGACTCCCCCCTCAGTTTCCTACACTATAAAGAGGAGAGTCCTAGCTTGTCCAACCTCTCCCTATAACTCAGACTGCTGAGTCCTGCCAACATCCTTATAAATTTCATCTGCACTCTTTTCAGTTTAATAACATCCTTCCTATAGCAAAAACTGAATACAATACTCCAAGTGTGGCCTCATCAACGTCTTGTACAACTGCAACATGCCAAAAACTTTCTTTGCTGTCCTGTCTACCTGTGACTCCAATTTCAGTGAACCGTGCACCTGAACACTAAGGTTCCACTACATTCCTTAAGGTCCCACCATTCACCATGAAACTCCTACCTTGATTTGACTTGCCAAAATGCAAGACCTCACACTTAACTGTATTAAACTCCATTTGCCATTTCTTGGTCCACTTCCCCAGCTGATCAAGGTCCTGCTGCAACTTCTGATAACATTCCTCACTGTCCACAATACCATCTATTTTAGTGTCATCTGCAAACTTGAGAGAGTCAAAGTTTGAGACATGATCTCATTGAATCGGTCCACTTCCCCAGCTGATCAAGGTCCTGCTGCAACTTCTGATCACATTCCTCACTGTCCACAATACCATCTATTTTAGTGTCATCTGCAAACTTGAGAGAGTCAAAGTTTGAGACATGATCTCATTGAAGCAAGCTAAATTCTTGCAGGATATGATTTCTAATCATTTTAAGTGTGATGTTGCTTTAAAAAGCTCAAAAGATAACTAACATGCAATGAGATAAGTAACTAGATGTCATCACATGGCCAGGAACTAGAGGCACTCTGCACCATAGTACTTCAGGCAGAAGGTATATCTAGAGATTATTCACTGCTCTCTGTACTAGTTGAGCCAGAGATTTTCAATTAAACAGAATCATTTGTGTTAGGTAACATTGGTGAGTAGGTGTAAAAGAGCTGGCTCATTAAGCACTTGTGATGTCTGGAGCACCGTGAGAAATGATGGCCAAAAATGAATGCTTCCACTAGAATTGACTTCCCACTGATCCTATAACGCCACTAAAGCATGTCATCAAGATGATGTCAGTATCCAATTTGCCTCATTGATAACCGTCTAGAATAGTTCAGATCTGGAGATTAGAGATTATGATTTTATCCTATCCATTTGGAATCAAGCTGCGTGGACAGTTAAATACCTCTGGTGTTTACTTCATTTGAACTGTCAAAGACCTGAACTGCTAAGATTTTCACATTGAAGGCACACCACCTTCCCAAAGGCTTTTAAGTATGTGAGTCAAATTGCAATTATGGCACTGGGACTTGTGGGCAATTTTTCTAGCTAGGCCTGGGTAGAAAAGGTATGTGAGTTTTCTTTGTATACTCCAACAAAGGTAGAACAAACCCAAAGGTTAAGTTTATAAATTTTGAAAACAGTATTCGGCCATAGCACTGAAAACTGTGTTCCAAAGCTTGATATTATCCGAACCAAGCTTTTTCCATTGGAGCTACAATGCTGGCATCGATTTGTGGCACATCTTTAATTAGCACGAATACAGTAAAGCACAAATTTTTAAATATATACGTTCTTCAATGATAAAATCCTTAACTAGAATTCTATTGTCATCAAAATTTTTGATTAACTTTCAGTTATTCATTGACTTAGCTAACAAAACCAGTTGCAGGACTTGACTTTTTTGCTTTCATTTGGAACTCTAGCTCTAATAGTTGAAACACCTGCAGAACCAGTTGCCCCTCAGGTTCCCTTTCATTCTTTCCCCTCTAACCTTAAACTGATGCCCGCTAGTCCTCGAATCTCCAACCCTGGGAAAAAGACTATCATTGCCTATCATGATCTTATACATTTTTATAAGATTCCACACCCCCCCCCCCCCTCAGTTTCCTACACTGTAAAGAGAAGAGTCCTAGCTTTCTGCAAGCTTACCTATGTAATTTACAAATAAATAAAGATTTTCTTAGAAATGCACACACATTTGTTTTTGCTTTCTGTTTCTCAGAAACATTGACAGTGATTTGTAATGAAGTCCCACTCATCATAGGAAAATAATATGAAACTTTGGTCATATTAGTCTAATCCCAGTTGATGTTATTATGGACAGGTCAGGTCCCAGACAGAAACTTGGCTTGATAGATCATATTTTTATTCTTTTTGGGTTTAACAAAGTGGTCTCTCACTGAAACATTAGCATGCAATGCTGCTGATTTTGCTTTAACGATAGAATGGAATTCAACAACTTTTAAGCTACCTGTCAAGTCCCTGAAGAACCCTATATGCTTCAATGAGATTACATTCTTTTCTTCTAAATTCGAATGAATAGAGTTGGATCTACCATTCATCCTGTTCAACCTATGCTTATAAAATAATCTCTCTAACCCAGGGATCATTGGTATGGAGGGCTAATTCACTTAGTGCTGTTCTCCTTCATCTTCTCCTTTATGGTTTTCCTTTTCAGATAAGTAAAAACAATGACTGCAGATGCTGGAAACCAGATTCTGGATTAGTGGTGCTGGAAGAGCACAGCAGTTGAACTGCTGTGCTTTTCAGATAATAGCCAATTTCCCTCTAGAATGCCTCAATTGCATCCGACTCCAACACATTCTTAGGTAGAGTCATAGAAATGTACAGCACGGAAACAGACCCTTCGGTCCAACCCGTCCATGCCGACCAGATATCCCAACCTAATCTAGTCCCACTTACCAGCACCTGGTCCATATGCCTCCAAACCCTTCTTATTAATATACCCATCCAGATGCCTTTTAAATGTTGTAATTGTACCGGCCTCCACCACTTCCTCTGGCAGCTCATTCCATACACGCACCACCCTCTGTGTGAAAAGGTTGCCCCAAGGTCTCATTTATATCTTTCCCCTCTCCCCCATAACCTATGTCCTCTAGTTTGGGACCCCAACCCACCCCAGGGAAAAGACCTTGTCTATTTACCCTATCCACGATTTTACAAACCTTCATAAGGTCATCCCTCAGCCTCTGATGCTCGGGAGGGAAAACAGCCTCAGCCTATTCAACCTCTACTTATATCTCAAATCCTCCATCTCTAGCAACATCCTTGTAAATCTTTTCTGAACCCTTTCAAGCTTCACAACTTCCTTCTGATAGGAAGGAGACCAGAATTGCACACAATATTCCAAAAGTGACTTAACCAACATCCTGTACAACCGCAACATGACCTCCTAATTCTTATACTCAATGCTCTGACCAATACATTGCACATTGCAGATCCTAAACATACCCACTTTGTGAAAAGGTTGTTATCTCAAGTCTTCTTTGCCTCTTTTCTCACTTATCTTAAATCTGCTTGTTGATCGACAGATTTTCCCCATCTACTCCGTTCAGGCCCCACATGGTTTTGAATTCCTCTGTCAAAACTCCCCTCAACCTTTTCCTGCCCAAGGAAATCAATCCCAACCTCTCCACTCATTCAACTTAACTACAGTTTCTCATTCCTGGGATCACTCAGTTAAATTGTCCAATGTTAAAGTAGCAGTCGCAGCAATAATCACAGAGTTAGTGTGGCAATGTGCCTCTGTTCTTAAAGGTCCTTCAGTACTTCTCCCACTGCCCACTTGTTCAGTCAGGCCAGCCCTCACACAGTCGACAGCTTGTTAGCTCCATAAAGATGCTGGAATGAGTCTACCACACTGTTCCTCACTTCTCATTATTGATATTCCACCGGAGCTCAGCATTTACCAGAATGAAAGCAAAAATAAGATGAAAGTAAAATTGGAGTTGTTTTCAATGTAATAGCAAAGTAAAATTAGATGTAAGAGAGACAGCCAAAAAGTAAATAGTAGAAAATTGACCCTTAAGATTCTCTCATATTTTTTAAATTGTCTTCCAACACTGTTGTTGCCATGGTGCAAATCTGCAAATGCATAAGACCTCTTCACTATCAATGCCCAAACCCACACATGCAACATTATATTAAGATGTCAAGCAATTTTGTGACCAAGAATGCACAAAACTAGACCATTCTGGACATGCAATCAAGAATACACTTCTCTTTTCCAAACCTGTTTCTGATAAGCCAGTCAGTTATAACCTTGGGAGTACAGTGAACAGAAGTAGATCTGCCATGTTAAAAAAGACCTCTAGATGCTGTAAATCAGAAAAAAAAGAACAGAAATTGCTAGAAAAGCTCAGCAGGTCTGGAGAGAAATCAGAGTTAATGTTTTGTGTCCAGTAATCCTTCTTCAGAACTAATTGTAGCTAGAAACAGATTTTTATATATCTAAAGACAGGTCTGCTGAAGGGGGTTGGAGTAAATGTTAGGTAAAGGAGGGGAGTTGGAACCCAAATGAGAGAGAGAGGGAGAAAGAGAACAGTTGGGCAGAAAATGAAATGGATAAAAGTCAGTCTTGGAGCTGCTAACTGGGACCATTTCCTCTCGGACATGTTGGTCTACATGTTCTCCACTCCCAACACCTCACCCCAACCCCTATGGAACTTCCCCACGCAATGCAGAAGGTATAACACCTGCCTGTTTGTTTCATCCCTCGTCACTATCCTAGACCTCAGACACACCTTCCAGTGAAGCAGCAATTTATCTGCACTTCATTCAATCTAGTGTACTGTATTGGCTGCTCACAATATGGTCTCCACTACACTGGGGAGACAAAGCACAAACTGGAGGCTTGCTTTGCAGAACACTTACATTCTGTCCGCAGAAATGACCCTGAGCTTGCCACTTCAACATACCACCATCTTCCCTGGCCAACATTTCTGTATCCAGTTTGAAGCAGTACTCCAGCAAAGCTCAGTAAAAGCTGGAAGAACAGCACCTAATTTTCCACTTGGGTACCTAGCAGCCTTCAGGGATCAATATCAAGTTCCATCATTTTAAGACCTGAGCACCTTCTTCCATGTCCTTAACCCAACCCCGACACACCCAGTCCCTGTCATCACATGGGCTGCTACCACAAACAATTCATTAGCAGCCACAAATGGTCCCCATTAGCAACTATTGACTCTCTTAGGCTGACCTTTCCCCATTCCTTTACCTGACCAACTGAGTTTTTCTCTCTCTCTGGGCTCCATCGTCATTATCGTTTACTCCTCCTCCCCCTCTCCACATCCCATCTTCAGTATATAGACCAACCTTTTCCTAGCTACTAACAGTTCTGAAGAATGGTTACTGGACCCAAAACGTTAACTCTGCTTTCTCTCCAAATGCTGCCAGACCTGCTGAGTTTTTCCAGCAATTTCCACATTTGCCATGTTATGCGATCCCTGCTTAAAAAATAAAGGGTTTCACATTTACAACATGGATAAGGCAACTTCTTTTTTTCTCTGTCAAGCTGTTGAAAATCTTTGGAAGTCTCTGCCTCAAAAGAAGTGGAAGTAGAGTTGTTGAGTATTATTTAAGGCAGAGGTAGATGCATTTTTTACAAGTAAGGGGGTAAAAGGTTAATAGGGAAGGTGTGTTTAAAGTTACAATGAGACCTGTCAAGATCCTGTTGAATAAAATAATAGACTTAAGGGGCTGAATGGTCTATTCCTGCTCCAATATCATGTATTCAGAAACACAACTGCAAAGCTAATAGCTGTATAAGTACCAATGAAGCTGTTAAGTGAACTAGACTCAAGTTCATTAATTTATAATCACATACTTAACGTTTTTATATTGTTCTTAAAAATGGAAAATGATTCAAATGGATAATTTTGAAAGCAATATTATGATGGTACCGTGAAAGTATTGAGAATAAACTGCATATAAATTAGTTAACTTGATTGCATTTTTCTTAACACGAGATTTGATAATTTCAGTAATGATAAAACTCAAATCCACATTTATTATTATTAGTTGTCATTTAAGACCATTTCTCATTATTGTATAATCATTACAATGGTCACTCTGGGCATAGATTACATGGCCAAAAATGATAGAATATCTTGTCCTTTTATTTGAACTGTCAGCACTGACATTTATTAACTTTAAGTAGAACTCATTGAGAGACTGTCAGAAAATAATTACAGCCACAAAAAGTGAACCATAAAACATATTAATAATTATTCATTTAATTTTTGTCTGGTCAAATAAATGATTCAGAGTGCTTTTAAATAAAATTCTCTGGATAATTTCCATGAATAAATGCTAATGTATGCAAAGCTCTAAACGAATGCTGAAACTTTAATCAAATGAATTTTAATTCAGCTCCATAGTGCACCTGATTCACCTATTCAGAAGTAATCATGTAGCTGTAGAAATAAGACTGCACATCACTCAAGTGATAAGATGTTAAAGGAAATGAAATGTGAATCACCATGTAATGAAGAGGTAGACCTGTCCATGCAGTAGGCTAAACTCTCATGAAGTACTTAAAACTGCATGCAATAAATGTAAAAATCAAAGTGTATCACACATACCGAGGGAAGAAGGAAATATTTTGTGCAATGTAATTTATTTTTTGAAGTCCTAAATATCAAATGAAGCATTTGATTCAGGCAGAAGCATGGATATACATAAAATGATTACAAAATTATTGTACTGAAATAAAGAAAAGAGAATGCAGCTGGTTAGCTCACTTGGCTAGATAGTTGGTGTACAGTTCAGAATAACACCCACTGCACAGAACAAGTTTGATTCATGCTCTGGCTGAGATAAGTGAAAGATGTGCCCTCTTCACTCTGTTCTTAAAGTAGAAGGCAGCAACAAATATACTTTAGGTTTGGATCATGAAAGAATAAGAGGAAAAGCTATTATCAAATCATTGAGTCTTCTTGAGCCTCGCATTCATGTTCAGGAGAATTTTGTTTACAGCGTATTGATTTTTAAAATTTGTTTGTTTGTTTTATTTGGGCACCTTTGGCATGGCCAGCATTTGTTGCCCAAGCCTAACTGTCTTTGGACTGAGTAGCTTGCTTATTATTTCACAGAGCAGGAAGGAATTAATCACATTGCTGTAGGTATAGAGTTGGATGTCGGCCAGACCAGGTAAGGTCAGCAAATTTTCTTGACATTAGACTTTGATGATCTGAAATGTATTGCCCGAAGGCCACAGTACAGCATTGTCCGATGTTTCTATTGTGGTAGTACATATATTGCAAGTAATTTTCATTCTTATAATTGATGTTACTAATAACTACTTACAACATCAATTACAAAAATTACAACTTTTTCAGCACTTTTAGTTAGTATGTAAGTGACCTGAAGGAATATTGATGTTTCCAAAACGGTGAGTGGCTTGGAGGGGTACTAACAGCTAGTGGTGTACCCATACATCTGCTACCCTTATCTTCCTTAATGCTAGCATCTGGGAGTTTGGAATGTGTTGTCTAAGGAATCTTGATGAATTTCTGCAGTGCATTTTGTTGATGGTACACACTTCAGTTACTCAGTGTCATGGTGGAGGCAATGGGTGTTTGTGAAATCTGGAGTCATGGTTCTTGATTATTGCTGGTCAGCAGGGGAATATTCCATCATGTTCTTGACTTGTGACTTGCAGATAGTGGACAGGCTTTAGGGAGTAAGGAAGAAAGGTACTTGTTGCAATATTCCCAGTATCTAGTAGCTACTGAATTTAGTTAATGGTAACCTTCAGGATGTTGATAGTAGGAGATAGTGATGCCAAAGAAGGTCAAGGGATCAGATTCTCTCTTGTTGAAGATGGTTATTTTCTGGTACTCAATTAACATAACACTTTTCAGCCAAAGCCTGGATATTGTCCAGGTCTTGCTGCATGGACTGCTTCAGTATCTGAGACTCATGAATGATGTTGAACATTGTGCAATCATTGACAAGCATCCCCATTTCTGATTTTAAAGTGGAGGAAAAATCATTGGTGAAGCAGCTCAAGAGGTGGGGCCTACAGCAGTACTCTGAGGAATCACTGCAAAGATGTTTGCAGCTGAGATAACTGACATCCAACAAAACACCCATTTCCTTTTGTGTGAAATATGATGCCAACTAATGGTGACTTTTCCCTGATACTCAGTGTTGCCAGTTTTGTTAAAAGTTCTTTGATGCCACACTCAGTCAAACACAGCCTTGACATCAAGGACAGCCACTCTCACCTAGCTAGTCACTGGAATTCAGCTCTTTTATCCATACTTGAATCAAGGCTATAGTGAGGTAAGGAACTGATTGGAACCCAAACTTGAGATCAGTGAGCATGTTATTGCTTAAGCAAGTACTATTTGATAGCACTGTTGATGACACTTTCCACCAGTTTACTGATGATTGAGAGTATACTGATGGAGCAGTAATTGGCTGGGTTGGATTTGCTCTGCTTTTTCTGTACAGGACATACCTAGGCAACTTTCCACATTGTTGAGTAGAAGCCAAAGTTTGGGTGAAGATTTGTAGCTCGGGTGCTCGTTGTTGTGGTTCTGTTCGCCGAGCTGGAAGTTTTTGTTGCAAACGTTTCGTCCCCTGTCTAGGTGACATCCTCAGTGCTTGGGAGCCTCCTGTGAAGCGCTTCTGTGGTGTTTCCTCCGGCATTTATAGTGGCCTGTCCCTGCCGCTTCCGGTTGTCAGTTCCAGCTGTCCGCTGTAGTGACCGGTATATTGGGTCCAGGTCGATGTGTTTGTTGATGGAATTTGTGTCCTTGCATGGGATTTTGTACACTACATTAGTTTTGCTCATGCTGGGTATCGGGTCCTTCGTTCTGGTGAGTTGTTGTCTGAGGGTGGCTGTTAGTTTGTGTGCTGTTATAAGTCCTAGTGGTTGTAGTAGTCTGGCTGTCAGTTCTGAAATGCTCCTGATGTATGGTAGTGTGGCTAGTCCTTTGGGTTGCAGCATGTCCTCATTCCGTTGTTTTTGTCTTAGGCATCTGTTGATGAAATTCCGCGGGTATCCGTTTTTAGCGAATACCTTGTATAGGTGTTCCTCTTCCTCTTTTTGCAGTTCTGGTGTGCTGCAGTGTGTTGTGGCCCTTTTGAATAGTGTCTTGATGCAATTTCTTTTGTGTGTGTTGGGGTGTTGCTTTCATAGTTCAGGACTTGGTCTGTGTGTGTGGCTTTCCTGTATACCTTTGTGGTGAAGCCAGTAACTGTATTGGAAAAGCTTGGCTAGGGGTGAAGCAAGTTCTAGAGTACAAGTCTTCTGTATTATTGCTGAAATGGTGTCAGGGTTTACAGCTTTAGCAGCAACAATATTCCAGCTCTAACCTTGGGTGAATCTTCAATGCATATATATCTTGAGCTGTAGAGTCATAGCGTCAAAGAGACAGGCCCTTTGGCCCCAAATGATCCATGCTGACCAAAATGTCCATCCAAGCTAACCCATTTCCCTGCACTTGGCCTATATCCTTCTAATCCATTCTTATCCATGTATTTGTCCGAATGCCTTTTAAATGTCATTAATGAACCCTCCTCAACTACGTTTGCTGGCAGCTCATTCCATATGCATACCACCCTCTGTTTGAAAACATTGCCCCTCAGGTTCCCTTTTATTTTTTCCCCTGTAACCTTAAACTGATGTCCTCTAGTCCTCGATTCCCCAACCCTGGAAAAGAGACTGTGTTCATGCACTCTATCCATGCCTCTCATGATCTTATATATCTCTATAAGATCAGCCTCCTCAGTCTTCTACGCTGTAAAGAAAAAACGTCCTAGTTTGTCCAACCTCTCCCTATAACTCAAACTGTTGAGCCCTGGCTACATCCTTGTAAATTTCTTCTGCACAGTTTCCAGTTTAATAACATCCTTTCTATAACAAGGTGAGCAAAACTGAACACAATACTCCAAGTGCAGCCTCACCAACGTCCTGTAAAATTGCAACATAACTTCCTAACTTCTATACTCAATGCCCTGACAGATGAAGGCCAGTATGCCAAAAGCCTTCTTCACTGCCCTGTCTACCTGTGACCCACTTTCAAAGAACTGTGAACCTGAACTCCAAGATCCCTCTGTTTCACTACACTCCTGTAAATAAAGGTGTTTTGCCAAAAAGTCACTCTTTTAAGCAGCATACCTGTGGAAGACAAAACAGATCCTCACATCTGACTATACAATGGGCTGAATTTTCCCATCCTTTAACCATGTGGGTAATTGCTAGTGAGTTAGAAAAATATGGTGAGATTAGAGAAAGGAGATTCCCAAAGTCAAGAAAGAAGATCTCAATTCTGTAACCATGTTTTGAAAGGAAAGATGAAAATGTTGCTCGTGAGTGATGAGGAGCCTATTTACATCCAATTACAACCTCACCTGGAAACTAGATGCCAACAACTCAGAAGGCGAAATGCCTCCAGCTCATCACTTGCTCCTCTGAGTCTCCATCTTCATTAGTAGATTCCAACATCTTAAGTGTATGCTCCATAAGACAGCAATCATTGGACAATTGTCATTCCTGGGGGTCAGCTAAATGCTCAAAAACTGCAGAGAAATGGAAGAGGGACAGTTACTAGTTCCATTACGGGAGACTTTATACTGCTAGAGAGGGGTGAAGGAATTCTAATTAACCGTGTAAATAAGAAGATTGATGAGGAAGGTTCTAAATGTGAAGAAAGCATGTCAATTAGAAAGGAAAGAGAAGAGAGAGTCAGAGTGCATAGTAACTCCGAATAACTAAATTGGATTAATTTCAATGCAAGGGGTCTGACAGGTAAGCTGATGAACTCAGGGCATGTTTACCCATGGTAGTCTTGGCTATTAAAGAAACTTGGCTGAGAGATAGACAGGAATGGCAGCTCAATGTTCCGGGTTTTAGATGCTATAGGAAGGATTGGAAAGGAGGCAAGAAAGGAGAGGGAGTGGCATTTTGATTAAAGAATACATTACTGCTGTAACTAGAGAATATATTTCTGAAAAACCGTTCAGTGAAAATGTATGAATAGAAATTGAAAATAAGAAAGGAAAGATCATTTTGATTAAATTGTTCAATAGTCAAAGGGAAATTGAGAAATAAGTACGTAGGGAGATGTCAGATATATGTAAGCATAATAAGGTTGCAATAATGGGCAATTTTAATTTTCCAAACATTGACTGAGGCTACCATTGTGTTAAAGATTTGGATGGTGAAGAATTTGTCAAACGTGCTCAAGAAAATTTTCTATATCAATATGTGAATGCTCCTACTGGAAAACCTAACCTTTTGGGTAATAAGGCAGGGCAGGTGACTGAAGTAAAAGTAAAAGTAAAAGTAGGGGAACACTTTGGGTTTAGTGATCATAATTCTATTAGTTTCAAAATGGAGAAAGAAATGCAGGCTAGAGAATGGAGGGAAAGAAATTTTGATGTTTTAAAAAGAGTTCATATTACAGAAGAGAAAGTTCTAGAGGTGTTAGAGAATATAAAGGTGGATAAATCTCTGGGACCTGATCTAATGTATCCCAGAACGTTGTGCGACGTTAGAGAAGAAATTGCGAGACCCCTTGCAGAAATATTTGCATCATCTATAACTGTGGGTGAGGTGCCTGATGACTAGAGGGTGGCTAATTTTACATCTTTGTTTAAGAAAGGTTGTAAGGAGAAACATAGAGGGGAGTTTGCATGTGGAATGAACTTCCTGAGGAAGTGGTGGATGTGGGCACAATTACAGCGTTTACCAGAGATTTGGATAAGTGCAGGAATAGGAAAAGTTTGGAGGGATATGGGCCGGGAGCAGGCAGGCAGAACTAGTTTAGTTCAGGATTATATTTGGCAGGAACTAGTTGGATCAAAAGGTCTGTTTCTTCGCTGAATGACTTTAGGAACAGACTCACCAGCAAGGCCATGCCCAGCAGCAATTCTTAACCCATGAATGTGACAAGGCTGTTACTGGTCTGGCCTACATGCGACTCCACGATTACAGCAATGTGGTTGACTCTTAATTGCCACCGAGGCAATTAGGGTTGGGGAAATAAATGTTAGTCCAGCCAGCAACATCCATATCCTGTGAATAGATATATTTTAAATAAACACAAACAGCAGTGGGCATGATCTAAGACATGAGCATGGTGAAGACAGTAACAGATGTGTGCACAGTTCCAGGGCTCTTAAGAAACATGGAACCCAAACTACCATTCCCAAATAGCATTCCAGGCTATTGAAGAATTTCAGCAGGAACGCAATGGTGGGCTGGTGTAGTTACTGGGTCAAAATTCTGGCACACCCTTTCTAAGATCAATGTGACTGATCTTAATCTGCAGGACTGCAGTGGTTCAAGAAGGCAGCTTCTCCAGGGAAATTAAGGATGGCCGAGCCAGCAATATGCACAAAACCTTGAATTAAGAAAATAAAAACCTGATCATCCACGCAAAACGTTCTGGAGACATGGTTTCCAATTCCATCTTGGCAAATGGTGTACACAATTGAATATAATTAATAAATCTGAAATTAAAAACCAGTCTAATAGTCACCATGAATCCACTGACAACTGTAATAGAAATCCACCTTGTTCATTAAAGTGCTTTACGAAAGGTAAACCTGCCATTCTAACCTTGCCTGGCCTACATGTGCATTCAGATCCACACCAATGTAGCTGACTCTTACCTGCCCACTGAAATGGTCAAGCAATCCACTCAGTTCTAACTGCTACTATAAGTAGTGATGGAGTCTGATGGACCTATCAGCTTCAATCAAGGCTCTGAGGAAAAACAACAGGCCTCTTGGATTTGCAAAAACACTACAGTCACCACTGTAGTTCAGATCTCAAACAGTGTACAAGACAGAATATAGGGAAGAGATTGAGTGCTTAACAATATGGTGTAAATGTCTCCTTTAATGTCAACAAAGGATGGAGCTGATCATTGACTTCAGGAAGCAGAGTGGTGGGCACAGCCCTATCTGCATCAATAGTGTTGAGATGGAGATGGTCGAGAGCATCAAGTTCCCTAGAGTGATGATCACCAATGATCAGTCCTGGTTCACCTCATCGATGCAATGATTGAGAAAGAACAACAACATCTCTGCCTGTTCAGGAAGCGAAGGAAATCCAACATGTCCACAACGACTTTTACTAATTTTTATAGATGCACCATAAAAATACATCCCGTCTGGATGCATCACAGCATGGTAAGGCAACTGCTTTTCCCAAGACCACAAGCAACTACAGAGAGTCATAAACATAGCCCAGTCATAGAGTCATAGAGTCATAGAGATGTACAACACAGAAACAGATCCTTCAGTCCAACTCGTCCATGCTGACCAGCTACCCCAACCCAATCTAGTCCCACCTGCCAGCACCCAGCCCATATCTCTCCAAACCCTTCCTTTTCATATACCCATCCAGATGGATTTTAAATGTTGCAATTGTACCAGCCTCTACCACATCCTCTGGCAGCTCATTCCATACACATACCACCCTCTGCGTGAAAAAGTTGCCCCTTAGGTCCGTTTTATATCTTTCCCCTCTCACCCTAAACCTATGCCCTCTAGTTCTGGACTCCCCGACCCCAGGGAAAAGACCTTGTCTATTTATGCCCCTCATGATTTTATAAACCTCTATAAGGTGCCCCTTAGCGTCCGACACACCAGGGAAAACAGCCCAGTCTATTCAACCTCCCTATAGCTCAAATCCTCCAACCCTGGCAACACCCTTGTAAATCTTTTCTGAGCCCATTCAAGTTTTACAACATCTTTCCGATAGGAAGGAGACCAGAACTGCATGCAATATTCCAAAAGTGGCCGAACCGATTTCCTGTATAACCGCAACATGACCTGTACTCAACTCCTGTACTCAATACTCTGACCAATTAAGGAAAGCATACCAAACACCTTCTTCACTATCCTATCTACCTGCGACTCCACTTTCAAGGAGCTATGAACCTGCACTCCAAGGTCTCTTTGTTCAGCAACACTCCCTAGGACCTTACATTAAGTGTACAAGTCCTGCTAATATTTACTTTCGCAAAATGCAGCACCTCACATTTATCCAAATTAAGCTCCATCTACCACTCCTCAGCCCATTTGCTCATCTGATCAAGATCCTGTTGTAATCTGAGTTAACCTTCTTCACTGTCCACTACACCTCCAATTTTGGTGTCATCTACAATCTTATTAACTATACCTCTTATGCTCACATCCAAATCATTTATATAAATGACGAAAAGTAGTGGACCCAACACCAATCCTTGTGGCACTCCACTAGTCAGAGGCCTCCAATCTGAAAAACAACCCTCCACCATCACTCTCTGTCTTCTACCTTTGAGCCAGTTCTTTATCCAAATGGCTAGTTCTCCCTATATTCCATGAGATCTAACCTTGCTAACCAGTCTCCCATGGGGAACCTTGTTGAACGCCTTACTGAAGCCTAAATAGATCATGTCTACTGCTCTGCCTTCATTAATCTTCTTTGTTACTTCTTCAAAAAACTCAATCAAGTTTGTGAGACATGATTTCCCACAAACAAAGCCATGTTGACTAACCCGAATCAGTCCTTGCCTTTCCAAATATATGTACAGCCTGTCCCTCAGGATTCCCTCCAACAACTTGCCCACCACCGACATCAGGCTCACTGGTCTATAGTTCCTTAACTTGTCCTTACCACCCTTCTTAAACAGTGGCACCACGTTAGCCAACTTCCATTCTTCCTGTGATTATCGATGATCCAAGTATCTTAGCAAGAGGCCCAGCAATCACTTCCCTAGCTTCCCAGAGAGTTCTAGCGTACACCTGATCAGGTCCTGGGGATTTATCCTCCTTTATCCATTTCAAGTCATCCAGCACTTCCTCCTCTGTAATATGGACATTTTTCAAGATGTCATCATCTATTTCCCTACATTCTATATCTTCCATGTTCTTCTCTACAGTAAACACTGATGCAAAATACTCATTTATTAACTCTCCCTTCTCCTGTGGCTCCACACAAAAGCCATCTTGCTGATCTTAGAGGGGACTTATTCTCTCCTGAGTAACCCTTTTGACCTTTATGAATTTGTAAAAACCCTTTAGAGTCTCCTTAACTCTATTTGCCAAAGCTCTCTATGTCCCCTTTTTGCCCTCCTAATTGCCCTCTTAAGTATTCTCCTACTGCCTTTATACTCTTCTAAGGATTCATTTGGTCTATTCTGTCTATACCTTATATATGCTTTCTTCTTTCTCTGAACCAAATCCTCAATAACTTTAGTCATCCGGCATTCTCTATACCTAATAGTCTTTCCTTTCACCCTAACAGGAAATATACTGTCTCTCTGCACACTCGTTATCTCATTTCTGAAGGTTTCCCATTTTCCAGCTGTCCCTTTACCTGAGAACATCTGCCCCCCCAGTCAGCTTTTGAAAGTTCTTGCCTAATACTGCCAAAATTGGCCTTTCTCCAATTTAGAACTTCAACTTTTGGATCTGGTCAATCTTTTTCCATCATTATTTTAAACCTAATAGAATTATGGTCACTGGCCCCAAAGTGCTCCCCCACTGACACCTCAGTGACTTGCCCTGGCTTATTTCCCAAGAGTAGGTCAAGTTTTGCACCTTCTTTAGTAGGTACATCCACCTACTGAATCAGAAAATTTTCCTGTACATGCCTAAGAAATTCCTCTCCATCTTAACCCTTAGCACTATGGCAGTCCCAGTCTATGTTTGGAAAGTTAAAGTCCCCTACCATAACCCCATCATGAAAACCAGCCTTCGATCCATTGACTCCATCTATACTTCCCAATGTCTCAGGAAAACAATCAACATAATCAAAAACTCCTTCCACCACAGTTATACTCATTTCCACCCTCTTCTGTTGGTCAGAAATATACACACACAAACTGATTCAATAACAGCTTCTTCCCTGCTGTTATCAGACTTTTGAACGGACCTCTCAAATATTAATTCTGATCTCTCTATGCACCTTCTCTGTGGCTGTAACACTGTATTCCAAACTTGTTCTGCTACCCTGATGCACTTTGTGTGTAAGATCTGCCTGCATAAAGCATAAAACAATACTTTTCACTCTATCTTGGTACATGTGACAAAAGTCAATAATGAATCAAGTCCTTGTTACTAATGTTTAAGTGGACATCTGCCACATTTGGAATGCAGTCTTCCAGATTAGTCAAGAAACAATGTGCTGTAGTCGTTCTCATGAAATCATAAGAATAGAGGCAAAGTCCAAAACACCATTGTCACTATACCTGGATATGTCCCAAGTCAAGACAGATACACCAGTTGTGGTAGCACTGTAGTATACGTTGCTAGGGTGTTGCACAGGAAGTCATAGAGTCATAGAGATGTTCAGCATGGAAACAGACCCTTCGGTCCAACCTGTCCATGCCGACCAGATATCCCAACCCAATCTAGTTCCAACTGCTAACACCCGGCCCATATCCCTCCAAACCCTTCCTATTCATATACCCATCCATATGCCTCTTAAATGTTGCAATTGTACCAGCCTCTACCACATCCTCTGGCAGCTCATTCCATACACATACCACCCTCTGCGTGAAAAAGTTGCCCCTTAGGTCCGTTTTATATCTTTCCCCTCTCACCCTAAACCTATGCCCTCTAGTTCTGGACTCCCCAACCCCAGGGAAAAGACCTTGTCTATTTATCATATCCATGCCCCTCATAATTTTGTAAACCTCTATAAGGTCCCCCCCCAGCCTCCGCGCTCCAGGGAAAACAGCCCCAGCCTGTTCAGCCTTTCCCTATGGCTCAAATCTCCAACCCTGGCAACATCCTTGTAAATCTTTTCTGAACCCTTTCAAGTTTCACAACATCTTAATATTCAATTTCCTATTCTACCACCTGCTGCAAGGAAACTATACATCAACAATTCCCGACATGAAAGTCAGAGAGTGTCCCTGACTACTTCAGATTAACACTTGTTCTTCAGGGCTGCCATCTTGGACACTCAGCAATAGCACCTCAAGCACACTCCAGGGGTCCAGCCACCTGCACCCCTTGTTCATGGATGCTGGCATCTGATACCTGAAGCCTCTCAGAATCCTCATAGCACCTCTTAGATCCACTTAAAGGATACTTCTGTATTTTAAAGTGGCACTTTAGATTGCAGTGGCAACTAGCATTGCAATGCTGCTGTAAGCACACTTGGTATGCTGGGACAGGCAGCCAGCTCACTGATTGGACTAGGCTGCACCCCACGTCTGTTCTCTCCTGGACTAAGGGTATGGGAGGGATGGTGTGAGTAGAAGTGGGCAGTAAAGCAGTTAGTACTCAACAGTGACTCCGGACTCCATTAACACATTGATAAAATACTCACAAGGAACTGATTCTATGTAGTTTGCCAGTAACATAAAATGATTCTTGTAGTCTTACCTATAAATGTGTGGTTAATGTTTGTTTCCAGTTTGATTTCAGTTTTCATTTCAGATGTAGAGATTTGCTGATGTTATTTGAATAAATTTAAGGTTCAAGCTCCACATATTGCCGTTCAGATTTTTATCTTAATAATCTCTACTTTGACAATGGTCTTTGAATTTAAATTCAGCGGAAACCAACCTCCCAGTTTTTTGATGTGAAGGACTTTGAACTCTAGCAACCATCAGGAACCTGAGAATATAAATACAGATGAATTATCAGTTTAAAACCAGAATGAGTACATTGGGAGTGCAGAAAACATGCAACTCTTTTTGATAGTCAAAGTAATTAAAAATAAATTGCTGAGATTCTTAAATAGATGGATTCAAACATAAACAAAAACTGGTTTGTTATGTTATTTACAATAAAGGCATCTGCAGCTGTGAAATAACTGACTAAAAATATTTTAGATGGCTATGTCAATCATTTATGTCATAGCAAATTTTAGATATTGCTTTCTAAATTCACAAAAGAATACTTTGTACGCAATATTGCTACCATATTTTCAAATAATGAATCAAAATTATTTTAGTGTCTAATAAGATTTTGGATTAATTTCAATCTGATTTGAGCTGTGCCTTTACTAATAAGTTAAAATATAAGTTAGATTATAGTTACATTTCGCCTGCATGTTTTCCTAATACAACAAAATAATGTAATTTTATTTGTTTGTTGTTTCTTTAGTAATACAAAAACCTTGCAAAGCAGCTTCATTTAATATGGAATCATCATAAAACCATTTGCTTGTGGCTCCAGAGACAGAATAAAAAGATTATATTTTATAATGCATTTATCATTCATGCACTGTTTACCAAAAGTTATGGGGTAAATATTCAGAGTGTTAGTAATTTTATTTCATACTGCACCAAGAGGCATCATTAGCCAATTATTAGTTACAACATCCAGTTCCATAAGTGCATTCTAATATTTCAAACCCATACCTCATCAGTTATTGCAAATCTCTATCAGCGAAGCATTTCTTGCGACCGAAATACTTGAGGCAATGTGTTTCATCTTTTTTTTAATAACTGATAGAATTTTGAATATGAAATAATTATTTATAGTTACTTGATGTGTCTTCAAATATATTACTGAGTATTGAAAAATCATCCCTGAGCACACAAATCCTCATCCTAATTCAGAAATTGTTGGAGTAGTGGAGCATCTCTTGATGAGTGACAAGAATTGGATTTTTTTTTACTGTATCCTTTTTATACCACTAATTGCTATGAATGTGACTGATAATGACATCGTAAGATCATCATGAGTCTTAGATCTGATGAGCATCAAGTCCAATGCTTTATTTCCTTACCCAATGAAATTTAAGTTTAGACAAAGAATGATGAAATAAGAATGAGTGTGAACCAGAGTCAAATTGGATAATGGGAGAAAAAGAAGATGCATGCATGTCAGCACCATATGTAAAGTCACAGGGTCCTTATGAAATAAATTACCAGCTGTAATGACAATGGCAAGATTAAGTCATCATAGCCCTTTAAATCCACCAATGCACATAACGGGGAGGCTCATAGCGAGATAGTAATTACTTTTTCATAGGTGGAGCTAATATTAAACAGTACAAATTGTCCTACAACTAATGTCAAAACAGAACTCATAGTAAATACAACCATAGCTTTTTTTTTCAGAGTACTGTAATGATTAATAGTTAGCCCAACTCTCGGCAACATCTGTTACCTGATCGCAAACGATCTATCACAGCCCTTTATTTGATTGTCTGTTACAACAAAATCATGTTCAAAAATGTCAGCAAAATAAACTTGACTAAAAAGTATTTTTCTGGGTAATTGGAAATCTTTCGAGATTTAATTGCACCTCATTGCATTTTGATAATTCCTTCTTCATGTAATAGAACATACATACAAATTTGGCTGTCAGATTTTTTTCCATGAATAAGGTTTCCTCCATTAACAACAAGTATACTGCAAGGCGAGGGCCTAGTGTTATTGTAGCTGGACTGTTAATCCAGAAACTCAGTTAAAGTTCTGGGTTTGAATCCTGCCATGGCAGACGGTGGAATTTGAATTCAATGGTAAAAAAAAATCTGGAATTAATTGTATAGATTGTCAGGAAAACGCATCTGTTCATTAATGTCCTTTAGGCAAGGAAATTGCCATCCTTACTGGCCTGGCCTATATGTGATTCCAGATGCACAGCAACGTGGTTGATTCTGAAATGCCTTCTGGGCAATTAGGGAAAGGCAATAAATGTTGCCCAGCCAGTGATGCCCTCATCCCATGAATGAATAAAGAAAAAACTATTTGTCAGGCCTCTGTTCCTGGTACAAAATTTCAATTTTGATGAAAGCTTTGGTAATTAATTTTCAATGAAGAATTAGTAACTTTTGGTTCAAATGATTTTTTTAAACATGTTTTTTCCTTAATTCCTTAATTCCTTTTTATCTTGTAATTCTTCTACTCAAACTGTAGGCCTTTCCTAAGAAAACTGTAATAATGAAAAATTAACATACATGAAAACCAAAATCCAGAAAGAGTAAGAATTAATTACAACAAAGCATGCATTCTGTTTCAAACTTTGAATGTTGACAAGTTGATAATTATAATTTTATTTTAATCTATTTTAATGTTTGTAAACGGAAATACAGTATCTCTTTCTCCAATTTATAGATAATTGATAAGCTTGCCACTTAATGTGATAACAAATCACACTGACAATGAAAAGGTTTTCGGTCATCAATGGTCTAAACTGAGTTGGCAGCTTCAATGTTCCAATTGATTAGGTTTGGAATAGTCTGGAGCTAATAACTGACATCCAGTATATCCTATAGATATATATCTCAGACACTTGGCTTACTCCAAATCCTAACTACATCTTCCTGTTTTGTATGCAGAAACATGGATAGTTTTGTGATTTTTGAATGGGCGATCAACAGAGTAAATGACTAGATAGAAATTTTGAGGCCTCCGGAGTGATTCGAATCTGCTGTTATGTTGTGAATGCCAAAGGGATAGTTAACTGGATTTCAGCCACAGGAATATCAATTAAGTAGAGTAGGAAAATATAGTTGAAATGAATGGGTGCACACAATATTGCTTCTGGAAGCTTATCACTGGCCAAACTGGGAGCAAGGGAATTCTGTAATGCCTATTTAAACAAGCTACTTGTGCTGCATTAGGATTTTGCAATATATTGCTGTCTAACCAGCAGCCCTGAAAGAGACTTATGAAAGCTTTTGAAAGAAATATAAGTCCTGATTGTTTTTTTTTAAATACAGCTTGACAATCTGAAACTAAGACTGATTATTCTGGCTGCAGACTGCTACAACCACCTGCTGCTGGCCCACAGTCATCTCACAGAAAAACAATACACGTGAGCCTAAAACTGAACTATAGAAGCAATCATCTCAACATTTCAAAATAAGCTGTAATCAGAACATTATTTCAGCAAGCCACCACACACTGCAGTATAGAGAACTACAAAGAGCAGAGGAAAATCATCTATATAGTGTATTCAAAAAGAATAGGTATCCAATGAACACAGCCCACCAATTTCTCAGCAACAACTCCAACCAAGCAGACAAAACACATCCAGAAACCCTAGCCGCACTTCCCTACATCAAAGACATCTTGGAAATGGCTGCCATAATACTCAGACCTCTTGGCATCATGGTAGCTAACAAACCCACTAAAACAAACACACTAAAACAGCAGCTAATGAACTTGAAAGACCCTATACAGGCAACAAGCAAAACTAATGTCATTTATAAATTGCCTTGCAAGAAATGTAACAAACAGTACATTGGACAAACAGACAGAAAACTAACCACCAGGATATATGAACATCAATTAACCACAAAAAGACATGACCCACTCTCACTAGTATCTTTACATACAAATGAGGAAGGACCCCACTTCAACTGGGACAACACATCCATCCTAGGATAAGCCAAACAGAGACATGCATGAGAATTCCTAATAGCATGGCATTCTAACTGGAACTCTATCAACAAACACAATTGTCACCCCCTGAGAAAAAGAACAGGAAATGGCATCATCACAAGAAATGACATCACCAATCCAAGGAAACCTGAATACATAAATAAAAAGTGGCCCATACCACCAGAGCTTCACCGGAGGCTTACTGATGATGTTACCTAGTATGTTACCTAGAAACATCTAAAAACAAACCTTCCAGCTCAGCAAGCGAACTTACATCCAGAACCTCAACCTGAGCTACAAATCTTCTCAAAACTCACTAACTTGGTAGACAATATAGTTTGTGGCCATCTGAATGACTAGCCCAATTATTAACTACCACCTCTCCCAAGATTTGAGCTAATTTTAAAATAGAATTACCACATTCACGTTACAACATATTTTACCAAGCCATTCTCTTCCAATGATTCTCCATTGTCATGTGTTATATGGGACTACATCCATTTGTTTCCATTATCACCTATCCAATTGTAACCAGAGTGTCAATTGTATGACTTCTCTTCCAATCCTCTGATTAACGAACAAAAGGGGTTGTGCAGATAGCTATCTCTGGTATCTCTCAACTATTTGTACTCAGCCTTCTTCATAATTATCAACCAGCCCTCAGCAAAAACATTCCTCATTCATTTTCACAAATTTGCCTTTGACATGCAGTTCTAACTTACCACCATCTTTTTCCCCTCCTCCAAGGTTGCAAAGTCGTCAAGTTACTTATCCAGTACTGAATGAACAGGAGTTAAATACGAGGGGAAAGTATGGGTGAAATGTAATGCCTCCCCAGGGGGCAGGTTTGGATGTAGATAGAGCTTTTTATTGTGTGTGAGTATGCTGCCTTCATACCTCTCCCTCACATTAGGTTTGGAGTGGAAAGGTTTAATGATAGCCTTCCTAGCCTGATATCATTTGAGGCCTTTCATTGGGTAAATAATACCCATTTAAGTGCCCACTCTGCCGTTGGCACTATTCGACCAGCGGCTGGTCAATGAAACCTTATACAGTATACTTTAGGGGTCCCAATGAGTCTCGGGAGATAGTGGAGGGGCGTCCTCAGAAAGAGGCACAATGCCTACATGAGGGGTCCTGGCAGCTGAAGGTTCTCAGGTTTGCTGAGAACCTTCTCCTGCCTTTTCATCCAAACTATTTCCCAACATCTTGGCTCTAACGATCTGTGGCCTGGATCTGTCACTGATCCTGTCCAGCAGTTACTCCTGTTCCACTGTGAGTGAAGGGGGTCATATCTAAAGGAAGCAGTGGGATCCATCCATCAGTTTCAGTCCTTACCTCAAACTCCCTTCTTTTCCTGACTCAAAGCGTCTCCTTGGCAACTATTTGAAGCTGAAGCAAACTGTCTGCATATTTGACCCTAAACTTCCAACCACACATCTGCATCATTATTAAGGAGAGAAGTTTCCTCTCCCAGGGTGTTAAGAACAATGACAAGCATAATAAGTTACTTGAGCGAGGGTCCAAAAATCAGATAATCGTTAACCTGTCACAGTTAAGTCCTCTCTCCTCCAATGGTGCCACTACTTTCTTGTCATCAGGTGACAAGAAGCTTTTGAACATGCATTTGCATCTCATTAATTACTCCAGTCACCAGAATTAACATCCCCTTCTCAGGTAGCCTCACCTAATTGAGTTACTTGATGCTACAGAATCTCGATCACACAAACGAAGTGGGTTGCATGCCACTGTTCTTTCTCTTCATTTTAGGTGAAACCATTACAAACACACTGGGGGCCCTCAGGTTGAGTCAGGCACAAGGTTTCCACGAACTATCATCCCACCCACTGGGTGATGGCAATGTCAGGCTCTCAGGTACTACACATTGGATGACCAGGTACAGCGTGACTTTGTTCGAACTTTAGCACAGAAGGAAAAGCAGGCAGTTTTTCCCTGAAAGGGGAAGTTTATTGAATAGAAAAGGCAGGTAGCTCACAGGAAACAGTAGGAATCAATCTGAAAGTAGGCCACACATCAATGCACAGCACAGAGCTGTGTCAATATTAAAGGTGCAGTGACAGCAAATACAATGCATATGTTTGCAAATAAAGTGCCTATGGTTGAAGGCCATGCAATGTGTGAAAGGAAGAAGGCAGACAGTTTGGGGGGGGTGAAGGTGGATTTCAGTAGGTCATTGGGTACTGTCAGAAACAGACGAAGGCTATTTCTAGTTTGAGGGGCTGGTTGTTGTCAATCAATTGATCCAGGGCTGAGGATTCAGTGTTTTAGGGAGGTCTTAGTCATGGTCTTAGTCATGGTACTGTGTCCTGCCCCTGCTGGTCAGTGAGCCATGGTCCGACTGCACAATCCTTTTGCTGTTCTTCTGTTTGTGCTGAATACTTTTTCTGGTTACCATCCCCTACCAAGTTAGTTTCAACCCTCCCAGCATGAGCAAACATGCCCCCAAAGATGCTGGCCATATTCTTTCTAAGGTTTAACAGCACACAGCCACCTATCTGTTTCTCATTAAGTGCCCTACACAGAATTGGCATCAGTCAACAGCGATGCTGAGGAGGTTGTGGATAGCACATTTACTGAATTGGTCACACCGCAGATTAGAATTGCTGAGGGAGACAGTGAATAGGTGACCAAAAGGCAGAGAAAGAGCATGAAGGCAGTGCAGGTATCTCCTGCGGTCATCTCCCTCCAAAACAACTATAGCATTTTGGATGCTGTTTGGGGAGATGGCTCACCAGGGGAAGGCAACAGTAGTCAGGTTCATGGCACCGTAGCTGGCTCTGCTGTACAAGAGGGCAGGAAAAAGAATGGAAGGGCTATAGTCACAGGGGATTCAATTGTAAGGGGATTAGATAGGCAGTTCTGTGTTTGAAAATGAGACTTCTGAATGGTATGTTACTTCCCAGGTAGGTGCATAGTTCAGGGATGTCTTAGATTGGCTACAGGACATCCTGAAAGGGGAGGGTGAACAGCCAGCTGTCGTGGTGCATATAGGCACCAACAATATAAGTTAAAATGGGATGAGGTCCTACAAGCAGAATATAGGGAGTTAGAAGCCAAGTTAAAAAGTAGGAGCCCCGAGGTAGTCATCTCAGGATTGCTACCAGTGCCAAGTGCTAGTCAGAGTAGAAATGAAAATATAGGCAGGATGAATGCGTGACTTGAGAGATGGTGCAGGAGGGACGAGTTCAGATTTTTGGGACATTGAAACCGGTTGTGGGGGAGGTGGGACTATTGCAAATTGGACAGTCTATACATAGGCTGGACTGGAACCAATTACCTTGGGGGTGCTTTTGTGAACGCTGTTGGGGAGGGTTAATACTAATGTGGCAGGGGCATGAGAACCAATTGAGGAGGTTAGTGGACAGTAAAGAGGTAGTAACTAAAGCCTGTAAGGAATTAGATAATGACATCAGGCAGGGAGAAGATGATGAACACAAAGGGACAGGTGGTCTGAAGTGCATTTGTTTTAATGCGAGAAGTGTAGTAGGTAAGGCAGATGAACTTAGGGCTTGAATTAGTACCTGAGAAAGTGATGTTATTGCTATTACTGAGACTTGGTTGAGGGAAGAGGATGGTTGGCAACTAAATATCCCAGGATATAGATGCTTCATGTGGGATAGACAGGGTGGTAAAAGGGGTGGAGGAGTTGCATTACTGGTCAGAGAGGATATTACAGTTGTGCTGAAGGAGAGCACTACGGAGGACTCGAGCAGCAAGGCAATATGGGCAGAGTTCAGAAATAGGAAGGGTGCAGTAACAATGTTGGGGCTGTACTACAGGTCTCCCAATAGTGAACGTGAGATAGAGGTACAAATATGTAAACAGATTACAGAAAGTTGTAGGAGCAACAGGGTGGTGGTGATAGGAGATTTTAATTTTCACAACATTGACTGGGATTCACTTAGGGGAGAAAGTGAGGTCTGCAGATGCTGGAGATCAGAGCTGAAAATGTGTTGCTGGAAAAGTGCAGCAGGTCAGGCAGCATCCAGGGAACAGGAGAATCGACATTTCGGGCATAAGCCCTTCTTCAGGAATGGGATTCACTTAGTTTTTTAGGCCCTAGATGGAGCAGAATTTATAAGGAAAATCCAGGAAACTTTATAGAGCAGTATGTAAATAGTCCAACTCGGGAAGGGGCCATATTGGACCCGATGTTGGGGAATGAACCCGGCCAGGTAGTTGAAGTTTTAGTAGGGGATTATTTTGATCACAATTCCGTAAGTTTTAGAATACCCATGGACAAAGACAAGAGTGGTCCTGAAGGAAGAATACTAAATTAGGAGAAGGCCTACTGAAAACAGATGAAGCTTTGGAAGAACATCGGGAAAGTAGGACCAATCTGAAATGAGGATGTGAGAGGGCTAAAATGGGTCATGAAATATCTTTAGCAAACAGGGTTAAGGAAAATCCCAAAGCCTTTTATTTGTACATAAGGAGCAAGAGGGTAACTAGAGAAAGAGTTGACCCATTCAACAACAAAGGAGGAAGGGGAAAGAGGAAGCGTGGCATAAGAGAAAATGGGTGAGATTCTTAATGAGCACTTTGCCTCGATATTCACCGAGGAGAAGGACGTAGCCGATTTTGAGATTAGGGATAGATGTTTGATTACTCATGGTCAAATTGGCATAAATAGGGAGGAAGCATTGGGTATTCTAAAAGACATTAAGGTGGACACGTCCCCGGGTCTGGATAGGATCTGACTCAGATTACTAAGGGAAGCAAGAGAGGCAATAGCTGGGGCCTTAACAGATATCTTTGCAGCATCCTTGAAAACTGGAGAAGGTTCCAGAGGACTGGAGAACTGCTAATGTTGTCCCTTGCTTAAGAGGGATAACAGGGATAATCTAGGTAATTATAGACTGGTTAGCCTGACATCAGTGATAAGGAAACTGCTGGAGAAGATACTGAGGGATAGGACCTATTTACATTTGGAAGAAAATTGGCTTATCAGTGATAGGCAACATGGTTTTGTACAGGGAAGGTCATGTCTTACCAACTTTATAGAATTCTTTGAGGAAGTGACAAAGTTGATTGATGAGAGAAGGACAGTGGATGTTGTATATATTGACTTCAGTAAGGTATTTGATAATGGTAGGCTGATGGAGAAAGTGAAGTCACATGGGGTCCAGAGTGTACTAGCTAGATGGATAGTGAACTGGCTGGGCAGCAGGAACGGAGAGTAGTAGTGGAAGAGAGCTTCTCAAAATGGAGTCCTGTGACCAGTGATCCATATTGGGACCACTGTTGTTTGTGATATATGATCTGGAGGAAGCTATAGGTAATCTGATTGGCAGGTTTGCATATGATGTTAAGATTGGTGGAATAGCAGATAGTGAAGGGGACTGTCAGAGAATACAGCAAAATATAGATAGTTTGGAGAGTTGGGCAGAGAAATGGCAGATGGAGTTCAATCTGGGCAAATGCGAAGTAATGCACTTTGGAAGGTCTAATTCAAGAGCGAGCTATATGGTAAATGGAAAAGCCCTGGGGAAAATTAATGTACAGAGAGATCTATGTGTTCGGGTCCATTGTTCCCTGAAGATGACAACACAGGTCAGTAGAGTGGTCAAGAAGGCATACGGAATGCTTTCCTTCATTGGACGGAATATTGAGTACAAGAGTTGGCAGGTCATGTTATAGTTGTATAAGACTTTGGTTCAGCCACTTTTGGAGTACTGCATACAGTTCTGGTCACCACATTACCAAAAGGATGTAGATGCTTTGGAATGGGTGCAGAGGAGCTTCATCAGGCTGTTGCCTGGAATGGAGGGTGCTAGCTATAAAGAGAGGTTAGGTAGATTAGGATCATTTTAATTAGAAAGATGGAGGTTGACAGGGGATCTGATTGAATTCTACAAAATCATGGGAGGTATAGACTGGGTGGATAGTAAGAAGCTTTTTCCCAGAGTACAGAACTCAATAATCAGGGGTCATGAGTTCAAGGTGAGAGGAGAAAAGTTTAAGGGAGATATTCATGGGAAATTCTTTACGCAAAGCGTGGTGGGTGCCCGGAACACATTGTCAGCGGAGATGGTGGAGTGGGCATGATGGCATCATTTAAGATGTATCGGACAGATACATGAATGGGCAGGGAGCAGAGGGATACAGATCCTTAGAAAATAGGTAACAGGTTGAGATAGAGGATCTGGATTGGTGCAGGCTTGGAGGGCCGAAGGGCCTGTTCCTGTTCTGTAATTTTCTTTGTTCTTTGTTCTTTGTTCCCAGCAGTACAGCGAATGGCAGCACTCCAAACATGAAGTCTTTCTCTCACATCTTCACTCAATGCCTTCACCCTATTGAGCGTTTAAGCATTCGAGGGTGTTGGGCATCTGGAACGCACTGCCTGTAAGGGGTGGTAGAGGCAGAAACATTTGTAACATTTAAAAAACATTTAGATGTGCTGTTGTGATGCCAATGCATATAAGTATATCTGCCAAGGTGCTGAAAACTGCGATTAGAATAGGTCTCTGTTTGTTTACTGGCAAAGACCTAATGGGTTGAAGGACCTTTCTCTGTGCTGTTGACGTCTATGACTTTGTGAACCCTGTAGATGTTATACAAATTTCTAAGTAGCTAACTATTGGAGTCAAGACTCAGAAGTCTTGGGGAGCTGAGAAAATGAAAATTACTGGCTGTGTTGACAGAAACTGCAAAGAACTTGGGCAAAGTCTGCAGCCATTAGTATTTCATCCAGCTGAGTGAGTGGAGCTGAAAAGATCTCAAGTAATATTTGTTTGATCTATCTGAAAAAAAGATTGGTGTTCAGGCAAAAACATAGAGGTAGGATTGGCTCAGTAAGCTAGCTGTCAGTAAAGAGTTAGACATTGTAAAGGAGATTGATAGACCTGAACAGGAGCAGTCACTGAGGGAATCCATGACACAATAGTTCTTGAGGGGGCGCTTTGAAGCCAGATTGGCAACAGTGAAGAATTATAATCCTTCGTGAAGCTAAAATGTGATTTGATAAACCACTGTGTCATTCACATCTAGATGAAATTGCTGAGAATTCCATGGTGTCTGTCATAATTGCATTTGCTATTTGATGTGTACTGTGGGATGTTTGATCACAGTCTCTTATCCATATTTACTACATGTTAATTATGAGCATCAGAAGTAAGCTGTATAAGTATGACTCTAATGTTCCCTAGGTTTCACACTTTGTCAACTTTAGAAATAAGAATTACTGGTCATTTACTGTATCATATCATTGATAGTCTAAGATCATAACAAGGGTCATTAGGGTCACAAGAATTACAAGACAATAGGGAACCTGTAGTCTGTAGACTGGTAGGTAAATTATAGATCACAGGCAGAGCATGTCACTGCAGTGAATACAAGGTCAATGCCTCACTGTTGTTATGAAGTTGAAGGCATGTACTGTACCTTTAAGAGAAAGTGAAAGTTGTTTTGGCATTGAGAGTTTGCAGGAACCTGTCATGTGACTGGCAACCTCAGAGTGTACTGGAAAGTCGAAAATATATAACATTTGGCTGTGAAATACCTATCTCTTGGTTGCTATGTTTTCACAACAGTTCAATTTTAACCAATCAGTTTAAATTATGTGGGGAGAAAGTGAGGACTGCAGATGCTGGAGATCAGAGCTGAAAATGTGTTGCTGGAAAAGCGCAGCGGGTCAGGCAGCATCCAAGGAGCAGGAGAATCAACGTTTCGGGCATGAGAAGAAGGGCTGAAGAAGGGCTCATGCCCGAAACATCAATTCTCCTGCTCCTTGGATGCTGCCTGACCTGCTGCGCTTTTCCAGCAACACATTTTCAGTTTAAATTATGCCCCAGGATACTATAACCCAATCAAATTTGAATTTTGCTGTTTTGATAATATCAAACCAATGAGATGATCCAATGTTTGGGGTATAAATAAGCTGGCATTTTGAGAGTTAGCCAGAGAAAGAGCAACCTGCCATCTTGAGAGACACTGCTATTCAAAACACACTGTATCAAAGGTATCTTCTTCAAATGAAACATCTTTGCAGCAAAAGACCGAAGACGACCCAGGGAGATCTATAGCTGTAAAAAAGACATATACCGGCGACAAAGCTGCTGTCTTGAATTGAAAGTTAAGTGATGTAATTTTAATAGGGGCTTTTATTGGATCAGTGTTTTGTTATAGAGTTGGAGGTAGATAGCAGGCCTTTAAGAGAAAAGAGGCTTAGAGTTGTAAATAATTGTGGTTTAATATTCCCTTTTAGAGTTAAGGAATAAAATTGATATTTTTCTTTAAATCGTGGGATTTGGGAGTTCTCTGTCATTCAGATTTTAACAGATTATGAGGCGAGGTGAGCTTTTCTAGGCCTTTGTTTTAATTAGCAGAAGGGTTTACCGCTGCGTCGTAACACCATGTTGATCCAAAAATTAACTGCACAATAAGATTTTGTTACTGACAAAGCAGCAACCAATATGGGAACAGTAAGTATATGTTTTTATGTAAGTTGTGTGAAGTTGAAACTGAAATATGAGGCTACATAAAGGACTACTCCAATAATCAGGAACAAATATTTTCTAATCAACCTGTTCAGAGAGACTTTAGTGCAGGTGGGACTTGAACCAGGACCTGCTGTCTCAGAAGTTCCCAACATTCCTCTTACCATCATCTTATGAAAAACTGGCTGAGAAGATGTTGTAGCTTGATCACTATCGTGTGATCTCTGAGGTCAACAAGACTCAAAGGAGTCTGGCATATTTTCTCAATATCTCATCTTTCCGATTAGCCAAGAAATACACTCTTACACTTTCTGCAATATCCTCATACACAAGACAGTGCACATAGCTAAGACCCAAACAGAACATTTTCCAATAGACTCTGCATTGCTGTGCATGTAAATTGAATAATTGCTCAATACCAATCTCACAGGAGCTTTCCTTCAATCCTAACTAAATCCATTCCCATACAGATTAGCAATCCTGAGCTCATGCAGGCTCTATCTCAAAGTGTCCTTGGGGGTTTAATATGAAGTAGTTGTCAGAAGCCTCTCTCCAGCAACTGTCCCTCATCAATGCTACCATAAGATCCATAGGGGAGATTATCAGGAGTTATAGAGGTCTACAGCACAGAAAAAGACCCTTCAACCCATTGGGTCTGTGCCAGACAAAAGCAACCACCTAAATATTCTAGTCCCATTTTCCACCCTATGGACCATAGCCTTGTATTCCTCGATATCACAGGTGCACATTTTAAATATTTATTAAATGCAATGAGTTCCCAATTCCGACTGAGTGAAAAAAATTTCTCACATCCCCTGTTAACACCCTGCCCCTTATCTTAAATCTATGCCCCTAGTCATTTATCCCTCCATCATTGGGAAAAGTTCATTCCTGTCTACACAGTCTATGCCCCTCATAATGTTATACATCTCAGTCATGTTACCCCAACCCCCAAAATCTCAAAGGAAAACAACCCCATTCTATCGAATCTCTCTTCATAACTAAAACTGTCCAGTCCAGGTTAGTGAGTGTTGTATCCTGAGTACTTTCTCCCATTGATCTCATGGATGTGTTACACTTTACGAATGAATGGTAGAGCTCAATCCAGCAGTAAAGGGACCACAGTAATTAGGAAGCAGAGACAAGTGATTCTGCAGCAACAATGTCATCAGCTGCCACACTAGGCTTCAAAGTAAAGCAGCAGATATGTGCCACCATGAAAGAGGGAGCTCTTCTGTGGAGCAGGATATCCAGGCTTAGATCCAGTTATTTATAAATGATTGGCTGTCAGTGCAAAAGGAGACTAAAGATGTCCTGAACTATTATCTCTTTACCATAAACTACCATTCAACAACAAAACCTACAGACAAACCAATGGAACACCCATGGATCTATGATATCAGGGGTCTTAGCAGAGGCAGTAATGCAGAGACTTGAACAAACAGCTCTGCCAACCATCCAACCCAAACTTTGGGTCCGCTACATGAATGACACTTTTGTCATCAATAAACGAAACAAATTAGAGGAAACCTTCACAATTATCAATAATACCTGGCATAAAATTCACTAAAGAGGAGGAAAACAACAACAAACTGCCATTCCTAGATGTCACAGTAGAGCGAACGGCCAATGGGGGACTTCAAACCAGCATCTACAGGAAAACAACACATACGGACCAAATATTGAACTACAGAAGCAATCATCCCAACACCCACAAACGAAGCTGCATCAGAATATTATTTCAATGATCCAACATACACTGCAGCACAGAGGAACTACGCAAAGCAGAGAAAAATCACTTATACCGTGTATTCAAAAAGAATGGATATCCAATGAACACAGTCTGCCGATTTCACAGCAACAAACCCAAACAAGCAGACAAAACACGTCCAGACACCCTAGCCACTCTCCCCTACATCAAAGACATCTCGGAAATGACTGCCAGATTACTCAGACCCCTTGGCATCATGGTAGCCCACAAACCCACCAACACATTAAACCAACAGCTAATGAACTTGAAAAATCCTATACAGACAACATGCAAAACTAATGTCATTTACAAAATACCGTGCAAGGACTGTAGCAAACACTACATTGGACAAACAGGCAGAAAACATGCTACCAGGATACATGAACATCAACTAGCCACAAAAAGACATGACCCTTTCTCACTAGTATCCTCACATATGGATGAGGAAGGACATCATTTTGACTGGGACAACACATCCATCCTCAGACAAGCCAAACAAAGACACGCATGAGAATTCCTAGAAGCATGGCATTCCAACCGGAACTTTATCAACAAATACATCCAGTTAGACTCCATCTACCACCCCCTGAGAAAAGGAACAGGAAGTGACTTCATCCCAGGAAAAACATCACCACAGGAAATGACATCACCAACCCAAAGAAATTCAAACATATAAAAAGAAGCAGGAATTTTCAGCATTGCTTTGCCTGAGGCCCACTGAAGATGTTACCAAATAGGGTAACGAAACATCAGGAAATGAAGCTTTCAGCTTTGCGATTCTGGGTTTGAGTGGTGCTGGAAGAGCACAGCAGTTCAGGCAGCCTCCGAGGAGCAGTAAAATCGATGTTTCGGGCAAAAGCCCTTAAACTGTTGAAGTCCACATTGATGCCCTGGGGTTGAAGTGTTCTGAGGCAGAAGATGAGATGTTCTTCCTCAGGCATCAGGTGGTTAGGGAGCAGTGGTGAAGGAGGCCCAGGACCTTCATGTCCTCGGCAGAGTGGAAGGGAGAGTTGAAATGTTGGGCCACAGAGTGGCGTGGTTGATTGGTGCGAGTGTCCCAGAGATGTTCCCTAAAGCGCTCTGCTAGGAGGCGTGCAGTCTCCCCAATGTAGAGGAGACCGCGTCGGGAGCAACGGATACAACAAATGATATTGGTGGATGTGCAGGTAAAACTTTGATGGATGTGGAAAGCTCCTTTAGGGCCTTGGATAGAGGTGAGGGGGGAGGTCTGCATGCAAGTTTTGCAATTCCTGCGGTGGCTGGGGAAGGTGCCAGGACGGGAGGATGGGTTGTAGTGGGGTGTGGACCTGACCAGGTAGTCACGGAGGGAACGGTCCCTATTGTACTTTCTCCCCACCCCCACTCTCCTCTCATTTATCTCTCCACCCTTCAGGCACTCTGCCTATATTCCTGATGAAGGGCTTTTGCCCGAAACGTCGATTTTACTGCACCTGGGATGCTGCCTGAACTGCTGTGCTCTTCCAGCATCACTAATCCAAAATCTGGTTTCCAGCATCTGCAGTCATTGTTTTTACCTTTTTTTTAGCTCTGTGAGCAAACTACATCCAAATATCATCTCTTACCTTTGCCAGCTGCTGAATCAGGATCTATGGTCACAAGGACTGGATAGCAATCCCATCCCGCTAGCGCTGAAGCTTACACTTGATCTTAATGTCTCTGTCAGTGGATTGTTTCAGGGAGTCACTGGGGTCTTTGTATCACTTTGCAATCTTCAACACCGAGATGTCACTGATGCTCTTTTCAATTGTAACTCTGATACCCCATGCCTCTGCCTGGACTAACATTCGTACTAAAGCAGCTGAGATGTACTTTCATGACCTTCCACTCCTGGATGTTTGCATCAAAATGGACCTTGAGCCAAACCTCTAAGTGTAGCATCAGGAAGTTCACTTTATGGTGAATATTGCTAAGTTGACTCACATTCTCAGATTTCTGCTTCTCTACCTTGAGCCCTCATCCTCCCTGCATTGCTTCAGAATGCAATCAGCCTTCACTTTATCCTTGCTCTATCCTCATTGACAATCTTTCCATCACTCCCATTCGCAACTTGCAGACCTGTTTCCTTCTTTGCACTCCACAATGAAAGTAAGATGACTTGCAAGTTGTCCATTGACCACCTCTCAAATTTTGTAGCACGATCTTAGACATGTGATGGACAGTTCCCTCCTGAAGCCTGTAGAAACATGATAGATTCCATTGCTCCTATTATGTGTGTATTTTGTATCTACTAACTGGATATTGAAGAGTGTGTTTCCTCCCCTAGACCTTATCATTACTCTAGTAACCCACCCAGTGTTTTATCCGTACTTCCTTGACTGTAATCAACTTATATATGTGGGCTTTCCACTTTGCTGATTATGAGAGAGGTACCAAGGCATGGGCAATTGATTTGCAGCACATAGTTTTTGTGGTTGAAGATACTCCACATCTTTCACATCAAATAACTTATCTAGTCCCATTGAGATGGTAAGACTACAACAAGCATTACAACACTGCCAATGAATATAATTCATTGTGTATATATACATATATATATATATATATATAAAATCTCACACATGGTGTTCTGGCAAGGCAGTTTGGGTTTGGCTTCATTCATTTCAGAACGAGATCAAAACTTAACTTTGAAATTATATTGTCATTACGTATTCTTGAAAAGTAGAATCTACTTTTTCACATTGTGCAAATGTCGTGTATAGCTATTTGCATTTTATTTATTGCCCAGTAGAAATTAATTTGTGAGTGTCTCAGTGCCATTTCAATTTTCTGTCTGTCAGACATGAATCTTGGATAAGTACGTCCATGTTTGCATAATGTCTAGATATGAATAGTGTTTATCATCTGCAATTTGGCAACATTCATCTTCTATTCAAATAGCACCTGTTCTATTTCCTTTATCTGTCTCCAATTCATTATTAATGGAGGGTAATCTTCCAGTTCTTTGCCCTTTCTGCCAGTTTCAGTATAGTTAATTTTATTCGGATTCTATTTTTCTGTAGTTTAATTTTCCGCAAAAGAAAGTGTTGAAAACTAATGTTACTAACAAGGAATTGTGGGAAACTAAGGGGGCATAATTTAAAACTGAAAAAGAAGTTTAAAGGGGACTTGAGGAAAAGCTTTTTCATCCAAAGGTTGGTGGGGGTCTGAGATGCACTGCTTGGGAAGTAGAAAGCCGTACAACCTTTTAAAATGTACTTGGATGAGCACTTGAGATGTCATAAGGTTCAAGTCTATGGGCTCAGTGTCAGAAAGTGAAATTAGTGTCGGTAATAATGTATCATTGTCAGTTTCGACTCAATGGACTGAAGGGCTTCTTCTGTACTGCACTACCATAAGTGCAGGTTTAATGTATCTAACATCATTTAATTGAAAATTAATTAAATTAAATGGGAGCGCCGGACAACCACCTGATGAAGGAGGGTGCTCCAAAAGGTAGTGCTTCGAAATAAACCTGTTGGATTATAACCTGGTGTTGTGTGATTTTTAACTTTATTAAATTTGGATAGGTAGAACCTGTATTTTGCATACAATTAATAGATTTTGTTGCAACGTCATTGAGAACGCACCAATAATCAGCCCCCACTGTTCCAAACTCATCACAAATGTATAAATAACCAATTAAATAATCAAAATGACTAATTTGCCTGACTAACTACTATTCAGAACAAAAGTAATTCACACTGGGTTTTTCATTAAGAGGAAAATAACTATTTATCATAAACATATTTTTACTTTAACAAATTATAGAGAATAGAAAACATTATTTATCTACTACTAAACAACTTAAAGCATACTTTAAAACCCTAAATATACACACTCATTAAGGAATAAGACAGAGAAGAGACAGACAGTTTGACAAAAATATTATGGGTGAAAAAATGCACACAATAAAAAGAAAATTCTGAAGACCAGACAATAGGTATGGAGGAAGCTGCCACTCAGTTCTTTGGTGTTAGCAACATTGCTGTCTGCAGAGCTCTGCTTGCTTTTTCAATTCGACAGTTATGGGATGAACCTCAATTTTCTCTTGCTTTAGAATTCATTCTTCTATGTTTATTTTTGTTTTGTCTTTACCATCAGAGAGAAGGGACAAAAATGTTATTTTTTATTGCCGACTCCAGATGGTTCTGGATACACTGTTCCCATTAATCTGTAACAAACTATAGTTTGATCAATCTGAGGGCTGTTGTCAGGCAGTGTTTACTCAGATCAAAATCTCTTGGTGCCGCTCTAACTGAATATTATAACAATCTTGCTGCTCCAAAAGCAACATATTCTTGTACATCTGAAAATTTCTCCTAACTGTATTTCAATAGTGGGTACTACATGGGCTTTTGCCCGAAACGTCGATTTTCCTGCTCCTCGGATCCTGCCTGACCTGCTGTGCTTTTCCAGCACCACACACTTGACTGTATTTCAACAGTGTTGACTGCCTTTCCAGTTTATAGTCCAAAACATAAAAATATCTGGTCCTTTACAAACATTTGCCCTTCAAGTGATGAAACAACATTTTCAAATTTATTTCATCAGTAGGTGAACATAACATATATACAAAGCAACAGAATAAGTCTGTTCGCATTCACTGTCAATCATTCCTTATGCAGAAGTTAAACTGTGAACATTTTTTACATTAAATTGTTCAATGTATAACCTCTATCACAGCAATCTCACACTTTAGACTTAAATTTCTTTACAAAACTAAGGTATAATAACTAGTATATATTAATGCTTCTTTGCATCTGTGACAGACAGAGGCTTCAAAATGTTGAAGAGCCAATAATAATCCCAACCTTCAAAAAGGCAATTGTTATAAGTAACTTGGGGAAGGTGCAGTCTTATTGCAAGATGATGAATTGGGAGAAATGAAGCCTATAAGGTACTTTTCTAAGAAAGTAATCCAATATCAGAAAAATAATACTTCTCCTGATATTGGTTTACTTTCTTAGAAAAGTACCTCATAGCCTCATCTGGCAATAAGACTGCACCTATTCAAGTTACTTGCAACAATTCCTTTTTTGAAGGTTTCATAAAGTCAGGGGTGAACAACACTAATTCATTTATTAAGATTGATATCAACTTCTCTAGGCTGCTTGGCACTCTGCTGACCATAGCACATTTGCCTGTTTTTGTAAGCAATCTGTTAGAGGTGTAAGTATTGTGCTGAAGTTACGTAAAGATTTCCAGTAAACCCACATGTTTCCAGAAGTTGAAAGATTTCCCATTCGTCTTAGGAATGGAGAATTCAATCAGAGTTTTAATTTTCATTATTCATTACAAAACTTGTCCTTGTCTTTTGATGAATTCCAAATAAGTTACTATTGCTTTTGCAAGTTCATTTTTCCCAGATTCATTATTAAGCCTAATTATAGTTGATAGAAGATCTAATTGCTTTACCCATTTTTTGTCAGCTATAATCTATGTTATGATATAATCTAAATAAATATAGCCAGGCACTTTAGCTACAACTTGATTCATATGTCTTTGGAATGTAGCTGGGGAATTTCTAAAACCAAATAGCACTACTCAATATTAATAAACGCTATTTGGTGTAACAGAAGCTGATATCCCTTTAGCCTTAGATGTAAATGGTAGTAAATAGTAAGAAATTTAATCCTTTGTCCTAATCCCATATCTGTAACAATACATGACAATCATTATTTTGGAAGTCAGTTAATAACTTTGCAAAGCTCCCTGGGTTTACAGATGATATATAATGGACGTCAATTATTTTATACTCAAATTGCTTATTATACCCTGTGGATTTAGAATTGATTTAGAACCTTGCTCTGATTTTATTTTAATCATTAGTTCATGATGAATAAAAAGGCATATGATTTTTTTCCATCACTTAATTAACTCTAATTGTCCTTAAAGGAATAACTTCCAGAAATCTGGGGCTTTCACAGTCATAACTATAAGGATATATGAATGTTTGACTTTAGTTTTCAGTAATAGAACAAAGAACAAAGAACATTACAGAACAGGAGCAGGCTCTTTGACCCTCCAAACCTGCACCAATCCAGATCCTCTATTTAAACCTGCCACCTATTTTCTAAGGATCAGTATCCCTTGCTCCCTGCCCATTCATGTATCTGTCTCGATACATCTTAAATGACGCTATCATTCCTGCCCGTACCACACTCCGCTGGCAACATGTTCCAGGCACCCACCATCCTATGTGTGTAGAACTTTCCATGCATTACCTCCCTAAACCTTTCCCCTCTCACTTTGAACTCATGACTCATGACTCATAATTAAGTCCTCCACTCTGGGAAAAAAAAACGTTTCTTGCTATCCATCCTGTCTACAACTCTCATGATTTTGTAGGCCTCAATCAAGTCCCCCCTCAACCTCCATTTTTCCAATAATAATAATAATCCCAATCTACCCAACCTTCCTCATAGCTAGCACCCTCCATACCAGGCAACATCCTGGTGTATCACCTCTGCACCCTTTCCAAAGCATCTACATCCTTTTGGTAATGTGGTGACCAGAACTGCATGCAATATTCCAAACGTGGCTGAACCAAAGTCCTATACAACTGTAACATGACCTGCCAACTCTTGTACTCAATATCCTGTTCAGTGAAGGAAAGCATGCCATATGCCTTCTTGATCACTCTACTGACCTGCATTGTCACCTTCAGGGGACAATGGACCTGAAGAACAGATCTGTCTGTACATCAATTTTCCTCAGGGCTTTTCCACACTGCATAGTTCGCTCTCACATTGGATCTTCCAAAATGCATCACCTCGCATTTGGCTGGATTGAACCTCATCTACCATTTCTCTGCCCAATTCTCCAATCTATCTATATTCTGTTGTATTCTCTGACAGTCCCCTTCACTAGGTGAAAGTGAGGACTGCAGATGCTAGAGATCAGAGCTGAAAAATGTGTTGCTGGAAAAGCGCAGCAGGTCAGGCTGTATCCAAGGAGCAGGAGAATCGACGTTTCGGGCATAAGCCCTTCTTCAGGAATAGTCCCCTTCACTATCTGCTATTCCACTAATCTTAGTGTCATCTGCAAACTTGCTGATGAGGCAACCTACACCTTCCTCCAAATCATTTACATTCATCACAAACAACAGTGGCCCCAGGACAGATCCCTGTGGAACACCACTGGTCACAGGTCTTCAGTTTTGAGAAGCTCCCTTCCACTACTACTCTCTGTCTCCTGTTGCCCAACCAGTTCTCTATCCATCTAGCTAGAACACCCTGGACCGCATGCGATTTCACCTTCTTCATCAGCCAACCATGGGGAAAGCTTATCAAATGCCTTACTAAAGTCCATGTATATGACATCTACATCCCTTCCCTCATCAATCACACCTTTGTCACCTTTTCAAATAATTCTATTAGTTTTGTAAGACATGACCTATGCTGCATAAAACCATGTTGCCTATCACTGATAAGCCCATTTTCTTCCAAATGGTATTTATCCTATCCTTCAGTATCTTCTCCAGCAGCTTCCCTACCACTGATGTCAGGCTACCCGGTCTAGAATTACCTGGAGTGTCCTTGGTACCCTTCTTAAACAAGGGGACAACATTAGCAATTTTCCAGTCCTCTGGGTCCTCACCCGTGTTCAAGGATGCTGCAAAGATATCTGTTAAAACTCCAGCTATGTCCTCTCTCACTTCCCTCAGTAACCTGGGATATATCCTACTTGGACAGAGGGACTTGTCCACCTTAATGCCTTTTAGAATACCCAACACTTCCTCCCTCCTTCTGCCAACTTGACCATGAGTAATCAAAGATCTATCGTTTAAACTCAACATCCGCCATGTCCCTCCCCTCGGTGAATACCGATGCAAAGTACTGATTAAGAATCTCACCCATTTTCTCTGACTCCATGCATAACTTTCCTCCTGTGTCCTTGAGTGGGCCAACCCTTGAGTGGGCAGCACGGTGGCTCAGTGGTTAGCACTGCTGCCTCACAGCACCAGGGTCCCAGGTTTGATTCCAGCCTTGGGTGACTGACTGTGTGGAGTTTGTACATTCTCCCCATGTCTGCATAGGTTTCCTCCGGGCACTCCATTTCCTCCCACAGTCCAAAGATGTGCAGGTTTGGCGAATTGACTATGGGAAATTGCCCATAGTGTTAGGTGCATTAGTCAGAGGGAAATGGGTCTGGGTGGGTTACTCTTCGGAGAGTCAGTGTGGACTCTAATCTAATCTTTCCCTTGTTATCCTTTTGCTCCTTATACTTTGGGGTTTTCTTTAACTCTGCTCATTAAGGATATCTCATGACCCTTTTTAGCCCTCTTAATTCCTTGTTTCAGATTGGTCCTACATTCCCAATATTCTTCCAAAGCTTCACCTGTCTTCAGTTGCCTGACCTTATGGACTCATCCTTTTTCCTCTTACCTAGTCTCACAATTTCATCTGTCATCCATGGTTCCCTAATCTTGCCATTTATATAGGAACATATCTCTCCTGAACTCGAATCAACCTCTCTTTAAAAGAGTCCCACATATCAAATGTGGATTTCCCTTCAAACAGCTGCTCCCAATCTACATTGCCCAGCTCCTGCCGAAAATTGGTATAATTGGCCTTCCCCCAATTTAGCACTTTTCCTTCAGGAGCACTCTTGTCTTTGTCCATGAGTATTCTAAAACTTATGGAATTGTAATCACTATTCCCACTAATGGCCTTCCAGAATTTAATAATACCCAACTGAATAGTTCTTCGGAAACTGGTATGGGTGTTAAGGGTGCTGGATTAATTTCATTTGAGATTTTCCCACTATCTGACATGTATAACATGTTTTACAGAATTACACATGAAGTCTTGGCCATGTAAAATGACTGTATGTCAGTGCCTGAGTTTTCATATTCCTGCATGCTCTGCCATAGGAATTTCATGTATTACTCACAATATCTCCTTACAATTATCTGTGCAGTAGCATCATCTAACTTTTTTTTATTTGCTTGTGTGATGTAGGCATTCCTGGCTGGGCCAACATTCTTTGCCTATTCTTAGTTGCCCTTGAGAAGTTGGTGGTGAGGTGCCTTCTTGAACCACTGCAGGCCACGTGTTGTAAGTTATCCAGCAATGCTGTTAGGGAGAAAATCCCAGTATTTTGGCCCAGTGACACCAAAGGAACAGTGATATGTTTCCAAGTCAGGGCAGTGAGTCACTTAGAGCGGAACTTGCAGATGGTGGTGTTCCCCTGTAACTGATGCCTTTGTCCTACTAGATGATGGTGGTTATCAATTTGGAAGGTCCTGTCTAAGGAGCCTTGGTGAATTGTGCATTTTGTAGGTAGTGCGCACTAGTCTTACTGGGTATTAGTGGTGGAAGGAGTGGATGCCAATCAAGTGGGTTGCTTTGGCCTGGATGGTGTCAAGCTCCTTGAGTGTTGTTGGAACTGCACCCATCCAGGCAATTGGGGAGCATTGAGTCGCATTCCTGACTTGTGCCTTGTAGCTGGTGGACAGGCTTTGGGGAGTAAAGTGATGAGTTACTCAAAGCAAGATTCCTAGACTGTGAACTGCTCTTGTAGTCACAGTACATGACTAGTTCAGTTCAGTGTCTACCCAACATTGACTCCCAGGATGTTGACAGTAGGAGATTCAGTGATGGTGATAATATTGAATGTCAAAGGGCAGTTTGATTCTCTGTTGTTGGAGAATTATCTGACACGTGTATGGTACAAATATTATTTGTCACTTCAGCCTATTGTTCAAATCTTTCTGCATTTGGACATGGACTGCTTCAGTACTTGAGGAGTCATGAACGGCACCAAATGTTGTACAATCAGTAGGGAACATCTCATTTCTGACTATACGATGGAGGGAAGTCCATTGATGGATTAGCTCAAGGTGGTTTGGCCTTGGACAAAACCCTGAGGAACATCTGCAGCATTGCCCTGGAGATGAGATAACTGACGTCCAACAACCACAACCATCTTCCTCTAGCCAGGTATGATTCTAACCAAAGAGAGTATGCTCCCTGATACGCGTTGATTCCAGTTTTGCGAGGGCTCCTTGATGCCACACTTGGTCAAATGAAGCTTTCATGTCAAGAGCAGTCACTTCCACCACACCTATGGAACTCAGCTCTTTTGTCCATATTTGAACAACAGCTAAAATGAAGTCAGGAGCTGAGTGGCCCTGTTGGAACCCAAAATGAATGTCAGTTATAGCTAAACGATTACTGCTTTATCATATGTTGATAACACCTTCCATCACTTTACTGATGATTGAAAGTAGATTGATTATGATAATTGTCCAGGTTGGTTTCATCCTGATGTTTATGTGTGGACCATATCTGGGCAACTTTTCACAATGCCAGGTAAATGTAAGTGTTGTAACTGTACTGGAATAGTTTGACAAAGTTTGTGGCAAGTTCTGGAGCACAGGTCTGCGGTACTATTGCCAGAGTGTTGTCAGGGTCCATGACCTTTTCGAGTACCTGTTGCCTCTAACCATTTCTTTAATTACGTAAAGCGAATCATGTTAGTAAACCTGCACTTATGATGTCGGGACCTCCGGTGCAGGTTAAGATGTATCATCAACTTGTAACTTCTGGCTGAAGATTGCTGTGAATGCTTTATCCTTATCTTTTGCAGCTCATTGTGTAACTCTTAGCACTGTGAAGTTTATGTAATAAGTTATTTCCAATAGCAGAATCACTTCCTTTGATGGCATTACTTATCTGAGGCATGCACGCATGGGCTGTTTGAGTAATGTGCATACAGCTGCTAGCTGCAAATGTTCAATGGATTGTGTTGTTCAATATGATCCACTAGTCATTGGGATATATGGCTTATATACTTGGCATCACACTAGCACTGAAACTCATATATCACATTAATGATTGTACAGCATGAAAAACGTCTTTTTGGCTTAATAGCAGCATCTTGTTAAGCAAGAGACTAATGGGTAGATTCACCTGCCATTCAAGTTTGGATACGGATCCATTTTTATCTTTACTTCCCTTGCCTGTAAATGGCTCTGCCAAAGAAACATTTCATTTGACCAGTGCCAGAGCAACGCTATGGATGTTTCTGAAGCTTCACATGCACTTAACACCTTGTTCAGCCAGGCTTCATTACTGGTACAACTTGGCCACATAATCAGTGACAAAAAAAATTACATGAGGGATATACAGTAATAATGAATGCATTCATCATGTTCACAAACAGCTGTTTGCAAAGATCCTACACGTACAAATATTAGGATAAAACAAAAACACTAAACACAGGCTGTATTATTGAAGTTATACAACTAACAATATACGTTGCTGCATATCAAAATGCTGTTGTGCTTATTTCCTACATGGCGAACTCAAATTTTCCCAGCAAAAGAAATTCAATAAATGTCTATCTTCGATGCATTAAATTCTTTTGTGTGTATTTTAACATAATTGTTAATCCATTTAAATGGTTTCACAACTGTGTTAAAACAAAAGCACTCACAGGAATTTTTGGTGAATCATTTGTCTTTTACCAGAAGTAATAACATGGTAATACAAAATGCAACCATTAGCATTAATACTCAAGATACTTGTACATTCATTCTCAGATAAAGTTGTGAAAAGCCAGTAATTAATGGTTTGGAAATGTATCATTACTGGAATGTGGTGCTACTGATAAGACCAACCCACTGCACACATCTAGTTGATCTTGAAATGGTGTTTGTAGATAATTTCTTTATTCACTGCATCCCACTTAGTGGGGATTTATCCCCAAATCTGTTCAGCAGGGTCATCTGAGATTTTGACTCAGGAATGATGAAGACACAGTCATTTTTAAAATCAGGATAGTTGGAGAATGTCTTCATTCACCTGTTCTTTTCATCTAGCTGGTAGGGAACACAGCATTTGAAGATGCTGTCATGCAATCCTTTGTGACTTAGTGCTGGCTGAGGTTACCATGGAAGTCTCACCTTCTCAACCTTGCCCCTAGACTGAGACATGGTGTGACTCTCAGCTTAACCCACCACCACCCATCAATCTCTAACGAGATAATAGCCCTATGGTTCTGTGGGACTGTGGTACCTTTACCTTTACCTTTAGTAATATAATCTATGGCAGATACAGATAGGAACCAGATTATACTGGAGTGCTGAAGGAATGACTTCTTAATCTACTGGTTGGGGTACTAATTGCAGATCTGACTTTCTCTGTTTAAGAATAGAATTGAATCCCTACAGAATAGAATCCTTACAGTGTGGAATCAGGCCCTTCCGCCCAACATGTTCACACCAACCCTCCGAAGAGTAACCCACTCAGATCCATTCCCCTACCGTGTATTTACCTCTGATTAATGCACACAACCTACACATACCTGAATACTATGTGTAATTTAGCATGGCCAATTAACCTAACCTACACATCATTGAATTGCAGTGAAATGAACTGTTTATCACTGAGGGTTACTGTTGGATCGGTGAAGCCTGGATATGCACTAAGAGAGAAGGAAGCTGCATGTCACAAACGGCTATAAGCATGGAAATTATGTTTTGAAATAGCAGTTTCAAACAGATTATGACACAAATCCAGTTTTACAAAAGGAAAGAGCTCCCCATTTCTGGCAAGAGATTTCAATCAGGAATGCGAGGCCATACTTTCAGTATGGCAGTTCTCTCATATTGCAGAGCTATCAGGTGAAGGCAAACATGACCTCTTCTTACAGCAGTCATTCTGCAATGTAAAGGTCCAGAATCACAGACAGCCACTCCAACAGCTGCTGTCATACTGTAAGTACGTAAGGTAAATGAGACCTTAAGATGCTGGAAGGGTAGCATGCCAAAGGATAAGGATGCCAAGCCAATAGGGTGTCAGGTTGGTAGGGTGCCAAGTGGTTAAGGGGAGTGTACCAAGTAGGTAGATTAGAAGTGTGTTGTCGTTTGATATCAGGGATAGATTCCTACAGTGCAAGGTGGCAATGGGGGGAAGTAAATGGTGCAGTGTTTAGGGTTGGTTGGTGTAGATGGGACTTGTTGGGATTGGTGGAGGATGGGGCTTAGCCTTGTGGCAAGTAAGGGAAAGGGAGTGATGGTCCAGAGTAGGGTGTGGCAAGGCCTGGAGGTGGGGTATGGGATGAAGGGCGGGACAGTGGGTCAAGAACCACTGGTTAGGTGGGTCAAGATGATCAGTAACAATTCAGTTCTGGAGTAGGGGAAGGTGGATGCTAGTTCCTGCGAGGATAGGCAGATCACCTCACGACTGTGGGAAAGAATGGACATGTATTCAGGATGGGGGAAGGGAGTGTGGGGTCCTTGGCAGAGGAAAAGCTGAACGAGGGAGGTGGGTGTAGTGTTCCACAGTGGTTGCCAGTGTTGGGAGCTGGGAGCAGAGAGGGGATGTTAGGTCAGGGGCTAGAAAATATAAGTGATCAGATGGAGGTGTGAGGTAAGTATGAGGTTTGTTAAATACTTACTGAGTCTTTAGATTATATATTTAATAGTCTAACTTTATCTGAGTAAATCTTTTACTTAATTTCATTAGAAGGCTCCAAATTTTCCGATTTTAAATAGAGACTTCCAGAAGGTTCCACACTTGGAGAACCTTCCAGTGGAAACTTCAGTTTCTGCAGCAATTGCTTTGGAATGTGTTAGATTCCACAGCATCCTCATATCCAACTCCCATCTGCTCGGGAATAATGACTCTCTGGCTATCAGAAATCTGGGCCAAAGTTCCTTCAGACAAAGGGCATGACTTCCCATTGTCATCCAAGTTGTTGGCCTGAAAATGCATGATACTTCTGCTGGTGGGTAGGATAGCTTTTGACAACTAAGGAAAGTGGCAAACATTGCAACAAGGATAAGATGGAAGCCAATGACCTTATAGGTACTTCATGGATTTGAAGGTCAAAGTGTCACAGACAGGCATGAAATCCCTGTAATACAGAAACATCATTTTGACTGATGAGCTTTTGTGAAATATAACCACTGCACCCCCACTCCAGATGCTAACTGGACCCTGGGATGTCTGCTTCTCTGCCAATGAGTTACCTCTGCTTCTCTGTCTTGATCATTTGCTACACCTTTTGCACAAGCAATGAATGGCTATTCAGTAATGCCTCTCCACACATTCTCTTTGGGCCCAGTGGAAAAGGCAAAATGTCCTGTTTCCTAGGGATGGTAGTGAGAGCCCTCTGACCTGAACAGAAGCTGCAACGGAAGTTAGCAGTCATGGGATCGACTCCAGGAACTGGGTGCAGTTTGAAAAAGAATGAATGATCTACTGTGCTCTGAATGGATTAACGACAGTTTGTATTCTTTGCAAACTGGCACTTACTTTTAGGGCTTCAAGCAATGTAACATGAATATTCCTTCATAGATAGAGTCTGGACAATCTGCACAGTCGAGCGAGGTAGCCTCTAATCTTGTGTTAACAAATGGGCACAAAGGTGTACCATATATAACATAGGTGAGGCAAGTGATTGCATGTAACTGTAAGCTAGTTCATTGTGTTCTTCACTGCAGCTCCTCACTGGAAGAACAAGAAAAACAGCAAAAGGGAGAGGCAGCTTTTCCCCAGCTCCACTTCCACTACTAAGGATGATGGTACCAGAGACTCAGAATTAAAATTCCTTCAAGTTATTCCGCTCCACCCTTCAGCAGTGCACAGACCTTCACCAAAGTTCTAAGTGAGGCTCAGGGTGATAATCTGGACAGCACATTTCAGACACATATCCACAGTTGGTGGAGGATGTGAGAGCTGAGCTTTCTGATTGGTGGAGAACTGCTGAAGGTGAGGCTCATGCTAAGCCTCATGTAGATGTTGTGTGTCTGGAACTATTTTTAAGAGACCTGATGGAGGTACAGAGACAGACAGAAGAACGTCTGGCAAGGAAATGTGAGGCTACATGCAGGTTTGAGGGAGAGATGGCCAAATCTGTCCAAGTTCTAACTGCAGTCATGTCTCGGCCATGTAAGCCTTTCCCCAAGGAGATGCTGTTGATTAAAAACGTGGAGCCAGGTCCAGCAGAACAATCATGGCTGCCAGACGTGCACTTAGTGCTGGTTCCTGACACTCGGACAATGGGCGCAGTGCAGCATTGACTAGACGAGAGCTTCATGAGACATCATAAGCACCTTGCATGTGCCCCTTCTCCTCATGGAGAAAGGGCAGTGGCTTCATACAAGGACAGTGAGACATTGAGTGTCAGCATGGCATCCCTGAGGCATCATCTTGGTGTAATCCAGGTGTGTGCTGTCAATCCACTTCCCATCAAGCAGTGATTCCATCACTACCAGCAGGTCAGAGACTCTTGACAGGCTAGAACCATCCATGCCCTAGTTCACCAGGGAACAGCAACCAATATCTTCTGAGGCAACCCGGGCATCGATTTCAGCAGACTAGCCCCACCTTTACTTTAGATATTAGGGCATACCTGGTATAGCACAGAAATCGAAAAATCTTTGTAATGACAAAGGTGGCATTGTATCACTTCTTTAGAGGCCAGCAATTCATGTTCAAATGTTTGATTGTGAGTCTACTTTTTATGTATGTTGAGTGGTCATTATGTTAGTTGTTCTATCAGTTTAATGCATTTAAGGGTGTTCCACTTTGTGGACAATCAGTGATGGGTGATATGGGCAAAGGGGCCATTTACTATGTAGCCTCATAAGTACTGGCATCACTGAAAACTGACGTGTAAGTTTTGCTTTGGGTAGCATCCGTAAACATGTAAGTAGGACGCTATCTGGCAACCTGCAGATATTGCTGAGACTGCTTTCTATTCGTATCTTTCAGATGTATACATGATAGATTCTTTCCAAGGCATTGACAGCATTTGGGAATTTTGCCAGTGAGACATGTGGAACTTCATTGAAAATGACAAATGCTTGTTGCTTCCAAGCTTGCACACATGCCTGACCTACTCGTGCTAAGGGGCTGCAGCATTTCTCATTCTGGGTGGCAAGGTTATAGAAATATGGAGCGCTTCACCCCTGGGCATCAATGTGAACTTCACCAGTTTCCTCATTTCCCTTCCCCCACCGTACCCCGGTTCCAAACTTCCTGTTCAGCACCATCCTCATGACCTGTCCTACCTGCCAATCTTCCTTCCAATCTATCCGGTCTACCCTCCTCTCCAACCTAACACTTTCATCCCCACCCCCATCCACCTATTGTACTCTTTACTGCCTTCTCCCCAGCCTCACCCCCTTCCCATTTATCTCTCCACCCCAGAGGCTCCCTGCCTTCATTCCTGATGAAGGGCTTTTGCCCAAAACATCGATCTTCCTGCTCCTCAAATGCTGCCTGACCTGCTGTGCTTTTCCAGCACCGCTCTAATCTGGACTCTGATTCCCAGCAGCTGCATTCCTCACTCTTGCCTAGTTGATTTTAATCTTACTGTGAATCCTCTTACAAGGATGCCTACCTTGAAGAAGTTCTCCTCCTCTGTCTACAAGACTCTCAGTGAGTCTCTCTCTCTCACTGCAACCTCCAGATCATCTCCTCTGTTGAAGTGTTGTTCCAATTCTGCTGACACTAGCACCATGATTTAACTGGAGGAACAGGTTTAAAGTCATATCAGGGTCTCATTCAGCCTGGAATCCGGTTGTAATGAAGGAGTCATAGGCCTGTCTGCTCGTTATGCTTCATGACAGTTTCCTTTGTCACTTTCCCACATTTTCTCCAAATTCCTTGATGTCATCAGCATCCAGAAACATGACGATATTTTTCATTTGAGCATGTGCAATGATTGAGCTTTCACAGCTTTCTGGGTTAGTGAATTCAAAGATGCATCAACATTTGAGCAAATAAATTCTCCCTCAACTCAGTCTTAAATGATCTACATCTTATCCTGAGATTATTCCCCTAGATCTAGACGTATCAGCCAGGGGAACCATCATATCCACATTCACCTTGTCATGACTTGTGACAGTTTTTTGAAGTTACAATTAAAACACCTTTGATTCTTGAAAACTCTAGAGAATACAGACTCCGTTTCTCTTTTTTTTTCCTTATAAGACAATCTGCCATCCCAGAATGGTGAACCTCTGTTAAATTTCTTCTCTGGCAGCGTTTCCTTAGATAAAACCATGCATAATACACCAGGTGCAGTCTCACCAAGGCTTGAGACAATTGCAGCAAAACGTCTTTAATTCTGTACTCGTATCCTCTTGTGAGGAAGGCCAACATTCGATTTGCCTGTGTAATTGTTTACTGCAGCTGCACACTAGCTTTTCATGATTCACGGTGTTGCATTTGCAATTTCTCAGTCGGTGGGACCTTTCCAGAATCTTGGAAATTTTGGAAGATTAGAAGCAAAGAATCTACAATTGCATGGAGAAAGTGAGGGCTGCAGATGCTGGAGATCAGAGCTGAGAATGTGTTGCTGGAAAAGCCTGACCTGCAATCTACAATTGCATGGCCACTTCTTTTGAAACTCTAGGATGAAGGGACTTGTTAGCCCTTGTTTTATTAGTTTCCTTACTATATTTCCAATAATAGTGATTGTTTAAATTTCTTCCTCCCCTTAACTCTTTATGTTCCACTGTTTTTGAGTATTCTTAGCATCTTCTACCATGAAAATTCAAAATATTTGTTCAAAATCTCTGAATTTCTTTGTTTCTCATTATTAACTCCTCACTCTCATTCTGTAAGGGACCAATATTTAATCTTAATACATTCTTTGTTTTTATGTACTCGTACATGTTTATATTTCTTGCTATTTCATTCTTATTTCTACATTATTTTCCTTTTCTCTAAATCTTCCTTTGCTAATTTCTCAATCATCTGGCCACGATTAACCTTCTCATATTTGTATACCTCATTCTCAGTTTTTTTTTCAACCTTAACTTCCTTAGCTAGCCACAGATGGTGCTGAGAGACAAACAGACTGCAGATACTGGAATCCAAAGTAGACAGGCAGGCGACTGGAAGAACACAGCAAGCCAGGCAGCATCAGGAGATGGAGAAGTCGACGTTTCAGGTGTGAGGCCACCTATAGAATTTGATGTGAGGATTTGTACACATTTACTAACCGAACCTGCTTTCAGACTTGTACTGGAAATGAAACATCAAATTTGGTGATTGTTCCTCTTATAATGAAGTATTAGTCATTCAGAACAAACACAAAGCATGCTGAAGAAACCCAGCATGGCAGCAGCTGTGAAGACAGAAACAGAGTTAACATTTTGAGTCCAGTATGGCTCTTCTGCAGAACCATTTGTTTTGGGAAGGAAATAGTGGGCTGTGCAAGGTAGGAGAACTATCAGGTGGGAAGTTGTGGAGGGGAGATCTCCAAAGGAAATGAGGTCTGTGACTGTCCTGGAAACTACAGGCAGATAGTCAATAGTGGGGACATGTCCGAAGGGGAGTTATGAGGAGGTATCTGAGAGTTGGCACTCAGCCTCTGACAGGTAAAGGTCAATTTGCCAGATGACAGCAACACCAACCTTATTGGCAGGTTTGATGACAAGTTTGGGGTTGGACCTGAGAGAATGGAATGCAGCATGAAGGGTTAGAGTGAGTGAGGGGAGCAGAGAAATTAAAGCAGCCAATGTCACATAAGCAGTTCTCAAGGAAGAGATCAAGTACTGGCAAAATGCCAGAGACAAAGGTCTAAGTGGAGTGGGATTATTGGAAATGGGTGAAAGGATATGTGTTGTGGAGAAAGATTCCTGTCCAAAGAAGTGGGCACAGAAGCAGAGACAATTGGGGAAGAGATCAGTGATCTGTTCATTAAAGTGTGGTTGTAAAGGAATAGAGCTAAGTCCTTTTCTGAGCACAGAATATCCAGCATCAGAGAGAGGTATGTCAGAATGTGTAAAGAATACACAGTGAGGTATGGGATTAGATGAAGGAATAGAGCAAGAAGAAAGGAGAGGTGAAGGAGGATCCAGAGAGGCATCAGTTGCCTTGAGTGTTCGGAGCTTGCATTCCTTCATACCTGAAGGAAGAGAACGTTAAAGCATTGAATGAGGTGAAGAATGAATTGGAATTGGGAATCAGGTCAGCTTTGAGATAGCGTGAGGCACAGTTGATGGGGACAGAGTTGGAGAGTGTGCATGTGGTGGTACATGTCAATGAGTATGAATCTCAGAAGACATTGGGAGCAGCTGTCTGAGGAACGGTGTATGGTCTCATTGACCTGGTTGAATTTGAAACATGAAAGTTGGAACTTCAATTGGAATCCATAAGGGTGAGCCAGAGGCAGTCATAGAGTCATACACCACAGAAACAGACCCTTCAGTCCAATTCATCCGAGCCAACCTGGCATCCCAGTCTGACCCAGTCCCATTTAACAGCATTTGGCCCATATCTTTCCAAACTTTCCTTATTCATACACCCAGATGCCTTTTAAATGTTGTAATTGTACAAGCCTCCACCACTCTCTCTGGCAGTTTGTTTTATACATGCACCACCTCTGCATGAAAAAGTTACCCATCAGGTCCTTTTTAAATCTTTCCCCTTGCACCATAAATCTTTACCCTCTAGTATTGGACTCACCACCCCAGGAAAAATGCCTTATCTATTTACTCTATCCATGTCCCTGATGATTTTATAAACCTCTATAAGGTCATGTCTAACCTCTGATGCTCCAGGGAAAACAGGTCCAGCCTATTCTGCCTCTCCTTGTAGCTCCAATCCTGGCAACATCCTTGTAAATCATTTCTGCACCCTGTCAAGTTTAACAACATCCTCTCTATCACTCTAAAAGTCTCTGGCTGAGTTTTTAGCCTGCACTTTATCCAACACTAGAAGGTAGATGGAAAGTGATGTAGATGAACAAACAGATGTAGGTTTAAATGGATATCCTGTTGGAGAGAAGAGCAGAATTGAAATAATGGAAAATTAAACACTCAAATAAAAGCAAAATAGTGTGGATGCTGTAAGTCTGAAACAAACACAGAAAAAATGGAGAAACTCAGCAAGTCTCCATCTTTGGAGAGAGAAACAGTGTTAATATTTAAAGTTCAGTATGACTATTCTGCAGAACTTTATTAGTCATAAAGGGTTAGAAATTCCAAAGTATGTTTCATGGTGTAGATTGGTTTAGGATACTAATTTGGGAAAGATGCAGGATTACATGATTATTGCTGATTTAAGACAGTGGTTTCAATAGAAAATGTACTCACCACTCAAAAAATCACAACCTTAACTTTGAATTCACTGTTAAGTTTACAGGTATTGTGTTAATTTCCTCAGCCCAGAGATGCAGCTGGGCTTGAGTCAGTTCCCATTTTTTTCTGAAACATTGGTACATTTGACAAAATCAGTGGGAGTTTGTATTATAGTTCCTACCATGCTGTGTGCATCCTTCGAAATACCATCTCATTAAAAGATGAACAATTAATGCAAACGATTTAGTGAGATCTAACAAAAAGAGGTTTTTAGCCTGAACATAGAACAATCACTTTCATTATCTGCAGACAAGCAAAAGCTGTGAATATTCTCTGTATCTATCCTTAATTAATTTGGAGACCATTTTGCTATCCTTAGTTGATGGCATTATGAAGCTAGTTCAATTTTCATTAGTCCATTAAAACTCCTGATTTTCCATTGTGTTCTGTTCACTTTGACCTGAACTGTACTCCAGAATGTAGGGTAGAAAATCCACAGAGATTCTTCTTTGGGAACAACACAGAAACAATGTAAGCTCAAGCCCATGATTTTAGTTTCCCAGAATTGAGTAAATGTATATTTGAAAAATAAATGCTAAGTAATTATAATTAGGCTATTATGGTTGGTGGCAGAAGCTATTAAAGATTATACATTATAACTGTGGAAAATAAATGCAGAAAAGCATTCACTGAGTAGAAAAGGAATTATGACTGTCACAAATTGATATGTTAAAATAATTTTCTTTCTTTATCTGTATTTCACTTCTTCATCTCTATTATTACTATCTAGTATTTGTTCGTGGTAAAATATCTTGACACATTTTAGTATATAAATGATGCTTTATATACAGGTATATGTGAACTTTCACAGTAAACTGGGTGAAGACCTTACAACCTGATCCTGTGCTAACATAGACCACACAATATTTTACTGGTGGCCTTCAATCATTATTGGAAGCATGTTCCTCCTTCAGGCCCAGAATTACTGAGCCTAACAATGCCTCTTTCCAGTGTAGGCTAACTAAACTAATTTAATCAGGAATATTCCTAAGCTAGACATTTATCACCAAGCCACAAGCCATTTATCTAGTGAAATTGTGAAAATACAGCAAATATATGAAGACATATCAGATGTAGACCAGGAAAAAAACTGATGTAGCAGCTGTCTCCTTTGGTTTCCAGATGACAGCAAATCAGATGTTATCAGGAAGCTTACAGATCTCATTGGTACCATGGAATCTATTAACATTAATTTAAGTGAATACAGTGGTCAAAGGCCAGGAGTGTAATAATAGATCAAATATTGGGGTCTGCATCTTTGGACACAGTTACATAGGGGCATTGTCATTGTCCTGCTTCTTTCACAATGCAAAATGCAAAATGTGCATGTCCAAGAAACTTTCACAGTATATCAAGTAGGAAAGTCATCATGATAATCACTTGAAATATAGCTTGATGAGGTAGAGAGTTATTTCAGTCCAACTAGACCTAACTAATGAAAGGCTTTTCCCCGAAACGTCGATTTTCCTGCTCCTTGGATGCTGCCTGACCTGGATGCTGTGCTTTTCCAGCATCACACTCTCGACTCTAACCTCCAGCGTCTGCAGTACTCCTTTTCGCCTAACTAACAATCAGTCAGCATGTTGTCACCTTTCCGATTTGGTTCACTCAGGAAACGTGTAAAAGGAGCAGATACGGTTCACCAGCACACACATCATCTAGGTCAAAATAGGGAAACATAATTGAGCCACCTACGCATATCGTTTACCAGTAATTAATGATTAGAAACAATTTAAACAATTAAGTGGCCAGATAGTGTCTTTATCAGTGTGTAAGAGCTAATTGAAGAAAACAATAAGAGATTGAAAGGGCAACCTTGGCCAAAACTGGGTCAATGTGGTTAACATTGTTTGGGGAATATGATTCCACATATGTTCAGGGCGATGCAAGTGAAAAGCAAAATATTCTGGATGCTGGGTATATGAAATGGTGGAAATACTCAGCAGGTCTGGCAATAACTGTGGGGAACATGATTAACTCACTTTTCAGAGATGAACATCAGGACTGTTCTTTATTATATTTCATGTATTGTCCAATGACGCTGGCCATTTTTTTCCCATGTTCTTTGGAGCTCTTCTAAACACAGTGGCTCTTCTGGTCTGTACCTGCATATCTCAGTGTAAATGAAGGCATTCAATTAAAACGTGTCTTCTTTGATTTTGGCACCACCCAAAGAATTTGACAGTTAATTGAAGTGACTGTTGTAATGCAAGTCATGCAACAAGAAAGGTCCCCCAACCAACAACAACTAATATCTGTGTGAAACATCCCAAGGCATTTATGAGGAGAATTATAAAACTAACAAAATAAGACACTGAGCTGTACATGAAAGTATCAGGTGAAAGTTTGTTTAAGAGACGGGTTTGAAGGATTTAGAGTTTGGGTGGGGTTTAGAGTTTAAGACTAAATTAACTGAAGGCAATTAAGCTTGGGCTGAATTTTTCCATTTGGTGTGAGTTTTACAGTATCAAGTCTGCATGGTCTTGGACAAATTTTCTCACATGATCTTTTTCTTTTCTCCTCAGTAATTACGCAATCTGGATGTTGGACATCATGTTGGGGAGCCACATCATTGACTTCAATTTGCTTGCAAGGATGAGATTCTGAAGGCACAATTTAAGGCTGGGGTAAAATCAGAAGAATTGTTCCCAATTGGAAGACCCTTTTATTTTCATTGTGGATCTGTTTTGTCACGCAATCACCATTACTCTCTCCATACTGCAGAGGGGCCAGATCAGTGTAGGAGAATTGTGAGGCTATGGAAGTTAACAGAGATAGGAAAGACAAAGCCATGGTGGATGAGAATTTTAAAATCAGGAACTTTCTTGACTGGGAGGCGCAATGTAATCAGCAAGGGCAGAGGTGATAGATCAACAGAAGTTTAAGACAATAGCAGATTTTGGATGACATCAAGTTGAAATGTGGGAGACGAAATAGATGTGCATTGAAATAGTTCAGAGCTAACAAAGGTATGTTGAAGAGTTTTAGCAGCAGATGAACTGAGGCAAGTGTGAGGCCCAGTGATGTGGCAAATTTGAAAATGGTAGCCTTGGTGATGCCATAAATAGAGGATCATGGAATAGTTACAGTATAGGAGTCCATTTCACCAATCATATCCATACTGGCTCTCTACAAAACCACTGCATTTAGTACCACTCCCCTGCCTTTTCCCAATAGCCTTGTAAAAATCTCCTTTGTAGATAATGATCCAAATCAAGATTGAATGCTTAAATTGAATCTGCCACCACAATCTCAGCAGTGCACTCCAGATCCTAAATGCTTGCTTGTTTCCTTAAATCATCATTGCATACTTTCCAAATATCTCACATCTGTGTCCTTTGTTTCTCAATCCTTCTCTTTCTATCTACTTTGCCCAGTATCACTTTTACATATTTTTTCAACCTTCTCATCTCCAAGGTGAACAGCCTCAAATCGTCCAATTTATTTGCCCACTGAAATTTCCTTGGAATCAATCTCATGAATGTTTTCTGTGTCTTCTTTAATGTCTGTACCATCCCGAGGTCAGCAGCTTGTCTCAGGATCAATTGTAGCATTAAGGTCGGTAAATGACTGGTTCAATCACAGAGTTCTGCCAGAAAGATGGATGGTGTCAGTAACTAAGCAATGGTATTTTGAGGGGCACCAAAAACAATCATTTCAATCTTCTCACTGTTATATTAAAAGGTAACAAGATAATGAGCAAATTTGTGTTGTGTCACTTGAGTAGAATATATTGGCTAATATAAAGGAGAGGACTATCTTGTTCTTTAGCAGAAGAGTGACTGAGAAAAAAGCCAGGACCTCAGAAAAATATTCCGTCTAAAAAATAGTGTCAGAATTTGCAGTCAAATTTCTGAAGTTGAATTTGAACAGACAACCTTCTGACTGAGTGGTGAACGCGCAACCACTAAGCAAAGGATGAAGCAAATTTACTATTACTAAGTATTTAAGTATTAACATCCATGACTTTGTGTTAATATGATAAACAAGTTGAGGGAGTTACATCTTTTACACTTTGTCTGTCAACGGGAGTGAAAGAGGCATCTCTGCGAGTCCATCAAACAATTCTGATAAATGGTAACCGAGGCAATATTTCTCCTTGTTGTCATGGCAACACTGTGTATATGGTGAAACACCACTACAATTTTGCTTGAAGCTGCCAGAGAGCTGTTACAATCTTTTTTTCTGGAGTGTAGCTTTTTGAGGAAGCATCCCTCAGATGTGGAGAGGTAGGTTTGCCTCAAATAAATAAAGATACATGATTTAAGTGCACTTGATGATGCAACAAGTTTACATGTGAAGAAAAATGATTTTCATCCTCTTCCTTCAGAGGAGAGAAACAACTATGATATTCCCAAAGGAAAAATCTTGCTGATACAATTGATATTTCTGGAAGGAACATTGACAAAAATAAACTCACAAAAAAATATTTCAAACCTCCCAGCACTGAAGGAGTTGAGCTTTGAGGGAAATAACATTTTTGTAGATCTAAATGTGAACGTTTGCTTCATTAGAAGTTTCTGGTGGGGTTATTTTTATTTTGCTGAAAGGTATATTGTTTCTTAATGTTAATATTTTTAGAGTTTGGATTTCAAAATGGTGGTATATGGATGTTGCATACTTTTAATTTAAAAATGAGCATGCAGTCTTGTCAAAACAGCAGTGTCAGCTGACACTGCAACTATGAGATAACTGCTAATGTGCATTCACTTTGAAAAACACATGCACGTGGTTCCAGACCCTCTATGTCATTGTGTCATGTGCAAAATCTGCATTACGTTTGTGCACAGTGCAGGTGTTGAAAAGTGGTTTGGCTGGGCTGGGGGGATGGTGGTGGTGTTGTTGGAATTGGACAGACTGGAGGGAGAGAGAGAGGGAGAGATAAAACTCTAGAGAAGTGGGAGAGATCAGAAGGAATCGGGAAACAGTCTGGGCAAAGGAGAGGTCAGGTTTTGCATGGAAATGGGGAATTCTCCCATTCTCTCCTTTTCTCAACCTGATCTTTCTCCCCTGCACTCCTGCCCAATCCTTCCTCTGCCCTTCTCACTACTGTGTGGTTAGAGAATGGTGGGGAGGATAAGCCATGAGCCTTACTGTATATGTCGTGGGCAATATGGCCCTTTTGGCTGCTGTGTTATTACATTGCTGATGGGGGCCAATGGGAGTTTGCCAATGCTTACCCCAGTGCATTGCAGCCTTCCATATTGGTGTAATTGATGCTGGTCTTTTGGCAGATTTCTACTGAGTGATTAATTGTCCCAAGAACGGCATGTATAAGATGGGGATAGAGGAGGCTGTCATAAGAGCTGGGTATGTAGTTAATGAACCAAGTTTGGAAAGATACTGCCAAAATTCTCACTAGGCCTTATGCAGAAAACTCTCCAAAATAACGATGGAGTTCACACATAGCCAGAAAAAAAATCAGCCCACTCCATCTATGAATGTGTGTACTTGAAGGTTTTATCTGTCTGACACTTGGAAATGTATAGTAATAATTAGTGACTAAGATAGTGTAAACTCCATGCACAGTAAATAGATCCATGGTGATTTTGGACCAGGGAATGACAACATCTCATAAGGGTTTCAATGTTCTCTACATTGTTGTGTCTGGTGACCCAGGCATTCCTCACACATTCCTGCTAATGTTTTGATGTCACTGTTAATAAGCTTCCAATAACCCCTAATACACGTCAATTATCCTGTGCACTGTATGCCTATCTGTTCTTGATGTAGTTCCTGGAACCCTACATGCAGAAAGAGGCCATTCTGCCCACTGAGTCTGCAATGACCTGTCAAAGAGCGTCCCACTTGGACCCACTCTATCCCACTCCTGTAACCACTTATTTCCCATAGCTAATCCCATAGCTACTTGGCTGCATATACCTGGACACTATGGAGCAATTTAGCATGGGCAATTCACCTAAGCTGCATAACTTTGGACTGTAGGAGGAAAGCCAGGTGCTTGGCGGAAACCACACAGTCATGGGGAAACTCTAACTGCAACAACACAGAACAGTTGCCCAAGCCAGGAATTGGATACTTGTCCCTGGTGCTATGAGTCAGCAGTGCTAACTACTGAGCCACTATTCCTTTCCCTGTTGCAAACCATATATCCTGGCAAAGAGCTTTAGGAACAAGTTCATGTAATCCTTTGAAGGTAAGGCCTCTCGAGAACCAAGACTCTTTAAGGCCAGAAACATCTGAGTGTCTGGCACCATTTTTATCATGGTCCTGTGTTAACTTTTCACTGTGCTTTATGTTTTTTTAGCATTCATTCACTAGCCAAGGACATTGCTAGCTGGGCAGCAACTATTGCCCATCCCTTATTGTCCAGAAGGCAGTTAAGGGTCAACCACATTGCTGTGGCTCTGGAGTCACATGTCAGGTAGACCAAGTAAGGATGACAGTTTCCTTCCTTAAAAGATACTAATTAACCAGATGGGTTTTTCCCAACACTAGCAACGGTTTCATGATCATTAGTGCACTCTTATTTCCATAATTTTATTGAATTCAACTTCCCCCTCATGCTGTGGCAGGATTTGCATTTAGGTCCCCAGATCTCTGGATTAACAATTCAGTAACAATACCACTGGGCCATCAACTCTCAGTAATGCTTACAGACCATTAGCTGTTTCTGGTCGAAACTGATCATATATGATGCACATCATTGACTCTTCCTGTGGACATTCACTGCCAGGATTATGTCACTCTTGCATTATAGCACTGCTATGGGAAATAAGGGGTTACAGGAGTGGGGTGGGGTGGGTCAAAGTGGAATGCTCTTTGGCAGGTCATTGCAAACTCAGTGGGCAGAATGGCCTCTTTCAGAACATAGGGTTCTAGGAACTACATCAATGCAGAATGCAGAACTCTTTCCATCAGAGTTCCCATCGTACTCTTTTTTTTTAGTTTGCCCATTGCCACAATGTTATACCAAAGTGCAGATGCACAAAGGAACAGTTGTATAATTCTGTGAATTTATCACTGGGTTAAATCTTGACTGACAGATAAATTAAAATGTAGTTCTAGAACCTAGAAAAATCTGGAAGAAATTTCTTCCAAATTGCATTCTGAAAGTAGTGACTTGCTGAGATGTCTTGGCTAAGTGCACTGGTCAGTATTCATGCTGAGATGCCTTGGCTAAGTGTATTGGCCAGTATTCATGTTTGGAATCTATCTTGGAGAATAATTTAGCACCTGATGACCTGAGATTCAATTCCTCTAGTGTTACAAGCTAGTGTGAGCATTCTCCTGAAAAAGAGATTTATATGCTTTGGATCTAGATTTTCCTTGATTGTGCACATAATTCAACTGCACCAGTTGAGTGTGATCCAGGTGATGCACACAAAGATGGTGCCAATGGATTCCATGTCACCACTGTTAAGCCTTACTTGAATAGAAACACAGCACATTTTGGAAAGATTGATTAATGGGATTCCATTCTCTCCTTTGGGCCAAAATGGCATTGCCTTTGAAACATCCAATGGCTTCAAACATGTCTGAGTACAATTCCTGTAAATCCTGGATTGACTCAACATGAGTATTATTGACTCCCTCCACCACCCTGAGCATCACAAAGAATAATGACAATGTTGAATGCCAGACATGCTGATTGCTGGTCCACACTTGCCTACCATTAAAATATTTGTGTCTTCCATGCCAAATTGGCATAGTTACATTGCATTGTGAATGTATCAATGACAGGCATTGGCAACCCATTGTGTATAGACAATTCAATTTTTGTCAGTTGTGCCATGACATCCAAGCAATCCTGGTCCATTTGTCAGATTCAGACTAGTAGGATAGTTACACCAGCTCCTGTGTTCTTTGTTTTGCAGGTGTTCTTGCCAGTTTTCTTGGTCAAATGATTGTGGCAAAAATTTCCTATTGGTTGACTTCATCCACACAATGTATTACATTCACAATTACAAAATGGTGTCCACTGTCAGGTTAGAAATGATTCTAGTCTGGAACTTGACTCAGATCTATCTTCCTGAGACCTTTATGTATTTGCTTATGTTTACACAGGCCTGTGATGCATTCCTTGTTGCTGTTTTCATACTACTGCTCCTGTTCTCTGTTTAGGTTGGCTCTTTAGTACCCTCTGGCTGAATCAGATTTCTTGCATAGATACAAGCATCAGTTTGTACTGCACACCTCTTACAGATGAACAGCTTCATGGTGAGAGAACACTTGCCACAAAGCTTGTTTGTTTTCTGTGCCATGCTGACGATGTCAGTACTGTTTGTTGCACCTTGTGCTGTGTGCTGCTGTTGTCTGGCTGTGAAAGCTTTGAATTTTCTGCTATTTATTAACAATAAATCTATGCTGTGATTTTTTTTAGATTGCCTCTTTGGGTTTGGAGGCACTCAGACACTCTATGATTTTCTCACTAACCCGGTGGCTGAAAATTCACAACATTTACTGACAAATTGATCTCCAGTGCATTGTTTTCTGTAGCTTTTGCTTGTAGGACATCAGTTCCAAGTAATGAATTCTTGGTTTTTACATGCAGCTGATTTTCAACAACCTTCCAAACTGTGTGGGATCTTTCTGGAACTCTACAGATAAGCACAAGGCATTGACTCTGTTTATTGCCTCATTGCCAGCTGCATTCAATATCTTCATAGATTGTTTAACCATTTCTGCAATTGCATAGTGTTATAGACTGGACCGAACCCTCTCAAAATATATTAAGAAGATAGCCTTTTTCCTATTTTAAAAGTAAGTGTAAGGCATTGTGTTCCAGATGCAATTTGATTGGTCAAACTACTCAATGTTAAGCAAAACACATTTTATTTTTATATTACAGTTAACATACAGACCAAATAAAAAGAAAAGTAAAGAATTGGCTTAACTGTAACCCTACTGAAATGTGTAACAAAGTAATAGATGTATTAACTACCACTAATTAACTATTCCAATATAGTAGGAGAAAGTGAGGGCTGCAGATGCTGGAGATCAGAGCTGAAAATGTGTTGCTGGAAAAGCGCAGCAGAGGATGCCTTCCTTGAAGAAGCTCTCTTCCTCCCGCTACAAGGATTTCAGTGAGTCCCTCTCTCACTGCACACCTCAGGTCATCTCCTCTGCATTCCTGAAGAAGGGCTCATGCCTGAAATGTCGATTCTCCTGCTCCTTGGATGCTGCCTGACCTATTCCAATATAGTGGCATCCAACAAGCATACCCTTGACAAAGGCAAATTCAGTAAAGGCACTGAAAGCTAGTTCATTATGTCTCAAGGACAAACTCATCCATTCAACACCCACTGAGAAAGGTAACAAGTGATACAGCTTCAGAAAATCCCCCAAGGACTAACAGGAAAAAAACATGAACAATTAGTTTTGACGTCCACATCAATGCCACTTGGATCCTTTCATTATGAGAGGATTCACAAAAGGCATCGAAGTAGCTTACAGGTTAGAAAAACTCAAATATTAAGGACTCTCTCACCAACCATTCTGGTGTTTCAAACATTAGTATCAGCATTGCTCAAGCTTTCAATGAAATTGAAATTCACGAACATTGTACCTTGTTGGAAACAGTTGGCAAAGTGCAATAGAAAGAGAAACAGTAGCTTGGCTATTCTGGTGGTTTGATAGTTGTTAGAGCAGCATATATTGGAATAGTGAGTCAGGACCGTGTGGAATCCAGATGCAGCAGACTCCATGGGATTTGCCCAAGAGTTAAAGATTCAAATGGGTAATTCACTTGTGCCTAGAAACCTCCAACAGCATCCATTAAAGGCAGACAAGTTGGACGATTCCACTTCATTCAAGTTAAGAGCTACCCAGGAAAAATTAGTTGACTGGAAAATTAGTCAAACTCCTTGATAACTTTGAAGTTGAACTCACAACTGAGTAGTGATCCTCTCAAGTACACCTTGCCCAATCTGTTAGACCTGGTAGAACCCTGACAACCAGCTCTACTCCCACCCCACAACCAGACACCTCAAACCTAACACAATATCCCTGGCTCACCCTACCCCCATCAATCCCACCAGTGCTGCCAGTCTGAATCCCTGCCACTCCCGCCTCTCTTCTCACTGACACTGACATACCCTCCTGATTGTCAGCCCCAAAACCCCCTCCGCCCCAGCTAGCCTGACATACCCCTTACTGATGGCCCCAGCCCTTATCATCTGCCATCCTTGACAAGCCCCAAGCCTGCTATTCCACCACCCCTCTTTTTCTGCTAGACTCAACATGCCCACTGCTGGCACCAACATCACACCCCTCAACCCTATCCACCGCTGGCCCCAATACACAACCCCTACCCCTAGGGCGGACACAACAACCTATTCCCTGACTCTGAATTGATGCCATCCCTCCGGCACAGATCCCTACATCCCCCTCCAACATTGGACCTGACACCTCAAACCCAGCTGTCAGACCTAACAGCTCTCCTCTCCCATCACTGGATCTGAGATTCCTCAATGTCAGCCCCAATATCTCATTCCTTTCTCTGGCTCTGTCACCCTCATCTCCCACAATGGACCCATAACACCAACCAGCTCCCAACACACTGTAAACACTCCATCACTTACCTGCCACCCTGGATTCTTACCCAACTGGCATTCTAAATTTTTAATCAACTGCCACACTAACCTCACAGTTACCAACACACTTACTCTTTCACATGAGCTGTCAAAGTATCTGGCACAGAAATCACAGAACACGGCACACTGAATGCTGCAAAACAGTTGACTTCCCCCGACTACCCTGTAGTAAGGGAGATCTGCTTGCTTTCAGGTACATTCTGTAATTCTGAAAGTGCCAAAATTGGAATTCCTGGCCAGAAATACAGAGCTCCACACAAACAGAAGCAAATGGAAGCAAAGTTGCAAACTGACTGTGATTGCCATTTCCTTGGAACATCTGGATCGCAATTGTTTAACCTCGTTCAATGTTTCCAAATTCCAATCCTTTACGCCTATTCAGATAATTTATGAGATTTCCCTGATTTTCAGAATCATTCCAAAAACAATTAATTTTCAGTTGTTGCAAAGCCTAAGTAAATAAGTTAGCCTTCTACTCTAGTATTTGTTTGAGGTGTTGATTTAGAGAAAAATTAATAATTGCATCCTATTCCTCAGTCTTAACATTAATCATGCATTGGCATGCTTTCAAAACACTCTTTTCTGAGTTTGGTCATACTGTAGTTCATCAAAGACTGAAAGATATTTGCCAATTATATTAGGACATAGAATTTGACAAGATTGCTCAGATGGTTGAATGCATTAATTCCTCTGGATAGTTGTTTTCTGCATCTCTTATTGTTCCTGGGCAGTTTCGCAAACAGAATATTTGGCGGTGAATCCCTCTTAAAGTAGAACTTCACATTCTGTTTTAAATAGGTTAATGCTTTTGTTTTTAAAAAAAGTGAGCAGCATATGAGCAAATTAAACTTTGCAAACAATAATATTTGGAATGTAACAATCTGCCTATGTGTGGTAACTGGAAGATGAGAGTGTACATTAAATGTCAGTAAGATCCAAGATTCTATTTCAAGTACACATCTGTTACTTAGGTATTATGACAATACTGTCATACCAGTATTTATTCACAGGTCCCTCAAATTCAACCCAGTGTTCACCTAGTAATGGTTCAAAATTGCTCAGAACAATGCATGGTAATTCACAGTGCTTGAGACTTTGTAAACTGAACTAAGGATGCAAGTTAAATAAGTTTCAGCAAATCAAAACCAAAGCCTTAATAAGCACCACCCCATGGAAACATTTGGAGACCCAATATAGTGGGCAATTGACTAGTCTTTATTTTACCAATTGTAAGGAGTGGGTTAGAACATCCAATTCTTAATGATGATGTAGTGATTGTTGTTGCGGGACTAGTAATCCTAAATCCTGGGTTTCAACCCCACCATGGCAGTTGACTTCAATAAAATTTGCTCTTAAAATGACAAACATAAAACTTTTGTCATAAAATCCATCTGGGCCACTAACATCCTCAACAATGTGGTTGATTCTGAATTTCCCTCTGAAATAGACAAACAAGCCATTCAGTTGTATCCACCACTAAAAACCTCAAACAAGGAATGGTCAGCATTGACTGAGACACAAAAATTGGCAACAGCAAAGTCAGCCCTGTAAACCCTGCAAAGTCTTCCTTATCAGCAGCTGAGGGCTAGTGTCAAATGGAGAGAGCTGGCTCTCAATGTAGTCAAGCAACAACTGATACATGCTAATGGAATCATGCCTGACAGACATTTCACCATCCCTGAGTATATCTTGTCACCCTGGCAGGATAAACCCAGCAGAGATAGCAGGCAGTGATATACAGTTGGAAGGGAGCTGCCTTAGGAGTCCTCAAGATTGACTCCAAACTCGGAAATCTCTCGGCATCAGGGTCCCATGCAGACAGATATATCTTCAGTGCACAGAGGAAGGTCAAAGACTCCTGAGCCCCATCTGCTGACCTCATGATGTGTTGCTTGTACTGGTCACCATACATGATATACAAAGAAGTCCCGCTTTCTTTTAAATCATTCAACCACAACACCTTGGCTAACTTCCTGACATCTACTGTAGCATCGACTGGGACACAAAATGTCTTAAACCACAGACTATGCAAAGTATGATACAGGACAGATATGGGGAGAGGCTCAATGTAGCTCAACTCCTGCAAAGTGGATAAGGGAGAAGATGCCAATCAGTTCATCACCTTGAGCTCTTGGAAAAACTGTTAATTAATGATCAACATTGTTTCTGCATCAATGAGGAAGCCACTTCCACCTTGTAAAATTTGACATTTTATTTTTGGGCAGGTCCTTACAATTGTACATTAGCCTCAGGAATCTGTCTCAGCTTAGCACCCAGTGGGAAGCTGAATGAGTTTAAAGTCTGGTGAGAAGGGAAGATGGGGATGGTGATGGATGGGATCTCTGTGTCTGAGAGCAGTGTTAGTTTTGTTTGTTGCTGGCAATTTCACTTAATGTGCCCAGCCCTGTCATAATTCTGCCGTGTCCATGGAGATGGCATATAGGAGCCTCAGAGGAGAGTGCAGAGTTGCTTCAGTGTGATTTGGACAAGCCAAGTGATTGGGCAATTGCATGGCCAATGCAGCATAATATGGATAATGTAAAGTTATCTACTTAGGGACCAAAAATAGGAAGACAGATTAAAATCTGAATGACTACAAAATGAGAGGAGCAAATGTGCAACAAGACCTGAGTGTCCACATGCACCAGTCATTGAAGGCAAGTATGTAGGTGTAGCAGTAAAAAAAGCAATGGTATTTTGGCCTTCGTATCTGAATTTCCTGGTTGTAAGAGCACTGACCCTTTCACTCAGTTTTCTTTAAAAACTGCATTTAATCAAATAATTTCATATACACACTCCACTGGAGATCACTTTTAAAGACACGTACATTTCCAAGAAATTGATTAAAATGTCTCCAAAAAAATTTCCAGCATGCAACCAACATTGACTGTATGTAGAAAGTCTGTGTAAATAATTTCTAATTGAGCTGCAATATGTCTGTGAAAAAGGATTCTTTGGAGAAATACCCAACACAGTCTTTCTTCTGTGTTCAAAGATCATAAGCAAACTTTGGAGCAAGGCAGGGAATGCTCCTGTCATTTTTCCCAAGATCAGACAATAACAATTTTCACAGTTTGTAAACCACACACCCTGACGAATAAACAAAACACTTAGTTGAGAAAAATAAAACAATAAAAAATTGCATGCACAGATTTACTTATTCATGTAATCATGACAGAAACAAATGTAATTATTTGCAGTGGTGAAGGAAAATTGTGTTCTTTACCACTTCAACACACTTTCTAATAGAGGTTTTTCTCCAAGTTGTTTCAATGACTACATCTATCACAATTTACAGACATGATAAGCCATTAATACTTTTCATCATACGTGATGTGTTTGTCATAAATAGAGAACTGAATTTTTTAACCTTTCAATACTTTTACAGTATAAATCTTATTTACCTCAGTGGCAGACATCACGTTAGTTATTGTCGTAATTTCACAAGAATGTCTGGTGCACTGTATGTCTATCTGTATCACAGAAAAATTCTCGCACTAGATGGTAACAACCTCTTCCCTAAAGATACCATTGACTGAATAATTACAGATTAAGAGGAATGTGTCTTGCCCAACCAACCTGACAAGAAATGAAATGACTGCAGGGCAAGACTGAGATTTCAGTCCGACAGTATGTCACTCCTCTTCAATGTGACAGAATGGCTTATGCATGTATCCAATAATATTATTTGTTTACATCTTAAATGCAATGCACGTGCAACTTCAAAATCTGAACTATACCTTGAATTAAAGCTATGTTTACTCTAAGTGTTTAAAAGCAGTCCTTAGCGCACCAATTTGTATGAACATTAACTAACTAATGATGAAATATTACATTATGTTCAATGAAGAGAGTAATTATTTGTTTTGTCTAAATCAATTTGCGTGAAAGAACATAACCTTAGCTACCTCATAACACAAAGTAACGAGGAAGGGAGGGCAAGGACTGGGCAGAGCTGCAGTGGGAGAAGGATCGGTTTCAGGTGAGGAGACAATGAAATAATTCCCCATTTCCATGCAAATCCTGACTTCTCTCTCCCCTGCTCAGTCTGATCTCTGTATCCTCACCCACCCCCACAGCTTTATCTGTATCCCCTTCTCGTCCTGACCAATTCCACTCTCCTCATCTCTACCCCGGCTAAGACCCTTATCAAAATCATGCCTGTTCTGCATATACACAGCGCAGATTTTGCACATGACATAATGACATAAAGGGTCTGGAACCATGCGCATGCACATTTCCAAGTGAAAAATTGCAGTGTATTTGGACTCAAAACATTAACTTTATTCCTCTCTCCAAGATGCTGCCAGACCTGTTGAGCTTCTCCAACATTATCTGTTTTTATTTCAGTATTTTGTTTTTATAGACAGAATCTGATTGGGTATTCATGGACCTGATTAAATTTTCCCTTCTTTTTGAGGACACAGTAGCCCCTACCAACCATTCAGATTATATTTGGAATCCAGTTGACAGAATATTGGGATGGATTGGCGAGCAAACAGGTGGCACTGTGGCTCAGTGGTTAGCACTGCTGCCTCACGGTACTAGAGACCTGGGTTCAATTCCTGCCTTAGGTCATGGTCTGTGTGGAGTTTGCACATTCTCCCCATGTCTGCGTGGGTTTCCTCCAGATGCTCTGGTTTCTTCCCAGGGGCGGAAGTAGCTGCGGCGACCACGCAGACAGAGTTCTTCCCCGTAGCCGCGGAGGTCGCCAATCTGTTGGTGATTGTCTTCATGACGATCGCAGAGTAGGTTGTCTGTGCGGCGATCCCGGAGGCGGTTGTTTGGGCCGCGATCATGAAGGTTGCGAGGTCGGTGGGGGCGGAAGTGACGTCAGGGATTGGCGAGCAAACAGGTGGCACTGTGGCTCAGTGGTTAGCACTGCTGCCTCACGGTACCAGAGACCTGGGTTCAATTCCTGCCTTAGGTCTTGGTCTGTGTGGAGTTTGCACATTCTCCCCATGTCTGCGTGGGTTTCCTCCAGATGCTCTGGTTTCTTCCCACAGTCCAAAGATGCGCCAGTTAGGTGAATTTTGACAATGCTAAATTGCCCATAGTATTCAGGGATGCCCATAGGTTAGGTGTATTAGTCTGGGTAAATGTAGAGTAGTAGGGGAATGGATCTGGGTGGGTTACTCTTCAAAGGGTTGCTGTGGACTTGTTGGGTCTAAGGGCCTGTTTCCACACTGTAGGAATTCTATGTAAACTGACATTACTTGCAGCAAAATGACCAACTAAACCAGAATGTCTGCAATTGCTTTTTGTCCATCTATTTTAGTACTACTTCCAAACAACAGCACCATGAGAGATGCCCCTACAAAAGACTTGTGGGACTGAGTTATCCCTGCTTTCATGACAAATTGTTCCTGACCGAACAAAACGGCTGAGAGGCAGGCCACGAAAATTACTTTGAAACAACACTTAAGATGTGCAAGTAAAAACAAAATATTGTTGATCGAGTCAGAGATTTATAGCACAGAAACAGACCCTTCAGTTCAACTTGTTCATGCTGACCAGATATCATAAATTAATTTAATCCCATTGCCAGCATTTGGCCCATATCTCTCTAAACCTTCCCACTCATATACCAATCCAGATGCCTTTTAAATTTTGTAATTGTACTAACCTCCGCTACCTTCTCTGGCAGTTCATTCCATACACACACTATCCTCTGCATGAAAAAGTTATCCATTAGGTCCCATCTCACCTTAAACCTGTCCCCCCTAGTTTTAGTCTTTCCGACTCTGGGGAAAAGACTTTGACTAATCACCCTATTCATGTCCTTCATGATTTTAAAGACTTCTGTGAGGTCACTTTTCAGCCTCCAATGCTACGGGTAAAACAGCCCCAGCCTATTCAGCTTCGCCTCATAGATCAGACCCTCCACTACTGACAACATCCTTGCAAATCTTTTCTGGACCCTTTCAAGTTTCATAACATCTTTCCTATAGCAGAGAGACCAAAATTGAATGAAGTATTCTAAAAGTGGCCTAACCATTATCCTATACAGCTGCAACATGACCTCCCAACTCCTATACTCAATATACTGACCAATGAAGGCAAACTTACCTTACACCTTCACTATCCAGTCTACCAGTGACGCTACTTTCCAAGGAATAATAAACCTGCACTCCAAGGTCTCTTTGTTCAGCAACACCCCCTAGGACTTTACCATTAACTGTATAAGTCCTGCCCTGATTTGCATTACAAAAATATAACACCTCACATTTATCAAGATTAAACTCTATCTGCTACTCCTTAGCCATTGGCCCATCTGATCAAGCTCCCGTTATACTCTGAAGTAACCTTCTTTGCTGTCCAGTACACCGCCAATTTTGGTGTCATCTGCAAACTTACTAACCCCATAGCTCCTATGTTCACATCCAAACATTTATATAAATGACAAAAGGCAGTGGACCCAGCACTGATTTTTGTGGCACACCACTGGTCACAAGCCTCCAGTCTGAAAAGCAACCCTGCACCATTTTGTCACTTCTTCAAAAATCTTACTTAAGTTAGTAAGACACAACTTTCCACATACAAAGTCATGTTGACTGTCCCTAATCAGTCCTTGCTCTTTCAAATACTTATAAATCCTCTCTCTCAGAATCCCCTCCAATAACCTGCTCACCACTGATGTTAGGCTCACTAGTTTTTAGTTCCCTGGCTTTTCCTTACAGACTTTCTTACATAATGGCACCACATTAGCCAACCTGCAGTCTTCTAGCACCTGTGATTATCGATGATACAAATTTCTCAGTAAGGGGCCCAGCAATAATTTCCCTAGCTTCCCACAAAATTCTTGGGTACATCTGATCCGGTCACATGGATTTATTCACCTTTAAGACATCCAGCACCTGTAATTTGGCTACTTTTGAAGATATTGCTATTTATTTCCCAAGTTCTCTAGCTTTACATATCGTTCTCCACAGTAAACATTAATGCAAAATACTCAGTTAGTATCTCACTCATCTCCTGCAGTTACACACATAGGTTGCCTTGCTCATCTTTAAGGGGCCCTATTCTCTCCCTAGTTACCCTTTTGTCCCTAATATATTTTTGCAGAATCCCTTTGGATTCTCTTTAACCCTATTTGCCAAAGCTATCTCATGTCCCCTTTTTGCCCTCCTGATTTCCCCCTTAAGTATACTCCTCCTGCCTTTACACACTTTTCGGAATTCTCTCGCTCTCTCCTGTTTATACCTGACATATGGTTCCTTCTTTTTCTTGACCAGAACCTCAATTTCTTTAGTCATTCAGCATTCTTTACACCTACCAGCCTTGCCCTTCACCCTAACAAGAACATACTGTCTCTAGACTCTAGTTATCTCATTTTTGAAGGCTTCCCCCTTTCCAGCCGTCCTTTTACCTGGGAATATCTGCCCCCAATCAACTTTTGAAAACTCTTGCTTAATATTGTCAAAATTGCCATTCCTCTAGTTTAAATCTTAAACTTTTAGATCCAGTCTATCCTTTTCCATTACTATTTTAAAACTAATAGAATTATAATCACTGGCTCCAAGTGCTCCCCCATTGATACCTCAGTCACCTGCCCTGCCTTATTTCCCAAGAGTGGGTCATGTTTTGCACCTTCTCTGGTAGGTACATCCAAATACTGAATCAGAAAATTTTCTTGCACACACTTAACAAATTTCTCTCCACCCAAGCCCTCAGCACTATGGCAGTCCCATAGTGATGCTGGAGATCTGAAATGAAAACAGAAAGTACTGGAGAAATACAGCAGATCTGGCAGCATCTGCGGAGAGAGAAACACAGTTAGGGTTTCACACCCATTGAACCTTGTTTGGAATTGAAGTTCAGAAAGTTCTCAAGAGCAGTTATTAGACTTGAAACACTAATTCTGTTTCCCTCTCCACAGACTCACTAATTGTTCCAGTATTTTCTGTTCCTAAACTGTGCAATCATGTGGCATTGGGAATATTGTTTACAGGGATAAAGCTGGCCAAGCACCAAGTAACATTACCTCTTAAATGTGCATAGGTATAGCAGTCCATCAGTCTCAAAGAACCTTCTCAATGCAGCCAGCAGGTTATGCATAGCAAATACAAACACATGGGAACATTAATTTTAATCTTAGATTCATGGCTGCTTTTGAGGGGAAGGTAATTGAGCCTTTTATTAAGCAGTGTACTCTTCTTTTGATGATGACAAATTCAAGATATCAGTGCCACGTTAGTGACTGAACACCTACCATGTAATTAGACTCTATTTTCTTTTGCAAGTGAGGCACATACATGGTGTGAAACCTAACAATTCAGAAATATGTGTCAAATGATATGGGAGAGATGCGATATAATAACATTCTTTTAAAAAGGAGCAAAGAGCTTCAGCCTTATCTATGCAAGTTGAGGAAATGGGCAAATGAATGCACTTTTGACCAGGTAACAACAATAAAGAAAAAAAAACTCTTTTCTCTGGTCAGCTCAAGGCTGAGCTGGCACATTGGAAGTTATGATAAACTTTGCCATCATTTAAGAAAGTTTTCAATGGCCTGCATTTGAGAACCAGGAACTAAAACCCACAACTAAAATCATAGTTCACCAGCTGGCAGATAGCCTTATGTTTCAGAGACTTGTGCAAACAAACACCAAAAGCATTGGAGACGTGCCATCTTTGGTGCATTCAGAAGATCCTCTAAATTTAGTGACATAAAAGGCAGTTGAACAGCAGCATCCTGTCTCAAGTCAACACGCTCAACATTAATTTGCTAACTGATCAAACCCAATTCTTCTGGGCAGAACACACTATTCACATGCCTGACATTAAACTCATAAAAGAACTGCTGCACTTGGAACTCAATCACAGCAGCAGTCTGGCATGGGGACAACAGAAATGTTTTAGAGGTATCTTCAAGGCATCTCTGAAGAGATCAAACATCCCAGCTGATCTGTGGGAGTCCTGACTCATGAGTGATCAAAACTGAGGAGCTCATTGGGAAGGCACTAAGCATAGCAGGAGACATCTTTGAGAAAATGCAGAGGCGAAATTGATCCACCTAAACTTCCCAACAACTCATCTACCTGACCTTCCAAGCACCATTTACATCACATATGGCAGAATCTGCAGATTGTGCTTTAGATTTATCATCATATTCAAAATCCAGTAATCCAGATTGGAACATCATCCTCCTCAATCTCAAGGCATCACTGACATGTCACTTCATCAGTCCTGTCTAAATTATTTTATACTATGCGGTATTTTTCGACAGTACTGAGGATGGCCAATGCCAACATCCATCAGGTGACATTCCTGGAAAGTTTTCTCTCATGGGTACCCAGCAGCCTGTGTCTTATACAAAACATAGAACAGAGAACAATACAGCACAGGAACAGGCCTTTCAGCCCATCATGTCTGTGCCGACTATCATGCCATTCTAAACTAATCCCATTTGCCTACACCATGGTCAATATACCTCAATTCCCTGCCTGTTTACGTCTGTCTAAATACCTCTTAAATATTGCTACATTTCTGATATTATCATCTCCCTGGCAGTGCATTTCAAGAACCTACCACCCTTTCTGCAAAACATTTTTTCCCACAAATCTCCTTTAAACTTTTCCACTCTCACCCTAAACCTACACCCTCTTGTATTTGATATTTCTACCCTGGGAAAGAGTACAACTTTCCACTCTATCCGTGCCTCTCATAATTTCACACACTATCAGTTTGTCCCCCATAATAAGGTTCCACTACTCTAGGGAAAACAATCCAATCTCTCCTTACAGCTGAAGCACTCTAATTCAGGCAATTTTCTGGTAAACCTCTTTTGCCCCCTCTCCAAAGCCTCCACCTCCTTCCATAGTGCGGCAGTCAGAAATACATAGAATATGACCAAAGTCTTATACAGCTGCAATATGACTTGCCAATTTCTATACTTGCATCCCCCAAGATCCCTCCATACATTAAAGCTAAGGGTCCTCCCAATTTTTTGTGTACTTTCCTCTTGGATTTAACCATCCAAATTACATCACCTCACACTTGTCTGGCTTAAACTCCATCTGTTATTTCTCCATCTAACTTTCCAACTTATCTATATCCTGCTGTATCTTTTGACAACCTTCCCCACTAGCTATTACTCCACTCATTTTTATGTTGACTGCAAACTTACTAACAGATCACCTACACTTTCATTCAAGTCATTTATGTTTTCTTGTAAACAACAGAGGTCTTAGCACTGATCCTTGCAGAACACCATTGATCACAGACCTCCAGTCAGAAAAATTGACTTCTATGAAGAACTAATGTTGTACCCAACTTACCAACTCACCATGGGTTCCATGTGACCTAATCTTCTGAACCAGCCTACCATGAGGAACCTTGTGAAATGCTTTAGTAAAGTCCATGCAGACAACACCCACTGCTCTACCCTCATCAATTATCATTGTCACTTCCTCAAAAAACACAATCAAATTTGTGAGACAAGACCTCCCCCACATAAAGCCATGCTATTGCTAAAAAGTCATTTTTTTTCCAAATGTGAGTAAATCCTGTCCTAAGAATCTTCTTCAATAATTTCCCAACACTGATGTGAAGCCCACTGGTCCATAATTTCTTGAATTATTCCTGGTGTCCTTTGTAAACAAAAAGACGACATTGGCAATTCTCCAGTCTTCTGGGACCTTGTCTGTAGCTAAAGAGGATACAAAGCTTTCCATTAAGGCCCCAAGAAACTCCTCTCTCGCCTCTGTCAGCATTCTGGGATAGATTACAATGGGCCTGGGGACTTATCTAGCTTAATATTTATCAAAACACACAAAGCCTCCGCCGTTTTTATATTGAACATGCCCCAGAATATCATGACCCTCTATAAACTTACTATTATCCATGTCCTTCTCTTTAGTGAATACCAATGTGAAGTAGTCATTAAGGGCCTCACCCACTTCCTCTTGCTCCATGCATAAATTCATTCCTTTGTCCTTAAATGAACCTACCCTTTCCCTAGCTACCTTCTTGCTACTAATATACATATAAAATCCCTTAGGATTCTTCTTAATCCTACTTGCCAAGAATGTTTCATGGCTGTTTGTAGCCCTCCTAATTTCTTGTTTAAATTATTTTCTGCTAATTTTATATTCCTCAAAGGCCTTTTCTAGTTTCAGTTTGCTCAATCATATATATGCTTCCTTTTTCTTTTTGACTAAACAAACTTCTAATCTAATGTTTTAAAGGAGGGTTTATAGCTCAGATTCTAAGAAATTTTGTCACTTTTCTGTTTGTGTGCCTTGGTTGACAGCCTCTCCAGCACCCCTGTCACTGGTAGACTTCTTTAGCACTAAAAGCATTGTGAGACATATACTCAAGCTGCTGATAGTCAATTTCCTGAACCCAGTATAGTTCCTCACTGCTTCACTGTCAGATGTTGTAGGCTTCAGGCAGAAACAGCATATAAAAGGTTTAATTTTCATGCAATCTGGCAGATTACTGCAATTTTACACAGCACTCACATATGTCACAATCCTAATGGACATGCAAGAATGCTAATATAGAAAATTCTGCTAGAAGCATCTCTCAAAAATCATGACTGTTCCAATTCTTTTCCCTCATTCAAATAAAAATCACATTAGAAACCTTGTTTATATTTTCGTCATCATCTTTGAAATGAATAAGAACCATAGACCTTTAAAGGTCAGTGATACAAAGACCAAGGTGGTGGTGGGGTGGGACACCTCAGTTCGAATCTGTCCGCTTTGTTTGTTTCTTTCTCATTTCTTTCTTTTTTTCGTTTCTCTCTTGGTGTTTCTTCAGTCCCAGCCCAGCCTGGCCCTAGCGAGCCATTCTCTCAGCCTAGACTGGCCTGGGGTGGTCTTTTGACCTGATCTCTCAGTAGCACATGACGGTTTCTTGGCCTAGTATGGAGGTGTCTCAGCCCGGCGTGACGGTATCTCGGCGTGTGAGTGAGTGCTGCCTGGGCATGTTCCAGAGACAGCAGGAGGGGAGGCGACAGCTTGAGCAGCAGCAGCAGCAATGGCATCACAACCCAGTACAGGAATAGCAAGCGGTGGGGGAGGTCCCCTGGTATCTGCAGAAATGTCGAGAACAGGCAGCTGAGGTCTCCCGGAAAGCAAGCTAAGTGGAGGGCGTAAAGACTATTGAACTTTTAACTTTATTTCTCTTGTTTCTAGTTTATTTCAAGAAGGACTTTAATGTTATTACATTATTCCTTTATTTTCTACTTTATGAAATTAATGCTTAACTTTTTAACCTTGCTTCTTTAACTAATTTTTACCTTGGTGCCTAAGATGCACCGTGAGTGGATATACATTATACACTTTTTATTGTGCTCTTGTATTTGCGTACTTGAGTACAGATGACTGTAAAATTGAAGTCAAAATCTAAATCTACACAGTGAGGCCATTCAGTTCATCAGGTCTGCACTGGAAATTATATAGACCAATCCAATGCTTATTTCACGTTTCTGCTGTTGTTATCAACACCTGTTACCATTATGAGATACATTTTTACCGTGCCAGAACATCTACCCCTATTTCATAACTCATTGTCTCCTGCAGATACCTAGGGAATCTGCACTTCTCTGCATCTCCTTGACCACCTCAGACAAAGAAGCCACAGATCCCTCAGAGAATGCACTCATAAGGCTGCCTCATGCACTGGCTCAGATACTGTCGCCATGGAGGTTTCTTTCTAAATTAGAGCCAGGGGCACATGCTGGTGAACACCACAATGCCACATCTTTGCAACTGTTTCAGAAAGAAATGTCCCAAGTCTCTGATAATCCGAGGACTGCTGAAGACCAGGCACCAGCTGAGTCCCAAGTAGAAGAGTCCTCCATAGTGTCAACAGTTAACAACTTCATATAAATCCATAGCAGGCACAGGAGGAGCAGGCATTTGCCAAGACACTGGGCAAACTGACTTGAAAGTTGGAGGTGTCCACCAACGCTGTTAGTACTGTGTTGCCTCTGGAGATCAAGCATTTAGCTACCACATAGACAGATTGATGACTCCTCCAGAAAGCGAGGTCCAACACTGTCAGTGTCTACTAGAGATGAGCACAGATCTGTTGTGCATTGCTCTATCCATTGGTGCTCAGCATCAAAAGCAAGAGAGAGGGACAAAGGATCATGACTTCACACCAGGTGCCCATTCTTCACAAAGTGGCAGGGTGGTCCCAGTGGAGGAGCCACATGCTGACCCTTCAGAGGTCTCCTCCCAGGACATTCCAGAGGTGACCAAGCCATCCACCTCCACCCTGCCTGTCACCCTCAACCCTTTGGCGCAGAAAGGTGGACTTGCATCTGGACAGGACACAATCAGCATTTCTGTGTATTCCAGACACAGGTGCCCCTGGGGTTATCCAACCAAAAATGTGAGGTCAACAGGCTCAACAATCAGGCAGATTCACTCCAACCCAGCTGGTAAGCCCAAGGCTGCACCCAGACCTAATCAGAGGGAAAGGAAGAAGGACAGGTCAAGTACTGGACAATGGGATAAGATTAGTTAGGTGTTTGTTTTTGTTCAGCACAAATGCAATGTACCAAAGGGCATTTTTCGGAGATTTTGATGTTTGACTCTAAGACCTTTTGAGGGCACATAAACGGCATGGGTGATACTTCATTGCAATAGGTTCCACATTTATAAAGGTATATTTGCTATTTTAAATGAATGTCATTTTAACCATAACTACAATAAAGGTATATTGCAGCACCATATTTTGTAGTTCAAGGTGGAAAGCAATATTTGCAGGCTATGAGATCTTAGAAAGTGGTTGCTACTTTGATGATTAGGATTAATCTTTCCACAGTCCCATCAATTGTTTGTATGCTACAACTATTAGTAGGATTATTTTGTCATGTTGCATGATAAATGCAAGATATTGCATTATGGTACAATAGACAAGGGTAGGGATTATACAATTATTAGTAGGGCCTTGGATGGAGATCAGAGGGACCTAGGGGTTCAGGTATATAACATTTTGAATTCTATGTCACATACAGACAGTGTGGTTAAAATGGTGTTTGGCACATTTGCCTTCATTGCTCAGTCCTTTGAGTATAGAAGCATGGGAAGTCATGTTGAGGTTGTACAGCAAATTGGTAAGGTCTCTTCTAGAATGTAGTGTCCAGTTCTGGTCGCCTTCTAAAAGGAAGGATGTTATTAAGCTGGGGAGAGTTCAGAAGAAATTTACTAGGATGTAGCCAGAAATGGAAGATTTGATTTATAAAGAAAGGCTGGATGACTGGGACTTTTTTCACTGGAGGTTGGGGGGTTGAGACCTTATACAAGTTTATAACATAATGACAGGTATAAATGAATTAATGGCAGTTGTTTTTTTCCCTAAAATGGGGGATTTCAGACTAGGGGACACACTTCAAGATGAGAGGAGAGAGATTTAAAAAGGCACGAGGGGCAATGTTTTTACACAGAGGGCGATTTGCATTTGGAATGAATTTCCCGATGAAGTGGTGGATGTGGGTACAATTATAACGTTTAAAAGGCATTTGAATAAGTACATGAATAGGAAAGGCTTGGAAGGATTTGGGCCAGGAGCAGGAAGGTGGGATTAGCAATGTTTGGCATGGACTGGTCAGGCCGAAGAGTCTGTTTCCGTGGTGTATGGCTCTATGACTCTATGACTATGACTCTATATGGACAAGAGTGTTTGGGACCAGGATTTAAACTCCAAACAGTAGGTCAATTTTTTTCATGTTCACGTATAGCATTTTGTGATCATGGGTATTTTTCAGCTGTAGTGTATGGACATCTGTTTATTCCTGTCACCTTTGAAGCTCTTTAAATCACAAAAGTGGAGCAACTGCCCTTACAGAAGGAAACATGCTCCCACACAGATATGATAAGCAGCCATTTTCATCTCCATTGCACACTTGCCTTTTGCATCATGCTGGAAGAAACCAATGATCATACTTCATGCAGCAAGTCACAGATATGTCCGCTCAATCCAAATGAACCCTAAATCTTCATATTACCTTTTCAGCGCACTCCCTGTCAACCCCATTAGCTTTAATCTTTCACATTTTCCTTCTCAACCCATTTTGTTTAACTCCTTGTTTGTCCCCGAGCACCAGGTATACTGCGTCAGCAGATCAGACATGGTACTGCCTCATACCACCCCCATCAAAACCAGGATAGTGCTGATTGTCGATGAACCTTCTCCTCCCTAATTACTCCTGTCCTCCCGTGCTGAAATGCCTCCTCCATTTATATTTTTACTTTACACCCACCTTCACAATCATTGTCCCCTCTTCATGCCAACATGATGCCTCCAATCCCCACAATTGACTTCTCAGCTTTCCTACCAAAACAGTGGCCCCTGACCACCCTCTTGACATTCAGTGAACAGACTCACATGACTGACTATGGCCATCCCCTGCATTCACACTGACTGATTTTGATGCAGCTGTCTGATATCTTACTACTAATTCCTGAACTTGTTGGGCTGAACATACAGGACTGACTGTGGCCCTATCCCTGGGGATGATAAGACCATAAGACATAGGAGTGGAAATAACGCCATTCAGCCCATCAAGTCCTCTCCACCATTTATCATGGCTGATGGGCATTTCAACTCTTACTTGCACTCTTCACATAGCCCTTAATTCCTTGCAAGATCAAGAATTTATCAATCTCTGCCTTGAAGACATTTAACATCCCGGCCTCCAATGCGCTCCATTGCAATGAATTCCACAGGCCCACCACTTTCTGGCTGAAGAAATGTCTCCTCATTTCCATTCTAAATTGACTCCTCCTCTCCTTCTGAGGCTCAGCCCAAGGATCCTAGACTCCCTGCCTAACGGAAACAACTTCCCAGTGTCCAACCTTTCTAAGCCATGCATTATCTTGTAAGTTTCTATTAGATCTCCCCTCAACCTTCTCAACTCTAATTAATACAATCCCAGGATCCTCAGCTGTTCATCATATGTTAGGTCTACCATTTCAGGTGTCATCCGTGTGAATCTCCGCTGGACACACTCCAGTGCCAGTATGTCCTTCCTGAGGTGTGGGGCCCAAAATTTGACACAGTATTCTAGATGGGGCCTAACTGGAGCTTTACAAAATCTCAGAAGCACATTGCTGCTTTTATATTCCAACCCTCTTGAGATAAATGACAATATTACATTTGCTTTCTTAATCATGGACTCAACCTTCAAGTCAACCTTTAGAGAATCCTGGACTAGCACTCCCAGATCCCTTTGTTTTTTGGCTTTATGAATTTTCTCACTGTTTAGAAAATAGTCCATGCCTGTATTCTTTTTTCCAAAGTGAAGGACCTTGCATTTGCTCACGTTGAATTTCATCAGCCATTTCCTGGACCACTCTCCTAAACTATCTAAATCTTTCTACAGCCTCTCCACCTCCTTAGTACTACCTGTCTGTCTACCTAACTTTGTATCATCGGCGAACTTCGCCAGAATGCTCCAATCCCTTTATCTAGATCATTAATATATAAAGGTGACTAGCTGTGGCCCCAACACTGAACCCTGCAGGACACCACTTGTCACTGGCTGCCATTCTGAAAAAGAACCTTTTATCCCAACTGTCTGCCTTCTTCAGACAGCCAATCCTCAATTCATGCCAGTAGCTCACCTCCAACACCATGGGCCCTCACCTTACTCAGCAATCTCCTAAGAGGGACCTTATTAAAGGCTTTTTGGAAGTCTAGATAGTTAACATCCACTGAGTTTCCCTTACCTAACCTACTTGCTACCTCTTCAAAGAATTCTAACAGGTTTGTGATGCATGACCTCCTCTTACTAAATCCATGTTGACTTGTTCTAATTCGACCCTGCATTCCAAGAAGTTAGAAGTCTCATCCTTTATAATGGATTCTAGAGGTTAGGCTAATCGGCCTATAGTTTTCCAATTCTTGTCTTTATCCTTTCTTGAACAAGAGGGTTATAACAGCGATTTTCCAATCAGCTGGAACTTTCCTTGACTCCAGTGATGTTTGAAAGATCACAACCAATGCCTCCGTTATTTCCTCAGCCACATCCCTCAGAACTCTAGTATGTAGCCCATTGGGGCCAGGAGATTAATTAATTTTTAGATGTTTTAGCTTTTCTAGCACTTTTTTGTAGTGGCTACCATACTCAACTCTACCCCCTGACTCTCCTTAATTGTTGTGATATTACTCTTGTCTTCCACTGTGAAGACTGACGCAAAGTACTTATTAAGTTCTTCAGCTATTTCCTTATCTCCCAGCAGTAGCCTTTTTGCAACAATTTTGAGTGGCCCAATGTCTATTTTTGCTTCTCATTTGTTTCTTATGTATTGGAAGAAACTTTTATTATCATTTCAATATTACTGGCGAGCCTACTTTCATATTTGATCCTCTCTTTCCATATTTCTCTCTTTGTTATCTTCTGTTTGTTTTTGTAGTCTTCCTAATCTTCTGATTTCCTAGTGCTCTTGGCCACTTTATGGGCTGTCTCCTTTTCTTTGTTGCATTTCCTGACTTACTTTGTCAGCCATGGCTGTCTAATTACCACCCCCTCACCCCTTTCCTGGATAATCTTTCTTTTCTTTGGGATGAACCTCTGTACTGTGTCCTCAATTACACCCAGAAACTCCTGCCATTGTTGCTGTACTGTCTTCCCCACTAGACTCTGCTTCCAGTCAATTTTCGTCAGTTCCTCTCTCAAGCCCCTGTAATTACCTTTATTTAACTGTAACACCATTACATCTGATTTTGTGTTCTCTCTTTCAAACTGCAGACTGAAGGCTACCATATTATGATCGCCTTAATGCTAATGTTCTTATCCTAATGCTTTCCAACATCTCTCATAATATATCCTAAGTTGTCCTTCCTTTTTGCTTCATTCCTAGTCTGCCTTGAACTTAAACCCTGCACACATGCTAACCTGCTACTTATCTTTCTACATGACTCTATACTCCCTATCGCGTTTCCTTTCCCTTCCCCTGACTCACAAGTTTAAAGTCCTAGTGACTACCCTATTTATCCTTTTCGTTAGAACACTGGTTCCAGATCAGTTCAGGTGGAGACTGTCCCATTGGTACAGATCCCTCCGGTTCCAAAACTGATGCCAATGTTCCATGAAATGAAATCCCTCTTTCCCAAATCAATCTCTTAGCCACATGTTTACTTCCCTAAATTTCTTATCCCTATGCCAATTTGCACATGGCTCGGGCAGTAATCCAGACATTATGACCCTCGAGGACCTGTTCTTCAATTTCCTTCCTAGAGGTTGATAATTCCCAAACATGTCCTCCTTCCCAGCCTTGCTTATGCCGTTAGTGCCAACATGGACCACAACAACTGGATCTTCTCCCTCCCACTCCAACATCCTTTCAAGCCGGGTGGAGATATCCTGCACTCTGACAAGGGCAGGCAACACATCATGCAGGGCTCCCAATCCGGTTCGCAAAGGATATTATCTGTCCCCCTAATAATAGAATCGCCTAGAACAACGACTGGTCTTTTTGCTCCCCCTTCTGGAATGGCCTTCTGAACCATGGTGCTGTGGTCAGCTGGCTCATCCTGTCCACAGCCCTTTTCCTCATCTGTGCATGATGTCAAGCCCTGACCAGCCACGGCAAGTAGCCATCTGACCATGTCCAAGCTCTGCGACTGATAGCAAGCGTTGTCCTTGACTTGCTGTGCTGTGACACCACCCCCCCACCCCCACCCCCCAATAAAGGCTGCTGTATTTGACATGGCAAAGTGCATAGAGACAAGGCAAAGATGCTGCCAGCCTCCAAGTAGGTGCAAAGTGAGTGAGTACTAAGAGAGCAAATGAGCACCCCTCAGATGCACTGTGGTCCAGTCCATGAGTTGATGCCTGGGCCTGTGAGGAAAATGTCCTGGTATAGCATTAAATGAGAGATGCTGGTGTACTCCCTAAAGCAGCATTAAAATGCAGAACTGTATTGTCTGTGGATCAAAGATGGGAGTGTAATGAATCTAGTACATGCTCGATATTAACTGCCATGGATAGAGGATGTGGGCAGTTGCTGCACATGGAGCCTGCCCTGATATGTTGGCAACCTCCAAGATGGAGGCATGGAGGAGCAAGCAGTGAGCTGAACTCAACAGATGCCCATTCTGACATCCATGCCAGAAAGGTTTAACACCAGTTTCCACCTTGTGTTTTGGGGAATAAGTAACTGCACGTTAATAACATGAAATTAGGTAATACTGGCATGCTAATACATGCAAGCATGCTGCTCACTAGCAAGGTTCTTGCCTTGCTGTTCAACATTCAGGTTGGAGAATCAGACTTTTTCTTGATGGTAAGAATGTCATTTCTGCCAATCTCACCCTACTTTTCCAACTACTTCAGGGGCTCAGTAGATTCCACATAATGTTTCAAGTCCAACAAATCTTCTCTGAATCCTCTTCAGTTCTGAAGAAGTTATACTGGACTCGAAAAGTTTCTGTATTTCTTTCTCCACAGATGCTGCCAGGCCAACTAATGTGAACAACATAGGAAGTTACAGCCTCATCTTAAAATAGTAAAAATATGTTTTTACCTCCATCAAGTGCTACCATGAATTTAACCTTCATTCCTGCTAGGAGTATTTTGTTAAAAATATAGCTATTGATTGAATAAAACTTAATTCCAAAGATTTCTATTGTTCATCAATCAACTTTTAACAGTTTAAGGATCAACTTCATGGCTTAATTTATCAATGCTTGATGATCAATGCTATTTTTGGATGGACTTCTGCAACACCACTCAATCAAGAAGGTAACTTATTAATAACAGAGTGCCCTCAGAGTTAAAGGGGATAGATCTGATTTCAATGCATTCACCTGCATAATCATTCACTGCTAGTCACTCAGACTGATTAATTTTAATATTGAATTTTAAATATGATGAATTTTAAATAAAGCATAACCCAATAATTAGATTTTGTTTTTTGTATCGTATTCCTCATGGTATTTCTAAAGATGAAATTCTCTATGAATTAGAGACCTGGTCATGATTTCTCTACAGCCTCATTTGTAGCCAGAACAGAACAATAGTCAAATCACTTCATATTTTAATCAAAAAGCCTCTGATTTCCCACCATCATGGTAATGGTAGAATAGCTGATGTTCTACTATTGCTGGACTGGTAATCCAGGGGTCAGTTGGGGAATATAAATTCTCCCATGATATGTTTACCTCTGTATGGAATCAACACACAATGACCTAAATTAACAATGATGACGAAAAGTAGTGCTTTGATCAGCATTCCAGAGGCAAGGATAAAGAATGTACAAATATCTTACACCCATTCTTTGATAGTCTCAGAAAGTTTGGTCTAGCAATTGTGTTTATAGGACCTTCAAGATGTGCTTCATGATAAATAATATATTTTAATCCACCAGCTGTAAACCTTAATTGAACTTTTAAAAATATTTTTGTAAACAATACATAAGACTAAAGTAACATCAATTTATAATGAAGATGGCTACCTAATTCACACTACTGTATATTCCATGTTCCAATTCCATTGAAATGGAGACAATTTGTCTGCAGATATTCCTATCAAAGGCAATGACTTCAGAGGTATTTGAGTGATCCATATTTTCTTTATCATTACCACAATATGTGACATTCAATTATATAGATATGAATCATCAAAGCTAATCACTTGAACAATGTGGCCCTGACAAAGAGAGTTCCCAGATCTGATATAATGAATTTACAACTTGAATATGCAATCATGCTTGAATTAATAGTCATTTGGAAAGGATGGTCATATAACAAACCAATTCTTTGTATCTAAGAAGAACTGATGACAAGAAGCTGAGAAACTAAATTTCTCTCAAGTTGCCTACTCTCTATCTTCCTCCGTCTCCCTCTAGCTCCCTCTCCCTCTTGCTCCCACTCCCTCTCCCTCCCTCACCTCATCTCCATCTTCTCCCTCTCCTTTTTGACCTCCCCAACTGTGTCCTCGCACTGTCTCTACTCCCTCTCCTCCCAAGCCCTCTCCTCCACCATGCAAATTTTTGGGTGTGTTCATTATTTTTTGACTCTCTCTCTCTCTCTCTCTCTCTCTCCATGTGCAGCAGACAGAGATTTAGAAGGAAGAACACAACTCCACAACGGTGCCTCCAAAAATACAAAAGAATGATTCATTTGTAGTTTTAAACTGCATTGGACTGAAAGCAGAAGACCACTGGTGAAGGCAATGAGATGATCAAATTGAGCCTGAAATCAATCAAGTAACCAACTACAGACAGTATAATCATTTTTAATTTTTGTCTCTGTACTCTAATTTGACCCAACTTTCTTTTTCTACTCTGTTAATCTGTACATGTGAAGAGAAAAGTGAATCTATATTTATTATTTTAATTAAATCATCTTAAGGTTGATCAAGCAAACATTTTTTTCGTTTAATTTAAGAAAATCTACCTAATTAATTCTTTAATGGTCACAGCACATACACAATAAATTGCCGAGTATATTCTTTGACCAAAATCTTAAAAATATCTGTTATGGTCAAAGTAAGTAGTGGAAAGAGAAAGCAGTCATATGACCCTTTCAACCTGATCATAACAATGGATTATAAAAGCATGGATAACAAATAATGTAAAATGGGTTTCTTGGTCTGATGTTGTCATTTTATGTGTCTTTTAATTTGTTGTGAGTTATTTGTAATGTGCTTGAACTGCAGAGCTCAAAAGCCAAAGGGTTTTGAGAGAAAGAGTGGGTACTTTGTTCAGATATTTTTAATCAAGTTGTTCTGAGATGTTATGACACGTGGGAATTGAACCCAGGCCTTTTGGCTCCGGGGTAAAAGCAATACCTTGAATTATGAAATGTAATTCACCTGAATTTCCATTATAAATTGTATGTTCGATTTTTTAAAAATCCTTAGCAGATATTACTGCAAACCTTTAACAATGTGTTTCATCAGTCAGCCATTCAGTTGTACAGAAGGTACCTCATCATCAGCTTCACAGCAAGAAGATGTAAGCAATAAATGGTAACCATGGGAAATCAGTTTTCTTGCTAATTAACACTTAAATAATTTTAAGTTTCATTTTTACTTTGAATTAACTTTAAATTGTTTCTTGTTCTTCATTACTAGTACAAACCTTATGATCTAATGAACACTAGAATATTACTGAAAAAGATACATTTTGTTGACATTTTATCACAAATCTGAAGGAATCCTTCACTATATAAGTGGATGACCTTTTTGAAACTGGTTGCAGCAATTCATCACTTCTGTGTGCCTTGGGCAGCCTGCACATACATAGACATAGTGAGCTCTGAGGATGAACTCTGATAACACCATGGGGTAGGGACAAGGTATTTCAAAAGTTTGAGCAGTGAGTGAAGCTAGCCGTTTTAAGAGCAGTAACAACAGAAGTGGCAGACTTTCTGCCTATGACATGCAAGTAATGTGATATATGAATTCCAGTGTAGATTGTACATTGCAAAAACAGATGGATCATATCAAACAGCATGTCCCTTCAGCTGTTCACAAGAAGCACATAACTGGCTGTACCCAAGCACTTGAAAACTCATACACAATGTATTTTTATAGAATCCCTTCAGTGCAGAAAGAGGTCATTGTCCCATCATGCCAGCATCAACCCGCTGAAGAGCAGCCCATCTAGACCCAATCCCCTCACACTATCCACTATGGGTGGCATGGTGGCTCAGCGGTTAGCACTGCTGCCTCACAGCGCCAGGGACCCAGATTTGATTCCAGCATCGGGCAACTGTCTGTATGGAATGTGCATATTCTCCCGTGTCTGTGTGGGTTTCCTCCGGATGCTCCAGTTTCCTCCCACAATCCATAGATGTGTAGGTTAGAAGAATTGGCCATGCTAAATTGTCCATAGCGATGTGTAGGTTAGGTGCATTATTCAGGGGTAAATGTAGGGTAACAGGGTAGGGGAATAGGTTTGGGTGGGTTACTCTTTGGAGGGTTGGTGTGGACTTGTTGAGCCAAATGGCCTGTTTCCACACTGTAGGGATTCTATTCTATGAACTATCCCCATAATCCTGCATTTACCATCGCTAATCTACCTAGCCTGGATACTAAGGGATAATTTAGTGTGGCCAATCCACCTAGGCTGCACATCTTTAGTTTATGGGAGTAAACTGGAGCACCCAGAGGAAGCCCATGCAGACATGGGGAGAACGATTCCAAGACTGAAATTGAACGCGAATTCCTGATTCTGTGAGGCAGCAGAGCTAATGCGGAGCCCCTCTGCTGCCTGATGTTAGATGTGACTCGGTGATTAGGTAGCACTTGTTAGATAATCCTGAATGTGTGAGGAATTACAATGACACCTGTATTGTTGTCATGCAGGCTTGCACTGTGGTGCACCTGGGTGTATTGAAAGAACAGATAAACATAAGAAATAGAAGCAAAAGTGGGCCATTCAGCTCCTCAGACCTGCCATGCCATTCTATAATATTGCGGCTGATCTTCCCCAGGCCTCAGGACTGCTTTTGTGCCAGCTCACCACAGCCCTCAACTCCTCAATACTTCAAAAATCTATCTGACTCCTCTTTAAATTCTTTCAGTAATCTATTTTGAACCTTCAACCTCTTAGCAATAAAGGCCAATATTTATTTTGTCATCTTAATTACTTGCTATACCTGTGTGCTAATTCATGTGTTTCGTACAGAAGAACATTAGTTCCTTCATTCTCGATTTTCTGGTGCTGTTCTTAAGTTCACTTATGAATTTGTGCATAACTGACAGGACCAACACTTATTATTCAAGATAAATAAATACAATCTAATGGCTATGCCTTTATTCATTCATGGGATGTGGGCATCACTAGCTCGGCCAGCATTCATTGCCCATCCCTAATTGCCGAGAGGGCAGTAAAAAGTCAACCACATTGCTGTGGGTCTAGAGTCACATGTAGGCCAGACCAGGTAAGGATGACAGACTTCCTTCCCTGAAGTACATTAGCGAACCAGCTGGACTTTGCCAACAATCAGCAATGGTGTCATGGTCATCATTAGACCCAATATTCCAGATTCTTTACTGAATCCAAATTCTACCATCTGTCGTGACAGAATTTGAACCCACGTCCCCAGAAAACTAGCTGAGTTTCTGGAGAAATAATCCAGCAATAACACCACTAGGCCATTGCCTCCTCTATTACTAAGACATGGCTGCATTCATTGTTTTATCTCGTTTCACCTTAAATGCTTCTATGCTAGTCATTTCAACTGCCCTTTGTTATAGTGAGTTCCACATTCTAACCACTCTTTAGGTATAGGAGTTTCTTCTGAATGTCTGTTTAGATTTATTGGTCTTTTTATAATTTTGGCTTCCTTTTTGTGGTCTCCCTTGCTAAAAGAAATTTAAAGTTCTTTATAGTTTAAGTATCTGTATAAGGCCAGCCTTTCCATTTGTAGAGAAAATATCCAAGGCTTCCCTGATAAATATACCATTTCAAATCTGGCATCATCTTTGTGAGCCATTTTTGCAACGAGTTTTATAATTGTCAATAACTGTTGCAATCCTTTTTGATATTAATTATTTTTTAAGAAATTTGTATTTCCAGTGACCAGCTTAAAAGAAGTATGTAACAAGATTTCAAGCTTTACGACATTTTCTGTAACAAATAAATGAAAACCAACATTTTAGTATGACTTGACCTGCTCCCATAACCTCACTCATCACTGGGACCAATAGGTCACTTCAGCTTATCATTGAGTAGAATTAATAGGAGGTTGTGTGCTCTATATTACCTTAATTTAATAGAGGAAGTTTTAATCTTAGCTACCTTACAGAATTTGTAACAATACATTAATCCCTTTTATAACATGGAAACCTTAATTGTGCACACTATTCTGAGATGGATCTAATCAAGTGTCTGAAGACAACAGCAGAGTATTAGAAATAATCTGAATTAACTGAATTGATGAGAGTTTTTAATTCTCATCAAAACTACCTATGCTCATGAAATCTACAATTTGGACATCTATTCTCAGAAGTAATCATTGCTTGTAATGTAAAACATAGAATAGAACCATCAAATGTAACTCCTTCTACATCGTCTCAGTCTCAGAATAACCTCTGTTTTCTTGCCCATGGAATATTTGGTTCTATTTATCACATTGGTTATTACTGAGTGCTCATCAGATATTATTGTTAATTGCTGGCAACTGGAGACCAGATTAACACTGTAAAATGTCAAACCTACCAGATACTAAGATACGACTGTCCAAATTTATTTTAAATAAAATACTTATAGTAAACAGAAAAATAAATTTGTTTCATTATACTAATCTAAACTGAATTCAAACTCAAGTCCCAAATTATCATTGTGCACCCAATTTCCAGTAATTGATTTTCAGTTAAGTTTAAATATTGCAGCTTTGCTTTTCAATGAGAACATCAGAATAAAGTGAGGTGAACAGTAAGAATAAATCGGTAGATTCTCTATGCCAGAGAAACTTCCCCATTTTGATTAATTCATGTTGTTATGAATTTTTTAAAACTACCTTTGGGATATTTACAACTACATTTTGAATGATTTTTGCACCTTTGAATCCCAATTATCTTGGCTATGATAACAGGTGTAATATACATGAAATAATGCCTCCTTATGCAAATCAGCTGGGCACATACTCGGTCCCTGCAGAATGGGAAAGACCAAGAGAAAGCAACAATCATCTTCAAGTTAATTCTGGCATTTACAAGTCTGTTAAACTGCCAATTCAAAGTTTAAGACTATAATACTTAATATGTGACCAGACAATTTTGAATTGGAAATATTCAATAGAAGTTTTCTTTTTTTGCGCTTCATTAAAGTTAATTATATAAAGCAGATATTCCGTGGAGAGAATACCCAGCTGCTGCTCCCATAGAGTCATAGAAATGTGCAGCGCGGAAACAGACCCTTCAGTCCAACTCTTCCATGCCGACCACATATCCTAACCTAATCTAGTCCCATTTGCCAGCACTTATGTAGTGGCACAGTGGTTAGCACTGCTGCCTCACAATGCCAAAGACCTGGGTTCAACTCCTGCCTCACGCAACTGTCTGTGTGGAGTTTGCACATTCTCCCTGTGTCTGTGTGGGTTTCCTTGTGCAGGCCAGGTGAATTGGTCATGCTAAATTGCCTGTAGAGGAGTGGGTTTCTCTTTGGAGGGTTGGTGTGGACTTGTTGGGTCGAAGGGTCTGTTTCCATGCTGTAAGTAATCTAATCTCACTTGGCCCATATCCCTCTAATAGTTTATTGTGCCTGCTTATAATTGAGTATAGTGTAGTGTTGCTCTTATTTCTATGTTACAGTTTGCGTCTATACTCAGCCTCAATTGAGACATTGTATAACATAGTGATCAGCCATAATTGCAGAGATTGACCCTTGTCCCTCAATAACTATTCTTGCAAGGCATCCAGTTCTTTAAATGAAGGAGAAACATAAAAATTCTCAAGGACACAGGCACTGGCAGCTCCCAGAGTAATATTTTGTGTCACCAGTCCTATTCCAGCAGTTGGCATAGTTCTGTGACAGTGACTGGGACCATCCTCAGCCTGAGATGGCAATACGGCATGGTCATTTGTAAGAAATGGCATTGAGACGATTGATTCGAAGCATCCCGTATCTCCTCTATATCATGAGGAGACTTTCAGCAGTAATTTCTCCATGTGGAGGCTGTTTGATGGTTTCCTGAGATTAGTGTAAATCCAGTACAGGGCTTACTGGTGCATTAGTTTGTTCTTCATTTCTCTGTGCCTTCATAGCACCGTGGTCACAGTGACGATGACCCATGCTATAAGTGGATATTGTTTACAGCTCTGATTAATCTATGTGTGGAATTTCAGAAGCAGAACAAGTTCTCAGTAATCTGAATAGTCAATATTCACTTCACACACAAATGATGGTTTAGCACATTTCTCCATGAGGTGGGACAGGGAGACCTCCAACATGAATTCTTGACATAGGGGACAGTACTACGACATCACAAGCCATGTCATGCTAATACAGTAGAAGATTGTAAGTGAAATAGGATTACTGATAGCTTGTTCCCACTAGCCCACCTCCCGCATCACCAAAGATATAGACTGCATAGCATATGGGAACACACTAGTATATTCACTGTTCAAGGTGACAAAAATCTGCTCCATGCCCTTGTGTAGCCTATAAGACCTCGAATTATCTTTGTGAATTGTGGCCTGCAGGGATATTTTTAACATTACCTGCAAAGTACTTCTGCTTTGTCGAGATGGCAGTGATCAATCTGAAAATGATCAATGATGTGGTCAACGTCGCTTGGGACCAGGCTTTCTGTCCCATGTGTTTGTATGCATGTGTACAGATTTGTATTTCACATGCAGAGTACTATGAATACAGTCATCTTCAATTTTGTATAGTAGTAGTGCAAACTAATGCACTTTCTTGTTAAAGGCTTCACATTGCTCACAAGTAAAACCTGTATGCTCAAACAGAAAACAAATGCTCTCCCCACTCTGTTGTGGTCACAGCCATTTTTTATTTTTGTTGTACATTTATAATTCATTTGAGAATGGAAGGTGATACAACAGGCTTGAAAGTGTGAATCACAGGCTCGACAGTGTGAATCACAGGCTCAGCTTGATCATCAAGGGAACCCAACACTCCAGAGCTTCCAAGTTCCTTTTTTCCTTGCTTTTCCTGTCAACACCATTAGTGCTGAGGCTCAACACATTCTGACCCAAAGCTTTCATTTATGTCTTCTTCTCCCTACATTATCCCCTGAGACCCATACAGCTTAGCCATGCCAACCATCATGTTACTCTGCCCCATCAATGCCAGGGTCTTGTATATCATTGATGCCCAATCTCTCTTCATAGGACAATCCTATCACCATAGAACAACAGTCTTGTGAACCTTTACTGCACTGTCTCTATGTCAATAAGAGCCTTCCTGAAGTAAGGAGATGAAAACTGCACACAATGTTTCAAGTATGGTCTAAATAGGCTCCTGAACAATTGGTGCAAGACTTCACCACTCCTATATTGAAACCCTCTTACGATAAAGGTTAATGTTCCATTAACTGTCCAATCAGTTTTCTACATCTGCATGTTAGTCTTCAATAATTTATTAATAGGTCACTTCATATATGCACACCTTCTATCTCTTACCATTTAAGACAAATTCTGCTCATCTGTTTTGCCTACCGAAATGGATAATCTCACAGTCTTTCACACATTATTTTCCATCTCCCATGCTCACACCCATTCATTAAGCCTACCCAAATCCTCTTGAAGCAGCTTTACATCTTCCCTCACAACACACATTTCCATTCACCTTGGTGTCATCCATAAATTTGGAAATAATACATTTGGTATCCACATCCAAATTATTGATATATATTGTGAAAAGTTAGGGCTGAAGTATTGTGCACTCCAGTATATAGTTTGCCAGCACAGAGATGACTTATTTAAACTTACTGTCTGTTTTGTTTTGCCCGTTGGCTAATCATTCTCAGGCAATTAGAAAGTTAAAGGGTGATCTGATCAAAGTCTTCATGATGTTAACAGAAAAAGACAGGGTAGATGAAAATAAACAACTTCTACTCATTGGGGATTCGAGAAATAAGGTACAGAGTCTGACAGTTAGAGATAGACTCTTCAGGAGAGATAGTAGGAAGCACTTCCACACACAAAGGGTGGTAGATGTTTGGAACTATCATCCAGAACTAGCAGTGGATGCTGATCATGTGTTAATTTTAAATCAGAGATAGATAAACTTTTGTTAAGGGATATGGGCCAAAGATAGGTATGTGAAGTTAAGCCACAGATTAACCACAATGTCACTGAATGATGGAACAGGCTTGAGTGGTTGAATGACCAACTCCTGCTCCCTTATTCCTGTGAATCCATACCAGTACATTACCTCTTATCCCATGTGCTTTAATTTGCAAAACAACCTCATATATCAGAACTTGTCAAAATGAAGTTTACTACATATATCCAATCAATTTTGTTAGAAGTATCCTCAAAAAGCTCTGAGTTAGTCAAATATAATTTGCCATTTACAAATCCATACCAACTTTGCTCAGATCAATATTATCCATACATCAATTTAACAAAAAATCTTTATAATAGATTCCAGCATTTTCTCTGTTAATTATCTAAGTCTGTAGTTCCAGGTCCTTATCAGCTTCTTGGTCCTTCTTTTCTGTATATAAAAGCCTCCCAAACCTCAATTTATTACTATTTCTGGCAATTTAATAAACCTTTTCTTTCAATCTTATACAAACCTGAACCTTCTTTGGCAATTAAAGTTGACTGACATTTGTTGAGTTTTTGCAGCTTTATGCTATGTAATTGTTCTTTAAAGACTATCCAATACCTATGAATACATACCCTGTTTTAATGCCCTGTTCTCACTAGTCAGTTCAAATGTACTATGCAAAGTTCTTTTGACAGCCCATGTACTATCAGATTTCCATCCCATTGCTTTCAATTGCAATAAGATCAGGCAGGCTCCTGAATGAATTAGCAATTGCCTTCACCAGAGTATCTACCAGGTAATAAAGGTAAAATTGGCTTAAGAAATATGGAGATGGCTATCATGTTTAAAATTGAGCTCATGGTCTCAAATTTAAACAAAACAATCTCTGAACCTACCAGCACTTTAACAAACTTTTAGGATCGTTCGTAGTTCAAATATATGAACATGAGTAAAAGAGACAAACAGATTATCTGGTCCATCAAATCTGATCCACCATCCGGTAAGGTCATGGCTGATCTGTCTGCGTTTTCCTAATTCCACATTCTCAATGAAGCACCAATAAGTTTTGATTCCCTTGGCTAATGAGAATCTAACTACCTTGATCTTGATCAATTGGACCAGTGGGCCAAGGAATGGTCGATGGACTTTAATTTAGATAAAGGCAAGGTGATGCATTTTGGTGGGCAGGACTTACACAGTTTATGGTAGGGCACTGTTTTCAAACAGAGTGCTAGGGGTGCAGAGACATAGTTCCTCGAATGTGGCATCACTGGTAGATGGGGTGGTGAAGAAGGCATTTGGCACACTTGCTATCATTGGTCAGATTACACATTGAGTACAGGAGTTGGGATTTCATGTTAGTTTTACTAGACAATGGTAAGGCTACATTTGGAATACTGTGCACAATTCTGATTTCCCTGCTATAGGAAGGACGTTATTAACCTGGAAAGGGTGCAAAAAAGATTTGCATGGATGTTACTGAGATGGAAAGGTTTGAGTTATAAGGAGAGGCTGGATAGCTGGGTCCTGTTTCCCTGGAGCATAGGGGGCTGAGGAGTGACCTTATAGAGATTTAGAGTCATAGAGATGTACAACACGGAAACAGACCCTTCAGTCCTGCTCATCCATGTGGACCAGATATCCTAAATAAATCTAGTCCCATTTGCCAGCATTTGACCCCACATCCCTTTAAACTCTTCCTTTTCAAATACCCACCCAGATGCCTTTCAAATGTTATAATTGTACCAGCCTACACCACTTCCTTTGGCAGTTCATTCCATACATGCATCACCCTCTGTGTGAAAGAAGTTGCCCTTATGTCCCTTTTAAATCTTTCTTCTCTCATTTGAAACCTTTGCCCTCTAGTTTTGGACTCACCCCCCAATTCCCCCATCTTATCTATTTACCCTATCCATGTTTCTCATGATTTAATAAACCTTTATAAGGTCACCCCTCAACCTCTGATGCTCCAGAAAAAACAGCCCCAGCCTATTCAGCCTCTCCCTATATCTCAAAACCTGGCAACATTCTTGTAAATCTTTTCTGAACCCTTTCAAGTTTCACAAAGTCCTTCCATTGGAAAGAGACCAGGATTGCATGCAATATTCCAACATTAGACTAACCAATGTCCTGTACAGGCTTGATTATGATCTCCCAACTTCTATACTCAATGTGCTGACCAATAAAGGAAAGCATACCAAACACCTTCTTCACTATCCTATCTACCTGTGACTCTACTTTCAAGGAACTATACACCTGTGCTCCAAGGTCTCTTTGTTCAGCAACATTGCCTAGGACCTTACCATTAAGTGTCCTGCCCTAATTTGCCTTTTCAAATTAGAAGACCTAACACATATATCTAAATCAACCTCCATTTACTACTCCTGGCCCATTGGTCCATCTGATCAAGAAGCCATTGTATTCTGACGTAACCTTCTTCGCTATCCACTACACTTTCAATTGTCATGTTCTCTACAAAGTTACTAACCATACCTCCTATGTTCACATCCATACCATTCATATAAAAAATGAAAAGAAGTTGACCCAACACTGATCCTTGTAGCTTGCCGCTGGTCACAGGCCTCCAGTCTGAAAAGCAACCCTCCACCACCACACTCTGTCTTCCACCTTTGAGCCAGTTCTGTACCTCTGTATTCTATGTGATCTAACTTTGCTAACCAGTCTCCCATGAGGAACCTTATCAAATACCTTACTGAAGTCCATGTAGATCATGTCCACCATTCTGCCCTCATCAATCCTTTTCATTACTTCTCCAAAAAATTCAATTAAGTTAGTGAAAGAGGATTTCCCTTGCATGAAGGCATGTTGACTATTCTTAATCAGTTCTTGTCTTATCAAATATATGTAAATCCTGTCCCTCAGGATTCCTTCCAACAACTTGCCCATCACCGATGTCAGGCTCACTGGTCTATATGTCAGGCTCACTGGTCTATAGTTCCCTGGCTTTTCCTTACCACCTTTCTTAAATAGTGGCACATGTTAGCCAATCTTCAGTCTTCCTGCACCTCACCTGTGACTATCGATGATACAAATATCTCAGCAAGGGGCCCAGCAATCATTTCGTTAGCTGTCCACAAAAGTCGAGGGTACACTTGATCATATCTTGGGAATTTATCCACCTTTACACGTTTTAAGATGTCCAGCACCTCCCCTCTGTAATGTGGACATTTTCCAAGATATCATTATTGATTTCTCCACATTCAAAATCTTCCATACCTTTTCTCACAGTAAACACTGATGGAAAATGCTCCTTTAGTTTCTCTCCCATCTTCTGTGGTTCCACACATTGACTACCTTACTGGTCTTTAAGAGGCCCTATTCTCTCCCTAGTTACCCTTTTGTCCGTAATGTATTTGTAGAATCCCTTTGGATCCTCCTTAACCCTATTTGCTAAACCTATCTCATGTCCTCTTTTTGCCCTCCTGATTTCCCTCTTATATATACTCCTACCTTTACACTCTTCTGAGGATTCACTCGATCTCTCCTGTCTACACCCATGTTTCCTTCTATTTCTTGACCAAACCCTCAATTTTTCTCGTCATCCAGCATTCCCTACACCTACCAGCCTTTCCTTTCACCCTGACAGGAACATGTTTTCTCTGGACTCTTATTTTCTCATGTTTTGAAGGCTTCCCATTTTTCAGCTGTCCCTTTACCTCCAAATATCAACCCCCAATCAACTTTTGAAAGTTCTTGCATAGTACCATCAAAATTAGCCTTCCTCCAATTTGGAACTTTAACTTTTGGATCTGTTCTATCATTTTCCATCACTATTTTAAAACTAATAGAATTATGGTCACTGGCCCCAAAGTGCTCCCCCACTGATACCTCAGTCACCTGCCCTGCCTTATTTCCCAAGAGTAGGTTAAGCTTTGCACCTTCTTTAGCAGGTACATGCACGTAGAATATCAGAAAAAGATTCCTGTACATATTTAACAAATACCTCTCCATCTAAACCCTGAACGCTATGGCAGTCCCAGTCTATAACTGGAAAGTTAAAATCCCCTACCATAATCACCCTATTATTCTTACAGATAACTGATATTTCCTTACAAATTTGTTCCTCAGTCTCCCACCAATTATTGGGGAGTGTATAGTACAATCCCAGTAAGGTAATTATCCCTTTCTTATTTCTCAGTTCCACCCAAATAAGCTCCCTGGACATATTTCCAGGAATATCCTCGCTATGCACAGCCGTAATGTTATCTCTAATCCAAAACACCACTTCCCCTCCTCTCTTTCCCCTCTTTCTATCCTTCCTGTAGCATCTATATCCTGGAACATTAAGCTGCCAAATCTGTCCATCCCTGAGCCATGTCTCTGTAATTGCTATGATATCCCAGTCCTATGTTCCCAACCATGTCCTGAGTTCATCTGCCTTAGCTGTTAGGCCTCTCACACTGAAATAAATGCAGTTTAATTTATCAGTCCTATGTCATTCTCTGCTTTGTTCCTGCCTGCCCTGAATGTTTGACTTGCTCCCTTTCCCATTCCCAACTGGACGATTCTCAGACTGATTTCTTTTCTCACTATCCCCTGGGTCCTCTGCCCACCTCCTCCCGCAACCCCACCCCCCCAGACCCCGCCCTACCCATCCTTTATTCGTTTAAATCCTCCTGAGCAGCTCCAGCCTGTGGCATCAGGAGTAATCCAGATGTTCCTACCCTTGAGAAACTCCTTTTTAAATTCCTGCTTAACTTCCTATATTCTCTCCTCAGTATGTCATCCTTTTCTCTTCCGATGTCATTAGTTCCCAATGTGTACAACGACCTCCTGCTGGTCCACCTTCCCTTTGAGAATATTCTACACTCTCTCTGAGATATCCTTGATCCAGGCACCAGGGAGGCAACACACCATTGTGATTTTTCGCTGTCTGATGCTGAAACGTCTGTCTGTGCCACTGATTAGAGAGTCTTCTATCACAATCGATCGGTTGAAGCCTGGCATACCTGTCATTACATTAGAGCCAGTCCTGGTACCAGAAACATGGCTGTCAACGCTACATTTCATCATCCCCTGCATTTTTTCAAAGGAGCACACCTGTTTGAGATGAGAACGGCCACAGGAGATTCCTGCATGATGTGCCTCCTTCTTCTACCTTTCCTGGAGGTAATCCATCTTCAGTTTTTCTCCCTTCCTACAACTCCATCCACTTTGCTAAAGCCATTCAGGATTTTATACACTTCAATCAAGCACCCTTCATTCTCTAAGCAACAGTGGAAAAAAGTCAATCTCACGCAACCCATTCCCATAGCCTTTCTTCCAACAATTTATATTCTCTCATCAGTAAGGAGAACAAAATTATACATACTATTCAGATGTGGTTCCTCCAATACCCTCTGTAACTGAGGCATAACCTGATTATTGGCATCTTCAGTTCCTCATAAAAATTCCATTTCATTAGCCTTCTTGATTGCAACTGTACCTGCTAATGCACTAGAACGCCAGATTATTTGTGTCTTATTATTCCACAGTCATTCTATACTTAAGTGATACATTGCTTTTTCACACATTTTACACCATCTGACACATTTTGACTGCTCAACCTATTTAGATCTACTTGTGCACTCCTTATGCACGGGACAGTTTGGCATCCTGTGAAGCTATAGGCTGTTCCTTTCTGCCTTCAAAGTTTGAACTGCACTTTTTGCCAGAACATTGAAGACAAAGAGTAGTAGTTGAATAGAGTTTCTCGAAATGGAGAATGGAGAAACTGGTGTTTCACAGGGATCAGTGCTGGAGCCACTGTTGTTTGTGATATACATAAATGATCTGGAAGAGGGCATTGGTGGTCTTATCAGTAAGTTTGCAGAAGACACGAAGATTGGTGGAGTAGCAGAAAGCATAGGGGACTGTCAAAGAATACAGGAGACTATAGATAGACTGGAGAGTTGGGCGGAGAAGTGGCAGATGGAGTTCAATCCAGGCAAATGTGAGGTGATGCATTTTGGGAAGTCTAATTCAAGAGTGAAATATACTGTAAATGGAAGAGCCTTGGGAAAAGTTGATGAGCAGAGAGATCTGGGAGTTTAGGTTCATTGAACCCTTAAAGTGGCTACACAGGTAAATAGAGTGGTCAAGAAGGCATATGGTATGCTTGCCTTCATTGGATGGGGTATTGAATATGACAGTTGGCAGTTCATGTTAAAATTGTACAAGTCTTTGGTTTGGCAGCATTTAGAATACTGTGGTAGTTCTGGTCCCCACATTACCAAAAGGATGTGGATGCTTTGGAGAGGGTGCAGAGAAGGTTTACAAGGATGGTGCCTGGTATGGAGGGTGCTAGCTTTGAAGAGAGATTAAGCAGGTTGGATGACTTTCATTAGAAAAAAGGCGATTGAGGGGACACCTGATTGAGGTCTACAAAATCATGAAGGTATAGACAGGGTGTATAGAGAGAAGCTTTTTTCCAGGGTGAGGGATTCAATAACAAGAGGTCACGCTTTCAAGGTGAGAGGTGAAAAGTTTAAGGGGGATACATGCGGAAAGTACTTACATAGAGGGTGGTAGGTACCTGGAACACATTGCCAGCAGAGGTAGTAGAGGCAGACACGGTAGATTCATTTAAAGTGCATCTGGACAGATGCATGAGTAGGTGGGGAGCAGAGGGATACAAATCCTTCGGAATGGAGTGATAGGTTTAGACAGTGGATTTGGATCTGCAAGGGCTTGGAGGGCTGAAGGGCCTGTTCCTGGGCTGTAAATTTTCTTTGTTCTTTGTTCTCTTTGTTCATTGGATGATGCATGGTATGGAGCTGTCCTTCTTTAATGAATACCATTCAAATTTAGGAAATACTTACATTTCCCATTGTCTGTGACCAACACTTCTGGAAGTCCATGTATTGCAAACGATGTGCATAATTTTTCTACTATTGTCCTGTGTTTGATGAATGAACTCTACGCATGACTAGCCGATTTCAGTGGGCGTCCACATTGACTAAGAACGTTGAGCACATGAAAGGACCTGCATAGCGTGTGCAATCGAGTCCAGGAATGTGGGGAAGTTCCTGGTGGTAATTTGTGTCCTTGTTAGCATTCTGGGCACTGCCCTGACAATGCAACTATCTCTGAATCCAATCCTGGATACCATACATAGCTTGTCGCTAACACCTTCATTTTGGAAATCCCTGGATGACCCTGAATGGAGTTCAGTCAGTATCTGGCAGTGACTTTTGCTCAGGCCAATCACTCACACTCCTAATACTTATAACCCGTCCTCTACTATGATCTGGTCTCTCCGGTCCAAAAAGGTTTCAATTCTGGTTGTGATGGTCCTCCTGTTTCCCCCATCACCACCAGCTGTTTTAGCTTCGAGAAGACTTGAGCTTTCTGCATCCAAAGTCTGATGTTGTCAGCTGCAACTGGAAGTATTTTCAGAAAATTTAAAACCAGGGGTGGTACATATGGCAATGTATCTGCCAGTGGGAGGTGACTCAATGCATGTACTTTTGCTACTTGACCTCTTGGACAGTGTTCCAATTTGCAATCATACGCACTTAGTATCAGCGAATTTGGCCTGAAGCTAGGGATGGCTCAGCCTTGTCCTCTTTAAGGTGGATGATGAAGGGCTTATGCACAAAATATCGATTCTCCTGCTCCTCGGATGCTGCCTGACCTGCTGTGCTTTTCCAGCACCATACTCTCAACCCTTGTCCTCTTTACTAGACCTAGCAGGGGATTGTAGTTCATTATTATTACAAATTTACATCTGTAAACGTATTGGCAGAACGGCCTGACTCCAAATATGACCGCCAAACCTTCCTTCTCTGTCTGGGCATATTTATGCTCTGCATTAGCCAAAGTTGTGGGTGCATACGCTATTGGGCATCCCTCTCATTAGGCCACCTATAAGCTAATACTACCATGATGCCAAACGGTGAAGCATGGCATGTCAATTCTAGACCTTGCTTGAGATTGTAGATTGCCTACATTTTGGAGGATAATAACTGTTTGTTCTCTTCCCTGAAAGCTATGGCTTGACTCCGTGACCATTTCCAAGGTTGCCCCTTTATTGTGAGTTGATGGAAAGGTGCCAGGATGCAGGCCAGCTTATGTATTAACTTTCGGAAATTGCTCACCAGCCCAAGGAAAGGCCTAAGCTCCAGTACTGACCTGAGAGCTGGGCACGTTTGATCACTCTTACTTTATCTTCTGAGTCTTGTCAACTCTGCCGTCCAGATAGGTCAATTGGGATGCATGAAACACACATTTTTCCTTTCTGAGACATATGCCCACTTGGGAGAAATGCCTAAGGACAATGTCCAAGTACTTCAAGTGCTCATTATTGGTCTACCCTGTTATTAGCAGATAATCCAAATAAATGATAACCTCGGGTATACTTTGTAAAACATTGTCCATTATCCACTGAAGAATTGCACAGACTGATGATACTCCAAATGGTAGTCTTGTATATTGGCACAAACCCTTATAGATATTAATTGTTGCGTACTTCTGGAAATCCTCATCTAACCACAATTGCAAGTACAAATGGCTAATGACCAGCTTTATGAAGGACAGCCCCCCTGCCAGCCTTGCATATAATTGCTCTAATTGAGGGATTGGGTACTTATCCAGCTGTGAAAAGCTTTACAATCCCCAGAAAGGCAAACCAATCCATCAGGCTTCACAATTGGTGCGACCAGTGCTACCCATTCTGCAAATTGCACTGGCTTGATGATTCCTTCACCTTTCAACCTATTGATTTCTGTCTCTACTTTTGCCCTAAAGGCAAATGGCACTGGCTAGGCCTTGCAGAAACATTGGGTTGCTTCATAATCAATATGCAAGATGGCCTTGTTACCTTTGATAGTCGCTCGACCTTCTTGGAAGACATCCAGCTATTTCATTAACGTTTCACTCAGGCAGCCATTTTCTAAACACAAGTGTTGTGCCCATCAAGGTGAATCTTCCTCAACAAATCTCACCGCATCAGGCTTGTGCCCGAGCCTTTTACTACAATCGGTGGTAACTGAACCAGCTGCTTCTCATGAGAAACTGGTACTGAAGTTGTATCCTTAATCTGTTAAGGTTCCCTGGTATAGGTTCTCAGTTTGGCTGAGGTCTTAAGCAAGTTAAGGGTTGGAGTCCAGAACAAATCTTTGCCAGGACTGGTTCTGTGGTCACTGAAGCAGCTGCCCTGGTGTCAATCTCCATGAGAATCGGATGACCATTTAACTAGATGTTTATTTTGATTGGTTCTGATTTGGATGTTGCTAAGCAATTTAACTGTTCCAGACCAGATGTTAGTGTTCATTGCAGAGTATGCACTCTCCTGGATACCGACTGATGAGTTCTCTTACTCAATTTAAGTCGAGCGGAACTATTTTGCTGTCTCAAATCTGCATACTGGAAGCAACTATAATGGCTTGTCGACCTGAATCCTGAAGAAAATGTTAATCATTTGGCCAAGACTTGGCTTTGTTTTGGTGTTTTGTTGTGGGCTGTTGCAGAGTCCCTGATGAGATATATCCTGATGAGGCTTTGCAATTGCTTTCACTCATGTGGTGTTCCCCAAGCTCGGTTTAACTGTTCATTTCCATCAGAATACTTTGCAACTTCTATGCTCCACTTGCCACATTTTCTAATGATAAAGCCAGTTATAGTTGTTGTTTGTAGTCCAGTTGGGCTTCAGCTAGGATGTGCATTTGCATGGTCACATCATTAATCCCACTCTCACTGCCACTGAAAGAACGCCACAGCCACTGATATCCCATCACCAAATCACTCTTTAGTTACATGTAGAAATCTCTTGACACTGGTCCAACTTCCTCAGAGCCAGCTCTCAGAATGAACAGAACCTTTGACACTCAAGTTTATTTTTTTTTCTTTTCTTTTTGGAAAAGACAAAGAACACACTGACTGTAGTGACATTCCTATTCTTCTTTCTTTTAAATTACCCCCACACTACCGCCTCACTGCGGTAGTGCTTATTTTTTCCCCAGCACCCATGTTGTGTGTGTGCAGGTGTGAGACATAGTGAAAGACACAAGGTGCATGAGTCTTTATTCAAATTTCCACCACCAGGAAGAAAAGAAACACCCGAGTGGCCTGTGACAAGCAGTTACACTCGAGTTGATTTTTCTTTCTTTTTTTTTCCCCCAGCACCCATGGTGTGTGTGTGCAGATGTGAGACACAATGAAAGACACAAAGTGCACGAATCGTTATTCAATTTCCATCACCAGGAAGATAGGAAAACACCCGGGTGGCCAGTGACAAGCAGTGCCCTTCTCATCAATGCTTTGTGAGACATTGGTAGACATCCTGTCCCAAAGTCACCCCTTTTTTAAATGTGGAGACTCCCTGACACTGATCCAGCTACCTCAGAGCCAGCTCCCAGAGTGAACAGGATGTCTGACACTCCTTTTTTTATCACCCATCATTTTTTTTTTCTTTTATTTCTTTCTTATATTTTTCCCCAACACCCATGTTGTGTGTGTGCAGGTGTGAGACACAGTGAAAGACACAAGGTGCACGAAACTTTATTCAAATTTCCACCACCAGGAAGAAAGGAAACACCCGAGTGGCCTGTGACAAGTAGTGATACTCAAGTTGTTTTTTTTTCTTTTTTTTTCCCCAGCACCCATGGTGTGTGCGTGCAGGTGTGAGACACAGTGAAAGACACAA